>NC_029790.2:78810922-78818787 GCF_000816755.2 Arachis ipaensis
TCCTGCAATGGCAGAGGTAAAATACTTAGGTGAACCTTATGGAAACACCTATAATCCATCATGGAGAAATCATCCAAATCTCTCATGGAAGGATCAACAAAAGCCTCAACAAGGCTTTAATAATGGTGGAAGAAATAGGTTTAACAATAGTAAACCTTTTCCATCATCCACTCAGCAACAGACAGAGAACTCTAAACAAAATACTTCTAATTTAGCAAATTTAGTCTCTGATCTATCAAAGGCCACTGTGAGTTTCATGAATGAAACAAGGTCTTCCATTAGAAATTTGGAAGCACAAGTGGGCCAGCTGAGTAAAAGGATCACTGAAATCCCTCCTAGTACTCTCCCAAGCAATACAGAAGAGAATCCAAAAGGAGAGTGCAAGGCCATTGAATTAATTACCATGGCCGAACCCACAAGAGAGGAGAAGGACGTGAATCCCAAGGAGGAAGACCTCCTGGGACGTCCAGTGATCAATAAGGAGCTTCCCTCTGAGGAACCTAAGGAATATGAGACTCATCTAGAGACCATAGAGATTCCATTAAACCTCCTTATGCCATTCATGAGTTCTGATGAGTATTCCTCTTCTGAAGAGAATGAGGATGTTACTGAAGAGCAAGCTGCCAAGTTCCTTGGTGTAATCATGAAGCTGAATGCCAAATTATTTGGCATTGAAACTTGGGAAGATGAACCCCCCTTGTTCACCAATGAACTAAGTGATCTGGATCAACTGACATTGCCTCAGAAGAGACAGGATCCTGGAAAGTTCATAATACCTTGTACCATAGGCACCATGATCTTTAAGGCTTTGTGTGACCTTGGTTCAGGGATAAACCTCATGCCCCTCTCTGTAATAGAGAAACTGGGAATCTATGGGGTGCAAGCTGCTAAAATCTCATTAGAGATGGCAGACAATTCAAGAAAATAGGCTTATGGACAAGTAGAGGACGTGTTAGTAAAGGTTGAAGGCCTTTACATCCCTGCTGATTTCATAGTCCTAGATACTGGAAAGGAAGAGGATGAATCCATCATCCTAAGAAGACCTTTCCTAGCCACAGCAAGAGCTGCGATTGATGTGGACAGAGGAGAATTGATCCTTTAGATAAATGAGGACAACCTTGTGTTTACAACTCAAGGATCTCTCTCTGCATCCATGGAGAGGAAGCATAAAAAGCTTCTCTCAAAGCAGAGTCACACAAAGCCCCCACAGTCAAACTTTAAGTTTGGTATTGGGAAGCCACAACCAAACTCTAAGTTTGGTGTCAAACCCCCATATCGAAACTCTAAGTTTGGTGTTGGGAGGTTTCAACAAAGCTCTGCACATCTGTGAGGCTCCATGAGAGCCCACTATCAAGCTATTGACATTAAAGAAGCGCTTGTTGGGAGGCAACCCAATGTTTATTTATCAAATTTTCATTGTTTTTCATGTTTTATTAGGTTCATGATCATGTGGAGTCACAAAATAAATATAAAAATTGAAAACGGAATCAAAAATAGCAGAAGAAAAATCACACCCTGGAGGAAGACCTTACTGGCGTTTAAACGCCAGTAAGAAGCATGTTTTGGGCGTTCAACGCCAGAACAGAGCATGGTTCTGGCGCTGAACGCCAGAAATGGGCAGCATCTGGGCGTTTGAACGCTAGAAATGCACCCTGGAAAAGAGCTGGCGCTGAACGCCCAGAACAAGCATGGTTCTGGCGTTCAACGCCAGAAATGGGCGACAATTGGGCGTTGAACGCCCAAAATGGGCACCAACTTGGCGCTGAACGCCCAGAGTTGTGTGCAAGGGCATTTTACATGCCTAATTTGGTGCAAGGTTGTAAATCCTTGAACACCTCAGGATTTGTGGACCCCATAGGATCCCCACCTACCTCCACTTACTTCTTCTCACCCCTCTTTCACACAATCCCATAAACACTCTTCCCAAAACCCTTCACCAATCAACTCAATCTCTCTTCCCCATCACCTCTTCACCACTCACATCCATCCACTCTTCCCTATAAACCTACCTCATAAACTCCACCTACCTTCAAAATTCAAAATCAATTTCCCACCTAAACCCACCCTAAATGGCCGAACTTACCCCCCTCCCTCCCCTATATATAACCCTCCATTCTTCCTCATTTTCACACAACACAACCCTCTTTTCTCTTCTTGGCCGAAACACACCTCCCCCCTCTTCTCCATATTTTCTTCCTCTTCTTCATCTAATTCCTTCTTTTCTTGCTCGAGGGCGAGCAAAATTCTAAGTTTGGTGTGGTAAAAGCATAAGCTTTTTGTTTTTCCATTACCATTGATGGCACCTAAGACCGGAGAATCCTCTAAAAAAGGGAAAGGGAAGACAAAAGCTTCGACCTCCGAGTCATGGGAGATGGAAAGGTTCATCTCCAAAGCCCATCAAGACCACTTCTATGATGTTGTGGCCAAGAAAAAGGTGATCCCCGAGGTCCCTTTTAAACTCAAGAGAAATGAGTATCCAGAGATCCAACATGAAATTCAAAGAAAAGGTTAGGAAGTTCTAACAAATCCCATCCAACAAGTCAGCATCCTAATGGTTCAAGAGTTCTATGCCAATGCATGGATCACCAAGAACCATGATCAAAGTAAGAACCCAGATCCAAAGAACTATGTTACAATGGTTCGGGGGAAATACTTGGATTTTAGTCTGGAAAATGTGAGGTTGGCGTTTAACTTGCCTATGATGCAAGGAGATGAACGCCCCTACACTAGAAGGGTCAACTTTAATCAAAGGTTGGACTAACTCCTCATGAACATATGTGTGGAAGGAGCTCAATGGAAGATTGACTCCAAAGGCAAGCCGGTTCAACTAAGAAGATTGGACCTCAAGCCTGTGGTTAGAGGATGGTTGGAGTTCATCCAACGCTCCATCATCCCCACTAGCAACCGATCTAAAGTTATTGTGGATCGGGCCATCATGATCCATAGCATCATGATTGGAGAAGAAGTAGAGGTTCATGAAGTCATCTCCCTTGAACTCTACAAAATAGCTGAAAGGCCCTCTCCTGGGGCAAGGCTAGCTTTTCCTCATCTTATCTGCCATCTATGTTACTCAGCTGGAGCTTCCATAGAAGGAGACATTCACATTGAGGAAGAGAAGCTCATCACTAAGAAAAAGATGGAGCAAGCAAGAGAGCCCATTCATGGAGCTCAAGAGCCGCAGGAAGCTCATCACCATGAGATCCCAGAGATGCCTCATATGCATTTTCCTCCACAAAAATATTGGGAGCAAATCAACACCTCCCTAGGAGAATTAAGCTCCAACATGGGACAACTAAGGGTGGAACATCAAGAGCACTCCATCATCCTTCATGAAATAAGAGAAGATCAAAAAGCAATGAGGGAGGAGCAACAAAGACAAGGAAGAGACATAGAAGAGCTCAAGGACATCATTGGTTCCTCAAGAAGGAAATGCCACCATCACTAAGGTGGATTCATTCCTTGTTCTTATTTCTTCTGTTTTTCATTTTTCTATGTTATGTGCTTATCTATGTTTGTGTCTCCATTACATGATCATTAGTATTTAGTAACTTTGTCTTAAAGATATGAATTTCCTATGAATCCATCACCTATCTTAAATAAAAACTATTTTATTTCAAAAGAACAAGAAGTACATAAGTTTCGAATTTATCCTTGAACTTAGTTTAATTATATTGATGTGGTGACAATGCTTCTTGTTTTCTGAATGTATGGTTGAACAGTGCATATGTCTTTTGAAGTTGTTGTTTAAGAATGTTAAATATGTTGGCTCTTGAAAGAATGATGACAAGGAGACATGTTATTTGATAATCTGAAAAATCATAAAAATGATTCTTGAAGCAAGAAAAAGCAGCAAAGAACAAAGCTTGCAGAAAAAAAAAATAGGCGAAAAAAAATAAAAAGAAAAAGCAAGCAGAAAAAGCCAAAAGCTCTTAAAACCAAGAGGCAAGAGCAAAAAGCCAATAACCCTTAAAATCAAAAGGCAAGGGCAATTAAAAAGGATCCCAAGGCTTTGAGCATCAGTGGATAGGAGGGCCTAAAGGAATAAAATCCTGGTCTAAGCGGCTAAACCAAGCTGTCCCTAACCATGTGCTTGTGGCGTGAAGGTGTCAAGTGAAAACTTGAGACTGAGCGGTTAAAGTCAAGGTCCAAAGCAAAAAAAAGAGTGTGCTTAAAAACCCTGGACACCTCTAATTGGGGACTTTAGCAAAGCTGAGTCATAATCTGAAAAGGTTCACCCAATTATGTGTCTGTGGCATTTATGTATCCGGTGGTAATACCGGAAAACAAAGTGCTTAGGGCCACGGCCAAGACTCATAAAATAGCTGTGATCAAGAATCATCATACTGAACTAGGAGAGTCAATAACACTATCTAAACTCTGAGTTCCTATAGAAGCCAATCATTCTGAACTTCAATGGATAAAGTGAGATGCCAAAACTATTCAAGAGGCAAAAAGCTACAAGTCCCGCTCATCTGATTGGAGCTATGTTTCATTGATAGTTTGAAATTTATAGTATATTCTCTTCTTTTTATCCTATTTGATTTTCAGTTGCTTGGGGACAAGCAACAATTTAAGTTTGGTGTTGTGATGAGCGGATAATTTATACGCTTTTTGGCATTGTTTTTAGTGTGTTTTTAGTAGAATCTAGTTACTTTTAGGGATGTTTTCATTAGTTTTTATGTTAAATTCACATTTCTGGACTTTACTATGAGTTTGTGTATTTTTCTGTGATTTCAGGTATTTTATGGCTGAAATTGAGGGACTGGAGCAAAAATCAGATTCAGAGGTTGAAGAAGGACTGCTGATGCTGTTGGATTCTGATATTCCTGCACTCAAAATGGATTTTCTGGAGCTACAGAACTCAAAATGGCGCGCTTCCAATTGCGTTGGAAAGTAGACATCCAGGGTTTTCCAGAAATATATAATAGTCCATACTTTGCCCAAGTTTAGATGACGCAAACAGGCGTTCAACGCCAGCTCTATGCCCAATTCTTGCGTCCAGCGGTAGAAACAAGTTGCAAAGTGGAGTTCAATGCCCAAAATGGCACAAAAGCTGGCGTCAACTCCAAGAATGACCTCTCCACGTGTAGACTTCAAGCTCAGCCCAAGCACACACCAAGTGGGCCTCGGAAGTGGATTTATGCATCATTTACTTACTTCTGTAAACCCTAGTAGCTAGTTTATTATAAATAGGACTTTTTACTATTGTATTAGGGATCTTTTGGAATCCGGGATTGTATTGTTGATCCTGTGATCACGTTTTGGGGGCTGGCCATTCGGCCATGCCTGGACCTTTCACTTATATATTTTTAACGGTAGAGTTTCTACACTCCATAGATTAAGGTGTGGAGCTCTGCTGTTCCTCAAAGATTAATGCAAAGTACTACTGTTTTCTATTCAATTCATCTTATTTCGCTTCTAAGATATTCATTCGCACTTCAACCTGAATGTGATGAACGTGACAATCATCATCATTCCCTATGAACGCGTGCCTGACAACCACTTCCGTTCTACCTTTGATTGAATGAATATCTTTTGGATCTCTTAATCAGAATCTTCGTGGTGTAAGCTAGAATGATGGCGGCATTCAAGAGAATCCAGAAAGTCTAAACCTTGTCTGTGGTATTCCGAGTAGGATTCAATGATTGAATGACTGTGATGAGCTTCAAACTCGTGAATGTTGGGCGTAGTGACAGACGCAAAAGGAGGGTGAATCCTATTCCAGCATGATCAGGAACCTCAGATGATTAGCCGTGCCGTGACAGGGCATCTTGGACCATTTTCACAAGAGGAGGGGATGTAGCCACTAACAACGGTGATGCCTTTGCATAAAGCCAGCCATAGAATGGAGTAAGACTGATTGGATGAAAACAGCAGGAAAGCAGAGGTTCAGAGGAACGATTGCATCTCCATACGCTTATCTGAAATTGTCACCAATGATTTACATAAGTATTTCTATCCTTCTTTTATTACTTATTTTCAAAAACCCCATTACTATTTTATATCTGCCTGACTGAGATTTACAAGGTGACCATAGCTTGCTTCATACCAACAATCTCCGTGGGATCGACCCTTACTCATGTAAGGTTTATTACTTGGACGACCCAATGCACTTGCTGGTTAGTTATGCGAAGTTGTGAAGATATGTTTAGACCATGGTTCTGTGCATCCATTTTTGGTGCCATTGCCAGCGAATCAATTTCGAACAACAATTCACAACCTGAGTAATAATTTCGCATACCAATTGCCTTCGGCTTTCCTCTATTATTATGTATTATATATGTGGAAGTTGTTACCATGCTGGGGACCTCTGGTTCTCACCCATGCAGATTTTGTGGTTTACAGATGCAGGACGTGAGGTTTCTCGCTGAGGCATGCTGGAGACTTCTGGATTAGCGAAGATCCTTGTTCTCGGGACTCTGTTTTGGTTTATATATCTTGTTTAGATACTTTTATCTCCATTAAAAAATACAAACTGTGATGACTCCTCTTATGGGAGATTTTTGGAGAATAGGTTCTCTGTTTTTGTGTCCCTTTGGGGTTTCCTTATTTTATTATATGTATATATTACTATGCTCGGACCGGTTATCTTCGCAACCGGATTTTGAGTCTTGATATTCCTGTTTTTGACACTCCCTTGTATATATATAATCTCGCATTAGCTTATCCCTGTTTGTTACGTTATCGATCGGAGTGTTGCGCTTTCGAGTTACGGTTTTTGTTTACCCACTTTCTACAAAGGCTCCTAGCTATAATCAATCATTCATACTACTATACGTACTAAATTTTTGTTTTAGAGGTCGTAATACCTTGCCATCTCTGAATTATGACTTAAGCATAAGACTCTGTATGGTAGGGTGTTACATCTTGGGGTGTTGAATGCCGGATTTGGTCCATTTTGAGTGTTCAACACCAAGCTTGCTCCTTTTGGGGCGTTGAACGTTGGGCAGGGGATGATTTGGGCGTTCAATGTCTGTTTTGGGCCTTCATTTCCAAGGACAAGTATAGACTATTATATATTTCTGTAAAGCCCTGGAAGTTAGCTTTCCAACGCGTTTGAGAGCGCGTTAATTGGACCTCTACAGCTACAAAAATGCTTGTTTGAATACACAGAGGTCAGGAGTTGACAGCATCTACAGTCCTTTCTTTGCCTTTGAATCCAACTTTTCCAAAACTTGCTAGTTTCACCCAAAAATCACCTAAAATCATAGGAAAACCACAAAAATTCAAAGTTGCATCCAAAAAGTTATTTTTGCACTAAAACCTACTAAAACATAATAAAACTTAATCAAATGTACTAAAAACACTAAGGAAACAATGCCAAAAAGCGTATAAAATATCCGCTCATCAGCCATATGACCTTTTCAAGGACTTGTCTGCCATCTCCAGTGAGATCTTGGCAGGCAGCACTTCTGTAATTCCCAGCTTCTTCATCACAGAGAGAGACATGAGGTTGATGCTTGAACCAAGGTCGCATAGTAACTTCTCAAAGGTGATGGTCCCTATAGTACAGGGAATCAGGAAGCTTTCGGGATCCGACAGCTTTTGAAGGATCTTCTTTTGAACTAAGGCATTGCACTCCTTAGTCAGCACCACAGTCTCATCTCCCTTTGAGGCCTTCAAACACGCCATAGAGGAATTGGCTTTCAGCTTCCTAAGGATTGCCAGGAACCGAGCTATTTGCTCCTCCTTAGGATCCTCTTACTTGTCTGAGGAGGGATATTCCTCATTCTCCTCTATCTATATAGGGGCATGTAAGATGACATCCCCAGCCTCCTCATGAGGCCTGATTTCCTTGAGCTCCTTAGTAGCCAACTCCTCCTTGGGTTCAGTCACAACCTCTATAGTGAAGGCCTTGTACTCTT
>NC_029790.2:78819611-78840760 GCF_000816755.2 Arachis ipaensis
CATGCTCTTCTTTTTCTTTTAATGTCTCTGTATGAGAGGCATTGACCTTCAGTTTCCAGAGGATGGCCAAGTACGGAGCAGTTTGCTCTTCCTTGGACTCCTCATCCTCTTCTGAAGAAGAGTATTCTTCAGGTTCCTCTCTCAGCAAAGAGGTGACATTATCAGTCTCCTCATGAGCTCTGATTTCCTTGAGCTCCTCAACAACAGGCTTCTCTTTGGGTTCGGTCACAACCTCCACCATGAGGGCCTTGCACTCTTCCTTTGGATTCACTTCTGTGTTGCTTGGAAGAGTGTTGGAAGGGATCTCTGGGATCCTCTTGCTCAGCTTAGCAACCTGTATCTCCAGATTCCTAATGGAGGACATAGTTTCTGCCATGAAACTGTGTGTGGTCTTAGAGAGGTGATGAATGGATTTTTGACGGTTTAGAATTTCACAAATGAAATCTCGTTGCTAGTATAGTTTCTAAACCAACAAAGAATCCTTTCATGCAAAAAATTATGTGTCACAAGTAACAAACCCCAATAAAATAATAACTGAAGTATTCAAACCTCGGGTCGCCTCTCAAAGGAATTGCAGGGAAGTGTTCTTGTTATTGGTTATGAGATGTATATTTTCGGGTTTTAGACAAGAGACAAGAAAAGTAAATTGCAAGAATAAAACTAATAGCTAAGAATACTCTTGGCAAGGAATGAGAACTAGAAGTCCTATCCTTATTATATTCCTCAATTGTGACATCTATTATCCATTGCTCCCACTTAGTCAACCTCTAGCTATGAAGGAAAGTCAAGTGGATAAATCAATTTGAGTCCTCAAGTCCTAGTCAACTCCTAAGGAAAGACTACCTTTTGAGGAATTCAAATCAACTAACAACTTTCAAATATCAATCAACAGAAGAGTTTGATAACTCAAGAGTCTCCAATTACTCAACTCAAGCCAAGAGGAGAAAAATCTACACTAAAACCCAACCAAGCATTTTATCAAACACTTGGAAGGCATAATTGGAAAGCAAGATAAAATTGCAAGAAATGTAAATCTACAACTACTCAAGCAAGGAAATAACAACAAATCAATTAAACAAGAAAAAACATAAAACATAAATTGCATTAAATGGAAATTAAAGGAAACAAAAGTGCATGAACATAAAAATGACTAGAATAAGAAATTAACAAAATGAACTAAAAGAGTAAAGATGTAGCAACAAGAAATTGAAAGGAAAAGTAGATGAAACAAGAATTAAAATCTAGATCTAAGAAGAGATTTGAATCTAATATAACCTAATTCTAGAGAGAAGAGAGAGCTTATCTCTCTAGAATTCTAACCTAAAACATGATAAAAACTAAACTATGACTCCTCTCTCACTAAAAACTACTTGATCTCCTTTTGATTTCTACATATAATAGGCTCAGAATTGACTTGGATTTGGGCCTGGGAAGCCCAGAATTTGCCCCCAGCATTTTCACTTTAATAAAGTCAAATGCGAGCATCGACGCGTACGCATGGGTCACGCGTACGCGTCGCTTGGCATTTTTGCATCCACGCGTGCGCGTCATGTACGTGTACGCGTCGCCATGTGACTTCACGTTCCATGCGTGCGCGCCTACTGCGCGTGCTCGTCGATGAGTGCATCCTAAATCCTTGATTTTCCATGATTTCTCCACTTTGCCTACTTTTCTCTTCATTCCTTTGATTCATTCCTAGCCTTTTCAATCCTGAAATCACTAGCAAACACATCAAGGCATCTAGTGGAATCAAAGGTGAATTAAAATCAACCAATTAAGGGCCTAAAAAGCATGTTTTCATACTTAAGCGCAAATTAAGAAGAATTTATAAAGCCATGCTATTTCATTGGATAAATGTGGGAATAATGGATGAAATCCACCTAAATTAAGCACAAAATGTTCCATGAAATAGTCATGCATCAAATCTCCCCACACTTAAACCAAGCATGTCCTCATGCTTAAATCAAGAAAGAGGCAAAAGTTACTATCATTTATTCAATGTAAACTAAACTCTATGCAATCTACCTAAATGCAACTATTTAAATAGATGCAAGTACTTGGTCAAAATAAATCAATCCCCAAGAATACATATATAAGCATAAGGGCAAAAGGTATTAACAACCAAGTCAAACCACAATTGAATTGATTTATTAAAGGTTTTACAAACTTGCAAGAAAAGTGATGATTCTAGGTGAAAACATGTAATTGAGCAATCGAACCCTCTCCGGAAGTGTTTGCACTCTAGTCGCTCAAGTGTTTAGGGTTGATCACTCAATTCTCCCCTAAACATGCTTTCTAAGATTTGTTTTTCATCTAACAATCAACAATTATTTCATGCATGCATACATATATCATGAGGTCTTTTCATAGGTTGTAATAGGGCTAGGGTTAAGGTAGGATGCATATTTGGTCAAGTGGACTTAAAATTTGAATCTTTTGATTAACTTAAACTTCTCACCTAACCTATGACAACCTATACAACTTAAAAGCTAACCTAACTACCAATTCTTCACTTTTTCACATACTCATGCATTCTTTTCTTGATCTCAACCCATATGCATTGATTATTATTGAGCTTCACTTTGGGGCATTTTGACCCCTTTTATTTCTTTCTTTTTTTTTCTTTCTTTTCCTATTTTTTTTTCTTTTGATATGTATTTTTTCTTTTTATTTTTTCATTTTTTCTTTTTACAAAAGTATCAATGCATATGGCTTTACATTAATTAACACATGAGTATGTACCCAATTCCCAATATTTTAAACAAAAGTACAACACACACCTTTTTCTCCACCAATGTCCCAAGTTTCCCCACACTTGAATGACGCACACACTCAAAGATCCAAATTAAGGACATTTATTATTTTCCTCTTTAAGGCTTGCAATGTGCTAAAATTATGAACAAGTGGGTTAATAGTAGGCTCAAAGTTGGCTAACAATGGAAGATAAAAGGTAAGGCTATTTGGGTAAGTGAGCTAATTTAAATGATGGCCTCAATCATATAAATGCATGAATACATGAAATAATGGACATAAAGGATCAAACAAATCAAAGATTACAATCATAGAAAGAGAATAATGCACACAAGAAGGAAGATAAGTGGTTATAAGATGTAACCACACCATTAGGCTCAAAACTCATAAGCTTGTGTTCTTAGCTCGAAAAGATGATCCACAAGATATATCATTCAAGCAAGTTCAATGAAAAATTTTTACTTAAATCAATTGGGGTGTTAATGCCCTATAGATAGATTTCTTGAAAAATTTTATTATTTTGACTAAGCTTATTATGTATATGTATGCAAGATAAGAAAATACAACTAAAAATCCTAAAAGACCAAAAAATGAGATGCAAAAGTGTTGGGATTAGAAACTTGTCACCAAAAAATGTGGACTGGTCGGACGACCTCCCCACACTTAAATGTTTGCACCATCCTCGGTGCATCCAAAGATGAGCAAAGGGGTACGGCGACTTGCCGGATTGCTACCTCCAGCTGATAGATCAACCGGTTGCTGCATGTTCTTTCTTCCACTTCTGGTTTTGCTTATAGTGACTCATCCTGAAATTAGAAGGCAGGATAGTAAGAAAAATAAATGCAAAAGCAAGGAAGCATAGATTGTTGAAGTGAGGTAAATCACTAGAATGAAGTGAGCTTTTGCATTTATTTTTCTTACTATCCTGGCTTCTAATTTCATGATGAGTCACTATAAGCAAAACCAGAAGTGGAAGAAGGAACATGTAGCAAACGGTTGATCTACCAGCTGGAGGTAGCAATCCGGCAAGTCGCTGTACTCCTTTGCTCATCTTTGGATGCACTGAGGATGGTACAAACTTTTAAGTGTGGGGAGGTCGTCCGACTAGTCGACATTTTTCGGTGACAAGTTTCTAATGCAAAAGTGTTGGAATTAGAAATTTGTCACCGAAAAATGTTGATTGGTTGGACGACCTCCCCACACTTAAAAGTTTGCACCGTCCTCGGTGCATCCAAAGATGAGCAAAGGGGTACGGCGACTTGCCGGATTGCTACCTCCAGCCGGTAGATCAACAGGTTGCTGCATGTTCTTTCTTCTACTTCTGGTTTTGCTTATAGTGATTCATCCTGAAATTAGAAGGTAGGATAGTAAGAAAAATAAATGCAAAAGCAAGGAAGCATAGATTGTTGAAGTGAGGTAAATCACTGGAATGAAGTGAATGAAATAGTATGATATTAAGGAAAATAGGTGTGTGAATTCCAAATTAAGCACCCTTTAGAGCACACACTAACATAGAATGCTATGTCACAAAAGAAGCATGCACTTTACCCGTTCTAGTGTGCTTGAGATACTTTGAACTTGTAAGTTAAAGCAACCAAACAAGCAATAAAGAAGCATGAAAGTATTCAAGCAAAAAACATATGGATGCATATGATCATGAGACATAATGCATTAAAATAAAAGCTCAACATCCATCAATTAATTGCCTAAACAAGGAAGGGATTCAAATCACATGGTGGCCAAGTCATGCAATTCAAAAGATTTAAAAGCTTGAAGGCGAAGTCATATGTACTTGGTATTCACAGTTGTTCAACAAAAAACTCAAAACCAAGTAGACAAATATAACCTCAACAGTAAAATCCAACAATGACAATTAACAAAAATGATGTTAAACTAACATCGCATCAATACTCAGCAACAATTAACAGTAAACAAGATTAATAATCCAACACTTATCAAAGAAAAAGAGAAAATGAAATGAGAATTAAACTAACTAAACACTAACTATCCAAAATGAATGGTTATCAATGGTGTTTGGAAGTGTTGGATGAGGGGTAGGAAAAGGGAAGAAAAAAAGAAGAAGGAAAGAAATGGAAAGAAGATAAGAAAAGAAGTGTGTGAAACAAGGTGATCCACGCGTACGCGTAGAGTGACGCGTGCGCGTGGGTGGGTTGAAATGGAAGAGACGCGTATGCATGTGTCATGCGTATGCGTGGTGGGTTATTGAGAGTGTGGACGCGTATGCGTGAGGCACGCGTATGCGTGGGGGCAGCTGCGCATTTCGCTCAGTGTTCGCGTAACTCTCGGGTTTTTGGCTGGGGTGAAAATTTGGTATCCACGCGTACGCATGGGTGGCTTATTCAGAGAGCGACGCGTACGTGTGGAGTGACGCGTATGCATGGGTTCGTGCACAAAGTTGGCATGAAATAGGCACAACTCTCTGGAATTTGTATGGAGGTGAGAATTTTGAATCCACGCGTACGCGTGGGTGACGTGTGCGCTTGGATGGTCGAAAAAAACTTGGGTCACACGTACCCGTGGGTTGGTGCTCTATTTTTCAAAATTTTTCCAAGTTCTTGCACCAAACCAAGAATTACAAGCCTCCAAAGAGCTACCAAAACACCATAAAACCTTATTTGACATACTAGACTACAAAATAAACTCAACAAACTAATCAAAACATGAAATTAAACTAATTTTTACCAATATTTACAAAAGAGAAAAAGGAAAAATTTTACCTTGCTGGGTTGTCTCCCACCTAGCACTTTTTTTTTATTGTCCTTAAGTTGGACTTATGGGGAGCTCCTCATCAAGGTGGCTTGTGCTTGAACTCATCTTGGAACATCCACCAATGCTTGAATCTCCAATAAGCTCCATTCTTCAAAATTAACATCTCCAAGCTTTGATGGAGTTCTTCATAAACCATGGGCTCCTAAAATTGATTCTCCTTGTGCGATCTAGGATCCCACACTTTGTTTTGACACCTGTCCTCAAGTTGATCATCATTGTTCCATCCGGGTGGTGGGCAAGATGAATTCTCAATGAAGTGACCAAACATCCTTCTAGACCCACCTAATTGAGCACTGGCCAAACCTTTGTATCCAATCCTTGAAGTATCAACTAAAATGAACCTTGCTTTGCAACGACAACCACAAAACATCCTTCTCTTACGCTTCATCCCACAAAGTTCCCTAAGTTGACCATCCATTTCAAGCAAGCCATATTCGAGTGGGATAATAAAGCTAATAGAAATGAATTTCACCAACTCAAATGTGGAGTAGATGACAACCTAGGAAAAGAAGTTTTCGAGGATATTGACAAAGCATATCCCGTCCTCCTTTTTCTAAGGACCTCCACCTCCTCACAAGATTTCTCAATTTCAATCCTTTGCTCATCGACTTTATCTAACTCTTTTCCCTTGCTCAAATCATCAATAGAAGGATGAGAGAAATCTACCTCCACTTTGCTTTCTAATTCACCAGAAGAAGGTTCTTCAAGTTCAAAGGATTCTTCACCACTAGGAGTTGATGCATGATCTTCATAACCAAGGAAACGCAATTCTTGCTCTATTCCATCCAATTCTTCATATGGAATATGCCTTGGAGGTTGTGCACTTTCCTTCTCAACATCAAATTCAATCTTGTTGGAGGGATCTCCCTGAACTCTAGGTTCCCATGGAGGTTCCGCATCTCCTAAGTCTTCAACCACTTCTTCCTTTTCTTCAACAACTAAAGCTTCCTCCAATTGTTCCAATACAAAGCAATATTCCTCATTTTCCACCGGAATTCCCAATCTCTCCTTCATGCTATGCTCTTCATTTGATTCCCCACATGTAGCCATGCGGGTGCTTTGAGGGTTTAAGCATTGGGAGGCTAATCGGTTTACCACCTCATCCAAGGGGGCCGTGAATCCTAGTATCTCCCTTTCCATCTCCTCATGCCCTTGAAGTAGCACAGTGCAATAATCATCCATTGGGGTTTAGGGTGGATAGAATGGTTCATTATTTTGGAGAAAGGATTCATGATAGGAAGGTGGTTCTTCTTGGTAATAGTATAGCGGTTCAACACTCTCCAATTCTTCCACTTGTTGCACAACATACTCCATTGGTGCTCCTTCACAATCACCCTTGAACATGTTTTGCTTGGGGCATGAATCCCATGATTCTATCTTTTGACGGATGGTTGCTTGGGTTGCTTGAAGCCGGTTCATTACTTCCTTGAGGCGATCTCTTGATTCTTGTTCCAACTTGCAAGCATAAGATCATCTTGCTCTTGGATCGATGGACATGAGTACTCTTCCATGGAGGGTTGTGGTGGAAAGTAGAATTCATCTTGTGGTTAAAAATTTACATACATGGGAGGTGGTTCATCTTGGTAATGGTATGGAGGAGGTGGTTCTTGTAGGTGTTGGGGTTGGAATGGTGGTGGTTCCATGTATGGTTCATATGGCTCATATGGTTGTTGGTATGGTGGGTAAAGAGTAGGGTCATATGAAGGTGTTTGGTAAGGAGGGGCTTGTGAGTATGGTTTAGGGTTATGTTGAGGATAATGCTCATCAGCATATGGTAGGGCTTGTTGGTAACTACATAGAGGTCCATCATAGCTACTGGATTGATATGCATTAGGAGTGGAATTATACCTATAAGAGACCGGAGGAGGTTGTTGCCAAGAAGTTTGTCCATAAGCTTGAGGCTCCTCCCACCTCTGATTGTTCCATCCTTGATGCATATTCTCATTGAAGCTCCATTTCCTACAACATAATTTGAACCAAACTCATAGTCAAAAGGATGAGAATTCAAGATAGGAAAAGTGAATGAAAACAAAATCTAAAAAGAAACAAAGTAAACCGAATCCCAAAACTAGCAAAAACTAACAAAGAGACAAAAGGCAAACATATTCACAATATTCACATATATACAATAACCAATAACAAGCACACATTTGCAATTTCCCGGCAATGGCACCATTTTGATGAATGGTTTTTTGACGGTTTAGAATTTCACAAATGAAATCTCGTTGCTAGTATAGTTTCTAAACCAATAAAGAATCCTTTCATGCAAAAAATTGTTTGTCACAAGTAACAAACCCCAATAAAATAATAACCGAAGTATTCAAACCTCATGTCTTCTCTCAAAGAAATTGCAGGGAAGTGTTCCTATTATTGGTTATGAGATGTATATTTTTGGGTTTTAGACAAAAGACAAGAAAAGTAAATTGCAAGAATAAAACTAATAGCTAAGAAAACTCTTGGCAAGAAATGAGAACTAGAATTCCTATCCTCATTATCTTCCTCAATTGTGACATCAATTGTCTATTGCACCCACTTAGTCAACCTCTAGCTATGAAGAAAAGTCAAATGGATAAATCAATTTGAGTCCTCAAGTCCTAGTCAACTCCTAAGGAAAGACTAGCTGTAGAGGAATTCAAATCAACTAGCAACTTTCAATTATCAATCAACAAAAGAGTTTGATAACTCAAGAGTCTCCAATTACTCAACTCAAGCCAAGATGAGAAAAATCTACACTAAAACCCAACTAAGCATTTTATCAAACACTTAGAAGGCATAATAGGAATGCAAGATAAAATTGCAAGAAATGTAAATCTACAACTACTCAAGCAAGGAAATAACAACAAATCAATTAAACAAGAAGAAACATAAAACGTAAATTGCATTAAATGGAAATTAAAGGAAACAAAAGTGCATGAACATAAAAATGACTAGAATAAGAAATTAACAAAAGGAACTAAAAGAGTAAAGATGTAGCAATAAGAATTTGAAAGGAAAAGTAAATGAAAACAAGAATTAAAATCCAGATTAAAGAAGAGATTTGAATCTAATCTAACCTAATTCTAGAGAGAAAAGAGAGCTTCTCTCTCTAGAATTCTAACTTAAAACATGATAAAAACTAAACTATACTCCTTGTAAGTACAGTTCCAAACCAACAAGTAATGCTCAAGATCAAATAATAAATTCAATAAAAAACATATAACTAATAGTAATTCAACCTCGGGTCGTCTCCCTAGGAATGCAAATAAAATGTTACGCTCTTTTGGATGTGGAGGAGGACAAAAAGGGGTTTTGTGTAATCAAAGAACAAAATATTAAAAGAACCAAGCAATAAAAGAACAAAGAGATGATCAAAAGTGCAAGTAAGGCAAGCAACAAGGAACAAGATCAAAACTAGTGAAAATGCTATAAATGCAACAAAAAAGCCTTGACTTGGGAATGAGGTTCTAAGGAATCTTATCATTGCCATAACCACAACTATGGTAATTATGATGAGTCAATCTTGCCTTGTTAACCCCAAACATCGAGGAGTAAGTCAAGAAAGCATAATTGACCTTAATCCATAAGTCCTAACCAACTTACCAAGTTAGTAGATAAAAGGCTAGCGTCAATGGAGACAAGAGTCAACTAACTACCCAAGAATCACCACTAAATGTCGGACATTATGACTTTAGCATCCTAGGAACTCAAACCACAAGCCAAGGTAGGAAAATCTACTCAAAATCTAAAGTTGGCATTTTCACAAACACCTTGTGAGCATAAAAGTAAAACATGGAAAATTGAAAAGTAAAATTGAAAACTATAACCAACTATGAACAAAACCAAATATAAACAAGCAATCAAACATAAAGGAAGCAAGAAACATAAAATTCATTGATCAAAACTTCAAGAAACACAAAATGGCAAATATGAACAAAGTAACTTGAATCAAAGGAAAGTGAAAGTAAAAGTGCTATAATTAAAGATGAAATTGAGAGTACTTACAAATAAAGAAGCAAAATCCAAAATCAAAGCTTGCTATAAAATGCTACAGTGGAAATTGATATGAAATTAAAAATGAAAACCCTAAGAGAGCAAAGCTACACTGCTCCTACTCCTACTCCTAATTACTCTCTAAAACTATCTAAGTGAGCTCTCTTTTATATGTCTTGATATCCCCTTCATATAGCACTTCAATTCAGCCTTTAAGCCTTCCAAAATGGGCCAAAAGCCCCCAAAATTTGTGCAGCACATGTTTCATAATGAAATCACGTGCAGAGACCTGTGCGGACGCACAGACGTGTGCGTCTGCACACTTGGCTGAATGTCGGCCTGTGTGTACGCACAGGTTCTCGTGCGCCCACACACTTCGCTGTGTGTATGTATGTTATGACGGATGCAAATTTAATTTTTCAAAATTTTCTAGTTCTTTCCCTCTTGGAAATCTTCGTTATTTTTCACCAAAATTTATTTCCTATATGTATGTATGATGTGATGGATGCAATTTTTCAAAATTTCCTAGTTCTTTTCCTAATTTCAACAAGAAAAAAGTAACATGAACAATTAGGATAAAAAATGAACTAGGCATATGCTATTCACATCATCCAATCACAATCCATATCTATACTATATACCAAGCAAAACAAGCTCAAAACATATATATATATATATATATACCATAATTAAAATGCAATACTAAAGATAACTAAAAGCAAGCTAATATATATATACAAAAAGTACTAAACAGTAGTGCATAAGTCAAAGTATCTAAATATCCACAAAAGCATAATAAAACTTAAAATAAACTAAATGACAAGTGTTAAGGAGAGAATGTTTACACCAAAAATATCGTAGATCCTCCCACAAACTTAAATCATGCACGGTCCTCCGTGCTCAAAATAATCAATCAGGGGGATCAACCACGAGAAGTTCCACCATCTGGCGTTGGTGGGTGGTGATGACGGTGATACACGATGATGGCTCGGGATGTCACTGGGGTGGTCTCAATTGCCAGCTCCTCAACTGCCTGGTCAACTGGCTCTACTGCCATCTCTACTATCGGCTCGGCTCCAGCTGCCGGATCCTCAACTCTAGGCTCCTCAACTCTAGGCTTTGGTGTATCTGGAGGAGGTGGCCCAGGGTCTCTACCCTCAAACTTCGCCACTATCCACTGGAAGCGGCGGGCGTTGCGGTGCTCGTAGCGGTGGATGGCCTGAAGGATCTCCCGGCATAAGTCATATGGTGTCTGGGGTCGGGGTGTAGCTGTGGGAGCTGTAGGAGGTGCTGAGGGCACTGCTACTGATGATGGAGGCTCAGTGGTCTTCCTCTTCTTCTGCGGCAGTCCGTCGTAGTCGCCGTATGGCAGGAATGGTTGTTTACTGATGTAGACAGACGTCCGGTCTGTTGGGCGTCTCTCCACTCCAGATAAAGCGGCTAATCTAGTGATCAACGATGGGAAGGGAATGTTGTATGTCTGTTGTTGGTTCACCTTCCACATCGACTCTCTGATAAGGGGAAGAACAAAGATCCTCTTCCCCTCCAGAATAGCCCACAGCAAAACTGCAACACGGACTCTGATATGCGTGGCATGCGTGCTCAGAAGAATGTAGTCGGCAATGTCTGCTGCCAGATCCTAGCCTCAGGATTGAGATAGTGCATGAAATGCTCAATGGAGCCAGATTGTCTCCCTTGCTGTACTCCCTTCTGGACTCAGGCAAGCCAATCTTTTCAAGAACCACATCCAAAGAAATCTTGCCCGTTGTCACGTCCTTCATTATTTGAGTGTAAGCGTCACGAGCTGGAGGAATATGTGGGATATCCAGGAGGGCCTCTAAAGCAGTATCAGAGGTGTCCAGTGATCCTCAACTCTAGGCTCCTCAACTCTAGGCTTTGGTGTATCTGGAGGAGGTGGCCCAGGGTCTCTACCCTCAAACTTCGCCACTATCCACTGGAAGCGGCGGGCGTTGCGGTGCTCGTAGCGGTGGATGGCCTGAAGGATCTCCCGGCATAAGTCATATGGTGTCTGGGGTCGGGGTGTAGCTGTGGGAGCTGTAGGAGGTGCTGAGGGCACTGCTACTGATGATGGAGGCTCAGTGGTCTTCCTCTTCTTCTGCGGCAGTCCGTCGTAGTCGCCGTATGGCAGGAATGGTTGTTTACTGATGTAGACAGACGTCCGGTCTGTTGGGCGTCTCTCCACTCCAGATAAAGCGGCTAATCTAGTGATCAACGATGGGAAGGGAATGTTGTATGTCTGTTGTTGGTTCACCTTCCACATCGACTCTCTGATAAGGGGAAGAACAAAGATCCTCTTCCCCTCCAGAATAGCCCACAGCAAAACTGCAACACGGACTCTGATATGCGTGGCATGCGTGCTCAGAAGAATGTAGTCGGCAATGTCTGCTGCCAGATCCTAGCCTCAGGATTGAGATAGTGCATGAAATGCTCAATGGAGCCAGATTGTCTCCCTTGCTGTACTCCCTTCTGTGCATGGCATACGTGCTCGGAAGAATGTAGTCGGCAATGATCTGCTCCCAGATCCTTGCCTCAGGATTGAGGTCAGTACATGCAATGCTCAATAGAGCCACATCCTCCCCTCTGCTATACTCCCATCTGGCCTCAGGCAGGCCAGTCTTTTTCAGGACCACATCCAAAGAAAGCTTGCCTGTTGTCACGTCCTTCACTATTTGAGGATAGGCGTCACGAGCCGGAGGAATATGCGGAATGTTTAAGAGGGCCTCTAACGCAGTATCAGAGGTGTCCAAGGTGACACCTCTCAAAAAAATAGTTGGGGCATCCCT
This sequence comes from Arachis ipaensis, assembly GCF_000816755.2. Taxonomy (NCBI): domain Eukaryota; kingdom Viridiplantae; phylum Streptophyta; class Magnoliopsida; order Fabales; family Fabaceae; genus Arachis; species Arachis ipaensis. The sequence continues at coordinate 78,831,926 of NC_029790.2, forward strand.
CTTTAGGAAATTTCTGTAGATTCCTTGTCCTGGTGGTCATTAACTTCCACCAGATCGAATTCTACAAATTTCCAATGGTAAAAGTTTAATCTGTTAAGAATTTGGTCCGTATATTTCTCGGGAAGGTTTAGCTTTCTCTCGTAGTGAAAGGCTCGCTTTTCAAGTGTTTTGTACTGTTCTTCGGCTTCAACATTAATGAATGTGTCCGGTTGGTTACTCGGAGGCACAGGAGGAGGACGAGCCAAAGGATTGGCTTTCTCCTTTCCTTTGCGAGCCATCCTGAAAAAGACAAAAATGGAGTACAACTCATGAGAAACAGATAAAAATCACAGAAAGAAGAAGGATATAATCAAACAATTCAAGTAAGAGCCAACAAGATAAACAAACAATCAATTAAGGGGAAAACATGTATAAAACAGTGAAATGCTCACAAGGAAGTGTATTTTCCCAAAATCAAGCAACCTAAGTGACATAAAAGAGAATAAACAACAATTGAGGCATATATGGCCTAGGTGTAACAATGCAAGTAAATCAAATCGAAAGGCATGAATTATTGCAATTTTAGCATTTGAAATTAAGAGATGATGAATCGGATTTTTCACTGTTTAGAATTCACAATAAAGTCTCGTTGCAAGTATAGTTTCTAAACCAACAAATAATCCTTTCATACAGAAGATTGTTTCTCACAAGTACAAACCCCTAAAATCTATAAACCGGAGTATTTAAACCTCGGGTCATCTCTCAAAGGAATTGCAGGGTAGTGTTCTTGTTATTGGCCATGGACATGTATATTTTGGGGTTTTGATTAGGAAACAAGAAAAGTAAATGATAAAGGAAATCAAATAACAAAAAGGTCTTGGCAAGATTTGGTGGTCAAGGATCTCTATCCTTATCACTAACCACAACATGATAATTGCAAAGATCAATCCCACTAAGTCATCCTCTAACTAGTAGTAAAGGAAAGTCAAGTAAGCTACACCAATCCAAGTCCATAAGTCCTAGCTCTCCACTAATTGAATTAGTGAGAATTAGAGTTAATGGCTATCAACTATCAATTACTTGGACATTAGTAACTCAAGAGTTCCAAAGTTACCTTCCCAAGCCAAGAGCACTAAAATTCTACTCTAACATCTTCTCAAGCATTTTGACAAACACTTTGAAGGCGTAAAAGAAAAGCTTAGTAAATTGACAACAAGAATAGAATCTAACAACAATTATTGCAAGGAATTAATAACAACAATAAAAAGAGACACAATTTATCATGAATTACCTCAAATTGAATTGAAAGAAAATAGGATGAACAAAAGTAGATCTACAACAAAGCATAGGAACAACATAAAGGAATTACAACAAAGAAATGGAAGAATGATGAATGTAACAACAAGGAATTGAGAAGTAGAAGAGAATGAAAGCATGAATTAAAACCTAGATCTAAGATTATTGGACTAAACTTAATCCTAATTCTAGAGAGAAGTGAGAGCTTCTCTCTCTAAAACTACTTATAACTAATCCTAATGATTCCTAATGATGAACTGTTTCTTTCCCCTTCAATCCTTGGTCCCTTTATGCATTTTGGTGCCAAAGTTAGTTCCAAATTGGGCCAGAGCCTCCTCAAAAATCGCCAGGCACGTTTTCACTCAAAAAGTCACGTGCGGCATTGGCGCATACACGTACAGTGCGCGTACGTGCCCCTGGAACATTACGCGATCCGCGCGTAGGCGGCTAGTGCGCGCGCACGTCCATGGGTGCGTCTCAAATCTTTGGCTTTTCATGATTTCTCCATTTTGCATGCTTTCTCCTCACTCCTTTGATCCATTCCTAGCCCTTTTCAATCTGAAATCACTAACAAGCATATCAAGGCATCTAGTGGAATTAAAGGTGAATTAGATTTAGCTAATCAAGGCCTAGAAAGCATTTTTTTACACTTAAGTACAAATTAGGGGACAACCATGAAACCATGCTATTTCATTGAATAAATATGGGTAAAAGGTGATAAAATCCCCAAAAATCAATACAAGATAAACCCTACAAATGGGGTTTATCATCCTCCCCACACTTAAACCAAGCATGTCCTCATGCTTGAACCAAGAATGAAGTAAGGGTATGGCATTTATTCAATGAAAACTAACTAAATGCAATCTTCCTATATGCAACTTTCTACATGAATGCAATTGCTTGGTCAAAATAAATCAATTCCCAAGAAGCTCAATATAAGCACAAGGGCTAAAGGTATTAATCAACCAAGCCAAACCACAATTGAATTGAGTTATTAAATATATTTTTCTTTTTACAAACTTGCATGAAGAGTGATCATAGGTGAAAACATGTAATTGAGCAATCGAACCCTCACCGGATGTGTTTGCACTCTATTCGCTCAAGTGTTTAGGGTTGATTCACTCAATTCTCCCCTAATCATGCTTTCCAAGATTTGTACTTCATCTAACAATCAACAAATATTTCATGCATGCATACAAGTATCATGAGGTCTTTTCATTGGTTGTAATGGGGCTAGGGTCAAGGTAGGATGCATATTTGGTCAAGTGAGCATAAAATTTGAATCTTTGATAAGCTTAAACTTCCCACCTAACCTATGACGTCCTATACAACTTCAAAGCTAACCTAACTACCCATCCTTCTCACATACTCATGCATTTTCTTTCTCTTGATTACAATTCATATGCATTGATTTTTATTAAGCTTCGCTTTGGGGCATTTTGTCCCTTTTTTATTTCTTTTCTTTTCTTTTTTTCTTTCTTTTTCTATTTTTTTCTTTTCTTTTTCTTTTGTTTTTTCTCATTTTTCTTTCTTTCAAACAATTATACAAGAACATCAATGCATAAGGTCTGTACATTTGATTAATACATGAGTGTTCACCCAATTCCCAATATTTACAACAAAAATACAAAACTACCCTTTTATTTACCCAATGTCCCAAGTTTTCCCACACATGAATGACACACACTCACTAGCCTAAGCTAATCAAAGATCCAAATAAAGGACATTTATTGTTTTTCGTTTCAAGATTTGTAATGTGCTAAAATTAAGAACAAGTGGGTTAATCATAGGCTCAAATTGGCTAACAATGGAAGATAAAAGGTAAGGCTAGTTGGGTAAGTGAGCTATTTGAAATGATGGCCTCAATCATATAAATGCCAGGTGCGCCTTCGCGAAGCCAAGAGCACTAAAATTCTACTCTAACATCTTCTCAAGCATTTTGACAAACACTTGGAAGGCATAAAAGGAAAGCATAGTAAATTGACAACAAGAATAGAATCTAACAACAATTATTGCAAGGAATTAATAACAACAATCAAAAGAGACACAATTATCATGAATTACCTCAAATTAAATTGAAAGAAAATAGGATGAACAAAAGTAGATCTACAACAAAGCATAGGAACAACATAAAGGAATTACAACAAAGAAATAGAAGAATGATGAATGTAACAACAAGGAATTGAGAAGTAGAAGAGAATGAAAGCCTGAATTAAAACATAGATCTAAGATTATTGGACTAAACCTAACTCTAATTCTAGAGAGAAGTGAGAGCATCTCTCTCTAAACAACTTCTAACTAATCCTAATGATTCCTAATGATGAAGTGTTTCTTTCCCCTTCAATCCTTGGTCCTTTTATGCATTTTGGCGCCAAAGTTAGTTCCAAATTGGGCCAGAGCCTCTTCAAAAATTGCCAGGCACGTTTTCACTCAAAAAGTCACGTGCGGCATCGGCGCATATGCGTACAGTGCGCGTACGCGCCTCTGGAACAATACACGATCCGTGCGTAGGCTGTTAGTGCGCGCGCGCGTCCATGGGTGCGTCTCAAATCTTTGACTTTTCATGATTTCTCCATTTTGCATGCTTTCTCCTTACTCCTTTGATCCATTCCTAGCCCTTTTCAATCTGAAATCACTAACAAGCATATCAAGGTATCTAGTGGAATCAAAGGTGAATTAGATTTAGCTAATCAAGGCCTAGAAAGCATGTTTTCACACTTAAGTACAAATTAGGGGACAATCATGAAACCATACTATTTCATTGAATAAATGTGGGTAAAAGGTGATAAAATCCCCAAAAATTAATACAAGATAAACCCTATAAATGGGGTTTATCAAGAGACTTTGCAAAAGTTGGCATAAAAGGCAACAATCACTTTGACAATTGAAGTACTTGCCCATTCATGAAAAAAATGATAGAATGATCATATAACCATACTCTTGTTCCAAAAGCAATGCCAATCGAAATCAGATTTCATTGCTCAAAAAGATTTACAGAGAACAAGTAAGTGTACATGATCATTTATAGTCAAGAACACATGAGTAAGCAGTTAGTTAGTTCACCAACCAAACATTGTATGTACTGCTGCAAAATACACTAAACAAATTTCAAAATTGCAAGTTTAATGCTAGTTTGGTGTTGAAGCAAAAAGGAATGGCAGTCAGTACATAATGCCACAAATCAGCATGCTATGCACTTGAAAAATGCATCAAACAAACTAATGTCAGCTTGGTATTGTATACAGCTGCAGATTTAAAGTTCAGCTTGATGTTCAAGCAAGAATAATAGAAGGTGCATGATGAGCGAATTCTTGAGGTTTAGAATTTCCTCAAATGAATGAATTCTCGTTGTGAAGTATAGTTTCCAAACCAATCAATAATCCTTTCATGCAAAAATTTTGGTTGTCACAAAGAACAAACCCCAAATAAGAAATAACCGGAGTATTTTGGACTCCGGGTCGTCTCACAAAGAGTTGCAATGAAATGATCAATTATTGGCTATGAAAGGTATAGGGGGTTTCTGGTTGATTAGAGGGGCAATAAAATAAAAAGACAAGAAAAATAAATTGAGCAAATAATTAAAGAAAGCAAGTAATAAAGAGAGACATTCATGGCAATGGATTGAGATCATAGGCTTTCTATCCTAGTCATGCATGATTAATTCATCTTATTTAGTTAACTCACACATCGGGAGAATGTCAAACAAGACTAATTAATCATATCACAAATATAAACAAGAATTTATCTCATTACGTCAACTCCAACAAATAGGGAGAAAGTCTAACGAGACTAGCTAATCTCAATCTAAAAGTCCTAACCAACTTACTAATTAAAATAGCAAAAGATTAGCGTCAATGGAAACAATATTCCAAAAGTCCTAATCAACTCACTAATTTGATTAGCAAAAGGTTAGCGTCAATGGAAACAATACTTCCTGCACTCAAAGTGGATTTTCTGGAGCTACAAAACACAAAATGGCGCACTTCCAATTGCGTTGGAAAGTAGACATCTAGGGCTTTCCAGGAATGTATAATAGTCCATACTTTGCCCACGTTTAGACGACGCAAACTGGCGTTCAACGCCAGCTCTCTGCCCAATTCTGGCGTCCAGCGCCAGAAACAAGCTGGAAAGTGGAGTTCAACGCCCAAACTGGCACAAAAGCTGGCGTTCAACTCCAAGAATGACCACTACACGTGCAACACTCAAGCTCAGCCCAAGCACACACCAAGTGGGCCCCAGAAGTAGATTTATGCATCAATTACTTACTTCTGTAAACCCTAGTGACTAGTTTATTATAAATAGAACTTTTTATCATTGTATTCACAGTCTTGGTTACTCCGGTTCCCCTCTGGGGCCGAGACCAATGAACTCCATTATCACTTATGTATTTTCAACGGTAGAGTTTCTACATTCCATAGATTAAGGTGTGGAGCTCTACTGTTCCTCAAAGATTAATGCAAAGTACTACTGTTTTCTATTCAATTCATCTTATTTCGCTTCTAAGATATTCATTCGCACTTCGACCTGAATGTGATGAACGTGACAATCATCATCATTCCCTATGAACGCGTGACTGATAACCACTTCCGTTCTACATTAGATTGAATGAGTATCTCTTAGATCTCTTAATCGGAATCTTCGTGGTGTAAGCTAGAATGATGATGGCATTCAAGAGAATCCGGAAAGTCTAAACCTTGTCTGTGGTATTCCGAGTAGGATTCAATGACTGAATGACTGTGATGAGCTTCAAACTCGTGATTGCTGGGCGTAGTGACAGACACAAAAGGATAGTAAATCCTATTCCAGCATGATCGAGAACCGACAGATGAATAGGCGTGCCGTGACAGGGTGCGTTGACCATTTTCACTGAGAGGATAGGATGTAACCATTGACAAGGGTGATGCCTCCAGACGATTAGCCGTGCCGTGACAGGGCATTTGGATCATTTTCCCGAGAGAAGACCGAAAGTAGCCATTGACAATGGTGATGCATTACATAAAGCCAGCCATGGAAAGGAGTAAGACTGATTGGATGAAGATCTTAATCACCTCAATGGATGTAAATCCATTCTAAAGCTTGGCTGGCTATTAAGCCATGCCTGACCCTTTGATTGGAGCTTAGACTAAAGAGCATAAGATTCCTGGAATTCATACTAAAAAGTTTAGAATCCTTATTTTTGTTTTTCAAATAATTTTCGAAAAAAAATACAAAAAAATTAGAAAATCATAAAGATCAAAAATATTTTTTGTGTTCTTGTTTGAGTCTTGAGTCATGTTATAAGTTTGGTGTCAATTGCATGTGCATCTTGCATTTTTCGAAACAATCATGCATTCATAGTGTTCTTCATGATCTTCAAGTTGTTCTTGGTAAGTCTTCTTGTTTGATCTTTGCATTTGCATGTTTTGTGTCTTTTCTTGTTTTTCATATGCTTTCCTGAATTCTTTATGTCTAAGCATTAAAGAATTCTAAGTTTGGTGTCTTGCATGTTTTCCTTGCATTAAAAATTTTTCAAAAATATGTTCTTGGTGTTCATCTTGACATCAAAGTGTTCTTGGTGTTCATCTTGACATTCATAGCATTCTTGCATGCATTCATTGTTTTAATCTAAAAATTTCATGCATTGCATCATTTTTCTGTTTTTCTCTCTCATCATAAAAATTCAAAAATCAAAAAAATATCTTTCCCTTTTTCTCTCTTAAAATTTCGAAAATTAGATTTGACTTTTTCAAAATTTTTTAAAAATCCAGTTATTTTTATGAGTCAAATCAAATTTTCAATTTGAAAATCTTATCTTTTTCAAAATCTTTTTCAAAAATCAAATCTTTTTCATTTTTCTTAGTTATTTTCGAAAACTTTAAAAATATTTTTCAAAAATCTTTTTCTTATCTTTCTCAAATAATTTTCAAAAATAACATCATCAATTAATGTTTTGATTCAAAAATTTCAAGTTTGTTACTGGCTTGTTAAGAAAGATTCAAACTTTAAGTTATAGAATTATATCTTGTGATTTCTTGTGAATCAAGTCATTAATTGTGATTTTAAAAATCAAATCTTTTTCAAAACTAACTTCAATCATATCTTTTCAAAAATATCTTCTTATCTTATCTTTTTCAAAATTTGATTTCAAAATATCTTTTCTAACTTCTTATCTTCTTATCTTTTCAAAATTGATTTTCAAATTTGTTTCAACTAACTAACTAACTTTTTGTTTGTTTCTTATCTTTTTCAAAACTACCTAACTAACTCTCTCCTCTAATTTTCGAAAATATCTTCCCTCTTTTTCAAAAATTCTTTTTAACTAACTAATTATTTTAGTTTTTGATTTTCGAAAATTACTAACCTTTTTCAAAAACTATTTTCAAAAATCACTAACTCTTTTTCAAAAATTATTTTCGAAATTTTCCCTCTCTCATCTTATTCTATTTATTTATTCATGTACTAACATCTCTCCCCCACCCACCAAAAATCCGAACCCTCTCTCTCTCTCTCTTTCTGAGTTCAGATTTTTCTCTTCTTCTTTTTTTCTACTAATAATAAGGAACCTCTTTACTGTGACATAGAGGATTCCTCTTCTTTTCTTTTTTTCCTTCTCTTTCTTATGAGCAGGGACAGAGAAAAAGGCATTCTTGTTGAAGCTGATCCAGAACCTAAAAGGACTCTGAAGAGAAAACTAAGAGAAGCTAAATTACAACAATCCAGAGACAACCTTATTGAAAATTTCAAACAAGTAAAGGAGATGGCAGCCGAACCCAACAACAATAATGCAAGGAGAATGCTTGGTGACTTTACTGCACCTAACTCCAATTTACATGGAAGAAGCATCTCTATTCCTGCCATTGGAGCAAACAATTTTGAGCTGAAACCTCAGCTAGTTTCTCTGATGCAGCAGAACTGCAAGTTTCATGGACTTCCATCTGAAGATCCTTTTCAGTTTTTAACTGAATTCTTACAGATCTGTGATACTGTTAAGACTAATGGAGTAGATCCTGAAGTCTACAGGCTCATGCTTTTCCCATTTGCTGTAAGAGACAGAGCTAGAATCTGGTTGGACTCTCAACCCAAAGACAGCCTGAACTCTTGGGATAAGCTGGTCACGGCTTTCTTAGCCAAGTTCTTTCCTCCACAAAAGCTGAGCAAGCTTAGAGTGGATGTCCAAACCTTTAAACAAAAAGATGGTGAATCCCTCTATGAAGCTTGGGAAAGATACAAACAGTTGACCAAAAAGTGTCCTTCTGACATGCTTTCATAATGGACCATCCTGGATATATTCTACGATGGTTTATCTGAGTTATCAAAGATGTCATTGGATACTTCTGCAGGTGGATCCATTCACCTAAAGAAAACGCCTGCAGAAGCTCAAGAACTCATTGACATGGTTGCTAATAACCAGTTCATGTACACTTCTGAGAGGAATCCTGTAAGTAATGGGACGCCTATGAAGAAGGAAGTTCTTAAAGTTGATACTCTGAATGCCATATTGGCTCAGAACAAAATATTGACTCAGCAAGTCAATATGATTTCTCAGAGTCTGAATGGAATGCAAGCTGCATCCAACAGTAC
>NC_029790.2:78840788-78852151 GCF_000816755.2 Arachis ipaensis
GGAAGACCTTTCCTAGCCACAGCAAGAGCTGTGATTGATGTGGACAGAGGAGAATTGATCCTTCAATTAAATAAGGACAACCTTGTGTTTACAACTCAAGGATCTCTCTCTGCATCCATGGAGAGTAAGCATAAAGAGCTTCTCTCAAAGCAGAGTCAAACAAAACCTCCACAGTCAAACTCTAAGTTTGGTGTTGGGAGGCCACAACCAAACTCTAAGTTTGGTGTTGAACTCCCATATCCAAACTCTAAGTTTGGTGTTGGGGAGTCTCAACAAAGCTCTGCACATCTGTGAGGCTCCATGAGAGCCCACTGTCAAGCTATTGACATTAAAGAAGTGCTTGTTGGGAGGCAACCCAATTTTTATCTAACTATATTTTTCTTGGTTATATGTCTTTATAGGTTCATGATCATGTGGAGTCACAAAATAAATATAAAAATTGAAAACGGAATCAAAAATAGCAGAAGAAAAATCACACCCTGGAGGAAGCATCTGCCTGGCGTTCAACGCCAGAACAGAGCATGGTTCTGGCGCTGAACGCCCAAAATGGGCAGTATCTGGGCGCTGAACGCCCAAAATGGGCATCATCTGGGCGATGAACGCCAGAATTGCACCCTGGAGAGGAGCTGGCGCTGAACGCCCAGAACAAGCATGGTTCTGGCGTTCAACGCCAGAAATGGGCAACAAATAGGCGTTGAACGCCCAAAATGGGCACCAACTTGGCGCTGAACGCCCAGAGTTGTGTGCAAAGGCATTTTGCATGCCTAATGGGTGCAGGGATGTAAATCCTTGACACCTCAGGATCATCTTATTGGAGCTATGTTTCATTGATAGTTTGGAATTTATAGTATATTCTCTTCTTTTTATCCTATTTGATTTTCATTTACTTGGGGACAAGCAACAATTTAAGTTTGGTGTTGTGATGAGCGGATAATTTATACGCTTTTTGGCATTGTTTTTAGTATGTTTTTAGTAAAATCTTGTTACTTTTAGGGATGTTTTCATTAGTTTTTATGTTAAATTCACATTTCTGGACTTTACTATGAGTTTGTGTGTTTTTCTGTGATTTCAGGTATTTTCTGACTGAAATTGAGGGACTTGAGCAAAAATCAGATTCAGAGGTTGAAGAAGGACTGCTGATGCTGTTGGATTCTGACCTCCCTGCACTCAAATTTGATTTTCTGGAGCTACAGAACTCAAAATGGCGCTCTTCCAATTGCGTTGGAAAGTAGACATCCAGGGATTTCCAGCAATGTATAATATTCCATACTTTGCCCACGTTTAGACGATGCAAACTGGCGTTCAACGCCAGCTCTCTGCCCAATTCTGGCGTCCAGCGCCAGAAACAAGCTGCAAAGTGGAGTTCAACGCCCAAACTGGCACAAAAGCTGGCGTTCAACTCCAAGAATGACCCCTACACGTGCAACACTCAAGCTCAGCCCAAGCACACACCAAGCGGGCCCCGGAAGTGGATTTATGCATCAATTACTTACTTCTGTAAACCCTAGTGACTACATTATCACTTATGTATTTTCAACGGTAGAGTTTCTACATTCCATAGATTAAGGTGTGGAGCTCTGATGTTCCTCAAAGATTAATGCAAAGTACTACTGTTTTCTATTTAATTCATCTTATTTCGCTTCTAAGATATTCATTCGCACTTCAACCTGAATGTGATGAACGTGACAATCATCATCATTCCCTATGAACGCGTGCCTGATAACCACTTCCGTTCTACATTAGATTGAATGAGTATCTCTTAGATCTCTTAATCGGAATCTTCGTGGTGTAAGCTAGAATGATGGCGGCATTCAAGAGAATCCGGAAAGTCTAAACATTGTATGTGGTATTCCGAGTAGGATTCAATGACTGAATGACTGTGACGAGCTTCAAACTCGTGATTGCTGGGCGTAGTGACAGACGCAAAAGGATAGTAAATCCTATTCCAGCATTATCGAGAACCGACAGATGAATAGCCGTGCCGTGACAGGGTGCGTTGACCATTTTCACTGAGAGGATAGGATGTAACCATTGACAAGGGTGATGCCTCCAGACGATTAGTCGTGCCGTGACAGGGCATTTGGATCATTTTCCCGAGAGAAGACCGAAAGTAGCCATTGACAATGGTGATGCATTACATAAAGCTAGCCATGGAAAGGAGTAAAACGGATTGGGTGAAGATAGCAGGAAAGCAGAGGTTCAGAGGAACGAAAGAATCTCTATTCGCTTATCTGAAATTCTCACCAATGATTTACATAAGTATTTCTATCCCTATTTTATTAATTATTTTCAAAAACTCCATTACTATTTTATATCCGCCTGACTGAGATTTACAAGGTGACCATAGCTTGCTTCATACCAACAATCTACGTGGGATTCGACCCTTACTCACGTAAGGTATTACTTGGACGACCCAGTGCACTTGCTGGTTAGTTGTGCGAAGTTGTGAACCATGGTATTGGCATCATGTTTTTGGCGCCATTACCAGGGAAAGAAAGAGCGATGAATTTTACATAATCAAAGTGTAATCACAATTTCTGCACACCAGCAACATATAGCAAATTTTATATCATTTCGAAGCCCCGGATGTTAGTTTCCAACGCAACTGGAATCGCCTCATTTGGACCTGTGTAGCTCAGGTTATGGTCGTTTGAGTGCCAGGAGGTCAGGCTTGACAGCTTTACGGTTCCCTCATTTTTTCATGAGTTCTCCCACTTGCATGCTTTTCTTCTCACTTCTTCCATCCAATACTTGCCTTATGAACCTGAAATTACTCAACAAACATATCAAGGCATCGAATGGAATTAAAGTGAATTAAATTTAGCTATTTTAGGGCCTAAAAAGCATGTTTTCATATTTAAGCACAAATCAAGGGAGAATTGCAAAACCATGCTATTTCATTGAATAAATGTGAGAAAAGGTGATAAAATCCCTCAAAATAAGCACAAGATAAACCACAAAATTGGGATTTATCAAATCTCCCCGCACTTAAACCAAGCATGTCCTCATGCTAAGAATAAAGAAGGACAAGAAAAGGGATATGAACATTTATTCAATGCAAATAAACTATAAAAACCTATCTATATGCATGCAACTAAATGCAATATGACTCTACCTAGTTGGTCAAAAGCAAATCAATCTCCAAAAATATATATCAAGTAGGGCTAAGTGGTATGATGATTCATGAATCCTACCAATTCAAATATTAAAATGAAGTTCAAATAGACTTGCAAGAAGAAAAGCTCATGAAAGCCGGGAACAAGGAATTGAGCATCGAACCCTCACCGGATGTGTATCCACTCTAGTCGCTCTAGTGTATAGGGTTGAACACTCAATTCTCTTCTAATCATGCTTTCTATGATTTGTTTTTATCTAACAATCAACAATTATTCAATGCATGCATACATTTATCATGAGGACTTATTCATAGGTTGTAATGGGGCTAGGGTCAAGGTAGGGATGCATATGGTCAAGTGAGCTTGAAATTTGAATCTTTGATTAGTCTAAGCTCTCACCAAACACATATAATAACCTATACAATTCTAATACAATACCTAGCTACCCATGATTCCCACTTTTTCACATACTCATGCATTCTCTTTAATTATCATTCCATATGCATTGATTTTTATTGAAATTTACTTTGGGGAATTTTTGTCCCCTTTTTATTTCTTTTTCTCTTTTTTTTTCTATTTTTTATATATATATATGTTTTTTTTTTCATTTTTTTCTAAAGTATATACAAACGTATCAATGCATATGGTTTTACACATTTAATGCATAAGCATGTACCCAATTCCCAATATTTTCAACAAAAATAAAAATTACACTTTTACCTCAACCAATGTCCCAAGGTTCCCATATCCAAATGATACACACCCTCACTAGCCTAAGCTAATCGAAGATCCAAATTAAGGACATTTATTTTTTTCACTTAGGGGTAGCGATGTGCTAAAATTAAGAACAAAAGGGATTAAATAGGCTCAAATTTGTCTAACAATGGTTGATGAAAGGTAGGCTATTTGGGTAAGTGAGCTAAATGAAATGATGGCCTCAATCATATAAATGCATATATACATGGAATAAGGGACATAAAGAATCAAACAAATCAAAGATTACAATCATAGAAAAAGAATAATGCACACAAGAATGACAATAAGTGGTTATAAGATGCAACCATACCATAAGGCTCAAAACTCACATGCTTGTGTTCTTAACTCAAAAACCATGTTCCTAAATAAATTCTTCAAGCAAGTTCAACAAGAAAATTTTTTTCAAATTGGTAGGGTGCCCTAAAAAAACAATTTTTCTTGGAAAAGAAATCATCACCCTAACCAAGTAGTCCTAACATAAAAAGGAAGTGGTAAAAATATGTACAAATTCTAACTAACATGCAACCTATCATGCAATGCAACAACTAATTGATGCCAGGGCATTTTGGCCAGTTTCACTGACCTTTTATTTACTGTTTTTAGGGTAGTTTCATGCACTTCCTTAGGAAATAAGCTAGTTTTGGGTAGATATTCACTTACATCTTGATTCGAGCATACATTGTGCATTTTACATGATTTCATGAGGATTTTGCATGAATTTAAGGACAAATTGGATGTTGTATTTCCCATGACTTGGACTAGAACTTTGATGCACTTTATTGCTTAATTTCAGGACAAAAGAAGCAAAGAAGAACCACATTAGTGGCTACGTTAGTTACACTAACGTTAACACTAACGTGGAATGGGAGTAACTTGCAAAGTTAATGAGAAAAGTGATTGCCAATAACACTCTCGAAGCCATCATTGCCCACATTAAGAAATAGAGCCAACGTTAGTGACACTTAACATTATCACTAACGTTGAACCAAGATCATGAGTGAAGCCCAATGAACTCCCCATTTCTGATCTTACCCATTCTCTTTAATTTCTGTTATTTACTTTAATGAGCAATTCCCCCATTCCCATTTACAATTCTGCAATTTACCTTCCATCATTTACTTTCAGATCTATAATTCTAGCATTTACTTTCCTGTCAATTACCTTCCCGCCATTTTATTTTCTACAAATTCTCAACTCAAATTCTAGATTCGCTCAACTAGAACAGTCCTCTAATTAAAGTTGCTTGATCAATCAATCCTTGTGGGATTCGACCTCACTCTATTGTGAGTATTTACTTGACGACAAATTCGGTACACTTGCCGAAGGGAATTTGTTGTGAGACAAGTTTTCCATGCATCAAGTTTATGGCGCCATTGCCGGGGATTGATTGTGCATAAACAATGATTAGATTGGAGGATAACTAGATTAAGCATTTTATTTTTGTTTGATTTAAATTTCTATTTGAGTCATTTACTTTCTGTTTTAGATAACTTCTTCCCTTCCCCCTTACTTTTTCTTTGTTATTTACTATTCATCTCACTAACCCACTAACTGTTTGATATATTGCATCACTCACACTAACAGTAATTCTGACAGATATACTTTCTGCACCTATTCTCTTTGCTTGTACTTGTTGGTTGTATGACAGGGAGAAGAAGCGGGGCTTCAACTTCCTTTGATTCTGAACCTGAGAGAACCTTCCTTAGACTAAGGAGGGAGGCAAGAGAAAAACGTGTAGTTGGTGGTGAAGAAGAGGAGGAACACTTCGAGGAATACTTTGAACCAAACATGGAAGAAAATATGGAAAACCATCATGAAGAAGAGGCTCACAACCATGGCAGAGGAGGTGGAGCAAATCATGCTGGGGAGGATAGAAGAGTTTTAGGCTCTTACATCAATCCAAACCCAGAGAACTGTGGAAGTAGCATTCAAAAGCCAACCATCCATGCCAAAAATTTTGAACTGAAGCCACAGCTCATCACCCTTGTTCAGAACAACTGTTCGTTCGGAGGGAGCGTCCAAGAGGACCCCAATCAACATCTAACCACCTTCCTGAGAATATGTGACACAGTGAAGTCTAATGGTGTTCATCCTGACGCCTATAGACTGCTCTTATTTCCATTCTCACTCAGGGATAAGGCAGCTAAGTGGCTGGAGTCTTTCCCAAGGGAGAGCTTGACAACTTGGGAAGACGTGGTGAACAAATTCTTAGCAAGATTTTACCCTCCTCAACGAATCAATAGGTTGAGAGCTGAGGTCCAAACTTTCAGGCAACAAGATGGTGAGACTCTATATGAAGCATGGGAGAGATTTAAAGACTTAACAAGGAGGTGCCCACCAGATATGTTCAACGAATGGGTGCAGCTGTACATTTTCTATGAAGGGCTCTCTTATGAGTCAAAGAAGGCCGTAGACCATTCATCCGGAGGATCTTTGAACAAGAAGAAGACTATTGAGGAAGCCATAAATGTCATTGAAACAGTAGCAGAGAACGACTACTTCTATGCTTCCGAAAGAGGGAACACAAGAGGAGTAATAGAGCTAAACAATGTAGATGCTCTGCTGGCCCAAAACAAGCTCATTACCCAGCAGCTGGCTGACCTCACCAAGAAGATGGAGAGGAACCAAGTAGCAGCGGTCTCCACTTCATCAACAACCCAAGAAGGAGTGAATGAAGAAGCAGAGGGTAGTCAGGAGCAAGCCAACTACATTGGGAATTCACCTAGGCAAAATCATGATCCATACTCCAAGACCTACAACCCTAGATTGAGGAATCACCCAAACTTTGGGTGGGGAAATCAACAAGACCAAAGCCTTGATCAAAGACGCCCAAATCCAAACAATGCAGCCACCCAATACTTCACATCTAGACCATATCAACACCCCCATAACAACACCTCCCCACATTCATATCAAGGCTAGAATAACCCTACTCAGCCTGACCTGTCATCATTTGATGAAAGAATCTCAAGGATTGAGAATCTACTTGAAGGCCTAAGCAAGGAGATTCAAGACAACAAGGTCTTCAAGGAAGAAGTGCGAGCCAGTTTCAAGAACCAAGGAGACACAAACAAGAGGTTAGAATCTCAAGTAGGATATCTCTCTGAGCAAATTCCCAAACCCACAGATGGATTCCCAAGTGACACAGAGAAGAATCCGAGAGGTGAAACAAAGAAGGTAAAATGGAAAGATTACAAGATGGTCACTATAAGAGATAAGGAGACTGAGGACAAGCCAAGAAAGCTGTCAGAACAACCTGAAGATACCTCAGTAGAGGAGGTGGAAAAAGATTACCAAGAACCAGAAATCTCAAAACAGGAGTTGCTGAGACTCTATGCACCTTTTCCCCAATTGCTCAAGGGAGCTGTGGAGAGGAGAATATACTCAAGATTTCTTGACTTATTCGCATCTCTGCATGTGAACATACCATTCATCAAGACTATCCAACAAATGCCTGCATTCATCAAGTACATGAAGGAGTTGCTTCCCAGGAAAAGCTCACTCAAGGGAGGCCAAACTATAGTGATGAATAAGGAGTGCAGTGCCCTCATTCAACCGCAGTTGCCTACAAAAAGAAAAGATCCAGGGAGTTTTCATGTCCCCTGTGCCATAGGAGAAACAATGTTTGATAGAGCACTCTACGATTTGGGAGCAAGCATCAACTTAATGCTTCTATCCCTGGTGAAGAGGCTGCAGATCAATGAGATATTGCCCACAGATGTAGTCATCAGGCTGGCTGACAAAACTCAAAAACAAGCAAGAGGGGTGGTGGAAAACGTGTTGTTAGAGACTTTCTTCCCACATACTTTGTCATCTTAGACATGGAAGAGAGTCACACTCACCCAATCATATTGGGAAGACTATTCCTAGCTACAGCCAGAGCACTCATAGACGTGGAGCGAGGGGAGCTAATATTGAGGATCCATGATGAACAACTCAGCTTCAATGTCTTCAAACTCTCCCAAGAAACTGACCAAGAAAACAAAGAACCAAGCAATGATCATAACGGGATGCTGATAGAGGAAACAAGCATTGAGGCACCACGAACACATCTGAGAACCCCACTGAATGATGAACAAGGCAAACAGCAATCGTCACAGCTTAAGGAGAAGCTGGAGGAATCTAAACCACCAGAGGCATGTGAAGACAACAACAAAATTCACTTAAAAGAAGAAGTCGCCAAGAATAGGGAAGCATCAAAAGGGACAAAGAAGAAGGTACCAAGGGGGTGAAGGAACAAGAAAATCCCTACGAAAAGCCTTTCTCCAGGAGATAAAGTGATTTCAGCTTACTTCCCAGAATTCCCCCTAATCTCCCCACTGTACCATCTCAATTACCTAAGGTCTTCACTATCAACAGAGTTCTTTCCTTGGAACATGTAGAGATCATTGATACAACCAATGGATATAAGTCCAAGGTAAGAGGGGAGGACTTGAAGCATTATCAACCACCCCTGATGAAGGAGAAACGTCAAGCTAGTGATGCTAAAGAAGCGCTTCATGGGAGGCAACCCATGTTTTATTAGCTTTTACTAGTGAATAAGTCAATATTCATAAATTCCAACCCAAACTTGGTGAAGTCCTTATATTTCAGTATATAGTGAAGAACAAGTTTGGTGTTCAAAGCATACCAAGAAAGCATGAATGCAACAGAGAGCATTCTAGTCTTGGAGCTTTGAATAGAACTTTTCATCACAATGCTTCAAACTAAGTTTGGTGTCACCCCATGGTGCCACCAAAATGCATAAAGGGATACACAGTTAGTTAGTTAGTTGGAGTTCATGAATAAACAATCTAATCTTTTCTTTTCTTTATTATTTTAGCCGTAAAAATCTAAATTGATTTTTTTTATGATATTTCTTACTTTTCTTATTTGATCTTTATAGGGAAAGGAAAGGAGCATTGAAAGAGATAGATTGGACAATTAAAGAAAGAAGGTTTGGACACCACAAAAGGAAGGACTATACACTTGTTCTAAAAATGGAAGTCATTGGAAAATGTTGCCATGTAACATTGAAAAAAATGGGACCCTTGAAGACTGAGCAATCTCCATCATAAAGTGATGATCCTTGTCCTTTCTACATGCACAACCCCAACCGTCCATCAAACAACCACTCCATCAATCCACACACTCGATTCACTCACAACCTTTCTATAAAAGTGATCCTTGATCCGTACCCTAGCTCCACACTCCACATCCACTCTTCACACCTATCCATTTCGGAGCAAAGCATTTCCTAACCATTTAAACACATTCTCCCTCACCACCTTCATTGCACTCAACCCTAAACAACCAAAAGTCTCCACACCCTTGCCAACTCCATACATTAACCCTCAATCATGGCATCTTCAAGCTCTAAAAGAAGGAAGGGGAAGGAACCTATGGAGCAACACCCGTATGATGAAAAGAGATTCAGAAGCTTGCATCACGCATTGCAATACGGGTGGATGGTTGATAAAGAAATCATTTATGAGCTAGGATTTCAAGTTAGGAAAACTGAGTGTCCCGAAATTACAATGAAGGTAGAAAAGAGAAGATGGGAGCTCCTCATTGATCCGGTCATTAAGGTGAATGCAAATCTTATAAGAGAGTTCTATGCAAATGCGGTCCGTTATGATAAGGCAGATGAGTCATATACAAGCTTTGTGAGAGGAAAGATTGTGGATTTTGGCCCCATGAGTGTCATGAAGGCATTAAAACTGCGGTCCATACCGTTTGAAGAAGAGAGTTATCATTCAAGGATGGACAACAACCCTAATCATGATCAGATTGTGCAAGACATTTGTGTACAGGGAGCTGACTGGGAAAGATATGCAGATAGGAGACCAAGGTTCATCAAGAGAGCAGATCTTACTCCGGAAGCAAAGGGATGGTTCGAGATTGTAAGGAAGTCCATCCTCCCAGCAACGAACAACTCGGAGGTGAATCTCAAGAGAGCCACACTGGTACACTGTATACTCAAAGGAGGAGAAATCAAGGTTCATGAACTCATAGCAGAAGGCATTAGAAAAATGGCAGAGAAAAGTGACTCAAGAGGAACGTTAGGTTACCCCAGCACTATTTACCGACTGTGCAAGAAAGTTGGGGTGGTGTTTGAAGATGAGGACCCCGTGTGGATAAAAGAGGGCATTCCAATAACCGTTTAACAAATACATGCCACTGCATCCCCCCTACCTCAACGGAAGCAAAGGAAGAGGACAGCCCCTCAAGTAGTAGAAGGACAAGCCGTTGAAGGGCAAGCACCAACCACTTTGGATATGCATCAATTGCAGGAAGCCATTAGTGGACTATCTCAATAATATTTGGAGAGCCAAGGAGCACAGAGAGAACTTCAACTACAGATGATGGGGCAGCAAGAGGAGTCACTCTCAAGATGGATGACTCAACAAGGGGATTGGCAAGAGCAAATGATGGATCAGCAACTGAGTCAAGGACAACAATGGAATGAAACATTTCACAGGATGGAACAAAGGCAAAATGAGCAACAAGAATCCATCTAAAGGCTAATCAACATCCAAGCACATCAAGGTGCACATATACATGAGATGCATCGAAGACAAATAGAACAGGCAGAACTATTGGACGAGCAAAGGGCATTCGCAGAAGGAGTTTACATGAGCGAGACTGGGCATCATATAAATACTCAAGCCAGGCTCGGTTACTTGGTAGGACAACTGCCTATATTGCATCTAGGAATCACAAGGTATGAAGAAATGAGGGATGAATTAGCACGAGAAGAAAGACAAAGGGTGGAAGAGAGTCATGAATCAATAAGAAAGGCACTTGAGGATTGGAAGCAAGCAAGATTGGCACGGATGAGAGGGAATGCAAGAGGACACAAAGAAGACAAACAAGGAGGAAAGCATGGACATCCACAAGAGTAAAAGGTGGTGGAGTTCTTTCTTCGGTCCATCTTGTTCTAAGTTTTAAATAAGGAAGATCTTGTATGAAAAAGAACTTGCTTCCATGATTGGTTTAAACCTTTTTAAATTCTATTTTTTTTTAAGTTTATGTGTTGAGGAGTTCTCTGTGTGCTAGTCTCTATGTCACTGCATCATTTCTTTACTTACTTGTATGCTTGTCCCTTTTGAATCAAATGAAAAGAGAATGATTGTTTTCGAAAGACCAGAGTGGAGTTCATACTAGGGAGTAAGTCCATGAGTTTGTGGTGTGGTCATAAGTTAGCTAAGTTGGTTCAACCATAAGGTGGGAAGACAACTATCTGTCATGAATACTATGCTTGAGACACACCCCATGAGACTAGATAAATAAGAAGATCCTAATAAGAAAAAGGGAAAGAACAATTAAAGTTGAGGAATAAAAGAAAAATAGTAAGCAATAAGGCTAGGCACCAATGGTTTTAATCTTGAAGCATGTGTCTGTGGTGCTCCTGTGTGAGGGATCTACTTGGATGAATAAGCTCTTAGGGGTGCCTTATCACTTGGTAACTTGGGTTAACTAACCCGGGATTATCAGTTGAAAGTCCACTAT
>NC_029790.2:78852994-78860570 GCF_000816755.2 Arachis ipaensis
TAAATAACAACAAAAGGATCAATGAATAAAAGTCTCATGGGATGCAATAACAAGTGAGTATTCTAGGACATGATAAAGTTCTGAAAGCCAGGAATGAGCCTAAGTTGCTATGCATGAAACCACCATAAAACCAGGACATGACTTCCACAAGAATGACTCATGTCTCTTGGCATTTCTTTCATCATTCTCTTATTCCAGCAAGCTTTAAGTTTGGTGTTGTGATGCCAGGGCATTTTGGCCAGTTTTACTGACCTTTTCTTTACTGTTTTTAGGGTAGTTGAGGAAGAGATGAAAATGAAATTGATCCGGAGAATGCAACATCTCCTAAGCCCAATGAACTCCCCATTTCTGATCTTACCCATTCTCTTTAATTTCTGTTATTTACTTTAATGAGCAATTCCCCCATTCCCATTTACAATTCTGCAATTTACCTTCCGTCATTTACTTTCAGATCTATAATTCTAGCATTTACTTTCCTGTCAATTACCTTCTCGCCATTTTATTTTCTGCAAATTCTCAACTCAAATTCTGGATTCGCTCAACTAGAACAGTCCTCTAATAAAAGTTGCTTGATCAATCAATTCTTGTGGGATTCGACCTCACTCTATTGTGAGTTTTTACTTAACGACAAATTCAGTACACTTGCCGAAGGGAATTTGTTGTGACACAAGTTTTCCGTGCATCACTAATCTAACAAAGACAAAAATTAAGAATTTGGTGTTGAAAAAGGAAGTTGTTACCCATGGAGGTCGGTCGGACGACCTCCCCACACTTAGAAATTTGCACCGTCCTCGGTGCATGCAAAGGAGAGCAAGGTGGACGGGTTGCTACGGGTGAACTTGTTTGTTACCCCATTTAGAAGTCTTCCCATTCCTTTCCTTCTTGGTGGCCAACCTAAAAGGAAAGAGAAAGAAGGATAATTAAGCCTACATTAAAGACATCAAAGCAAGTAGAACATAGGCGGGGCTAATGCCAAATAAGAGTAAGGTTCTCACTACATGTTAGCTATGCATGTAAGTGAGAGAACAATATAGGCAAAGGGCATATCAATTAATACTTAATGCAAGAACAAGTTAAAGCATGAAGAGCATATTGAGCATCAAGCTTAATCAATAATTGACACAAATAAGATTAGTGGTAAGCATGAGAGCATTTGGTCCCATCCTCACTCAATGATGATTGATGACAAGTCATCTTAGCCTAGTTTCACTAGCCCTTTTCTTTTATTTTCAATTGAATTATGCACTTTCTTGAGCCACAAGCAAGCCAATTGGGTAGATTTTCATGTTTCCTTTGATTTAATCAACCATAGATGAATTGATGCAATTTCATGAGGATTTATGCTATAATTGCCACATATTATGAAAGAATGACAATCTCATGATTTTGAGCATAGCTTTGATGTGTTTGGTTGATTAATGATAGGTGAAGAAAGCTTGGAGAAAGGTTGAAGCAAGAAGGAATGGCTAGGAACAAGAGAGAACAAAAAGTTTGAGCAAAAGTTTGCCTCAAACTTTCGGATAAGTGAAAACACACCAGTGAACAAAAAGCTTGAACAAAAGTTTGCCTCAAACTTTAGCTCAAACTTTTGGAAAAAAAGCTTGAGCAAAAGTTTGCCTCAAACTTTAGCTCAAACTTTTGGGAGAAAAGCTTGAGCCAACGTTTGCCTCAAACTTTTTGGCAAACGTTGGCATCACAAATCAACACCCTGGAGACAAAAAGTTTGCGCCAACGTTTGCCTCAAACTTTTTGGCAAACGTTGGCGCCATGAGTGTGCATAAGGGGGCCAACGTTTGAGCAAAAGTTTAACCCCAAACTTTAGCTCAAACGTTGGTAGCAGCAAGAATGGGGTTGCTGGTGTAAAAAGTTTGAGTAAAAGTTTGCCTCAAACTTTTACTCAAACTTTTACTCAAGCTTTTATAATTCCCAACCCGGTTCACTTCGGTTCACTTTCCAACTCCAAGAGCAATCAACCAAGGCCTCTATCAACCCAATTCCATCAAGAGCAAAGGCCCAATTCAAGGCTTGAAGACCATTTGAAGAAAGTGTATAAATAGATTAGGATTTAAGTTTTTAAGGAGCTTTTCTTTTCGGTTTTGATTTGGTAGTTTGTAGAGAGCTCACTTTTACCTTTTGGCATTGTTGTTTTAATTCAAGAGAATTTGGGGAGAAGAATTGATCTCTCTTCTTCCTTGTTCTTGCTTGAATACTCTTTACTTTTCTTGCTTCGGATCTTGGGTGGAGAATTGAAGAAATTCTGTTTCAATCTCACCTTGGGATCTTGTTTAATTTTCCGCATCATTGAATTTCAGTTTTTGTTAATTGCTTCTTCTTCTACTTTCTCTGCAATTTACATTTCTTCATTTCCTTTGCAATTGCTCTTGTTGGATCTAGGAAGGCATTGAGATCTAGACTTAGTTATCTAGTCTCTTGAGTCCTGAGATCTGGATTTCCATTTTTAATTCCTCTGTTTACTGTTTTTCAAGCTCTTTTATATTTCTGTTTTAGATCCGATTCAATCCAAGGCATCTTCCACTCTTCTGTGTGTTGAATTTTACTTTTTCTTGTTTAATTTCTGCAAATCCAATTCCCAATTCCTTTACAATTCAAGCCATTTACATTTCTTGCACTCTAAGATTCTGCAATTTACATTTCTTGCGTTCTAAGTTTCTGCCATTTAATTTCTTGTTCTTTAAGATTCAGCACTTTATTTACTGCTCTCTGTAATTTCATGTGATTTACCCATTCCCTTTATTCTCCATGCAATTTAAATTCTGCAAATCACAAATCTCTCAACCAAATCTTGATTCGCTTGACTAAATCAACCACTAAACTAAAATTGCTCAATCCTTCAATCCCTGTGGGATCGACCTCACTCCCGTGAGTTATTATTACTTGATGCGACCCGGTGCACTTGCCGGTGAGTTTTGTGTCGGATCGTTTTCCGCACATCAAGTTTTTGGCGCCGTTGCCGGGGATTGATTAGATTGACAATGATTAACTGAGGTGGTGATCTAGATCTAGCATTTTTATTTCCTGTTTCTCTAACTTTTGACTAACACGCTAACTGTTTGAAATTTTGCTTAAACTAAACTTCGTTCTAGCAATAGACTGAAGAGTTACTGGTGGTGTTTCTTGTGTTTTGTTTGTATGTCAGGTACAGGGAGATCCATTCCTGTTTTATCTGAAACTGACCAGAGAACTCTTAGAAGGTTGAGAAGAGCTGAAAGAGGGAAAAATATTGTTGGAGAGGAAGAATCTGAGGAAGAATATCACGAGATGGAAGGAGATCCATCTAATCCAGGAGGAGGGGTTAACAATAACCCACAGTAGAGGAGAGTATTAGCCTCCTATACCTTTGCAAATGCTAGACATTGTGGAAGCAGCATTCTCACCCCTAATGTCAATGCAAATAACTTTGAATTGAAGCCACAACTCATTACATTGGTCCAAAACAACTGCTCTAAAGAGGATTGATAGCCTCCAAGTCGCAGCAGTTAACACAAGCCAACCATCTTCCACATGGGGGCAAAATGAAGAAACTCAAGAAGAACAACAACAAGAGCAAGTACAGTATATGCACAACCAAGGACCAAATGAAGTGTATGGTGATACATACAATCCATCATGGAAGAACCACCCAAACCTCAGATGGGGAGATAATCACACCCAAAACCAACAACCATGGCAGAGGAACTCAAACCAAAACAACCCAAGAAGCAACCAAAACCACAACCAACAGCAAACTAACCAAAACACTTATAGAAAACCTTAAAACAACTACAACAACCTCATCCAGTACCAATCTAATAACCAACCCACCAACCAAAATGCCTACCATCCACCATCCACATCTCACAACCCACCACAAGCATCACCTGAATCTCAAAGACTCACTAACTTGGAGATCTTGATAGACAAAATGTTGAAACACCAGGAAATGACAACCAAGAACCATGAAGCCTCCTTGAAGAGCCTAGAGAGGCAAATTGGGCAAATCTCCAAACAGATTTCTGTTGAGAGACCTTCAAGCTCACTAGAAGTGGAACAGTCAACACACACAGAAGATGCCAATGATGATGATGCAATGGCAAGCAAGCAAGCTTCAAAGCAAATTCAAGAAAAGGAGGAACAATCAAAAATTCCAAAAAGGGGGAATGAAGCAATTGAAGAGCCAACAAAGAATCAAAAGCAACAAGCAGAGAAGGCCTTTGTACCTCCACTGCCATATCCCCAGAGATTCAACAAGGAGGCAAAGGACCAACAATTTCACAATTTCCTTGAGACTTTTAAGAAGCTGGAGATCAATATTCCCTTGGCTGAAGCACTTGAGCAAATGCCTCTGTATGCCAAGTTTTTGAAGGAGCTTATCAATAAGAAAAGATGTTGGGATGAGAAAGAAACCATACTGCTTACTGAGGAATGCAAGGCCTTGATTTAAAAAGGGCTCCCTCCGAAGCTTGAGGACCCAGGGAGCTTCTTGCTACCTTGCACCATTGGGGAATTAACCATCACTAAAGCAATGTGCGATCTAGGAGCAAGTATTAACTTAATACCATCCTTCTTGGTGAAAAAACTGCGTATAGAGGAAGTTAAACCGGTACAGATATCTCTAGAGCTAGTAGATAAGTCAACGGTATACCCCAGGGGTATGATTGAAAACCTTCTGGTCAAGGTGGACAATTTCATATACCCTGCAGATTTTGTGGTTCTAGATTCAGATGGGGATGATGGTGACTCTATTATACTGGGAAGGCCATTCTTGGCCACTGCTAGAGCTATCATAGACATAGAACAAGGAGAACTAACTCTCAGGATGCATGATAAGAGTGTCACTCTGAAGGTATTACCAGAAGCCCAGTTTAGTAATGAGAGGAGGGACTATATGAAAATTGACAAGGTGATTCACAACAACATCCCAAGGCAGAAGATTATGCAGAAGGATGAAAAAGTCCAAGAGGATATTGGAGTATTAGCCACTGAAGAGAGAGATCCCCAAGGTAAGCCTACAGCCATAAAAGAAAGATCAACAAAAAAAGGGATGAAACGCAGAAACAAAACAAAAAGGGGTTGGAAGAACAGGAAGATTCCAACAGAGGGCTTTCCAAAGGTGACAAAGTGCAGTTGATATATCAACAACTGGGAGCAAGCCAACAGACTGATGACTATTACATTGTCAGCAACATACTCTCGTTGGAACATGCTGAAATTGAACACCAGAGAACAAAGAGAAGGATCACAGTCAGGGGAGACAAGTTGAGGCACTACAATCCTCAACCACCATAAAAGAAAGCTCCAATGTCAAGCTAGTGACAATAAAAGAGCGCTCCATGGGAGGCAACCCATGATTTAAGATTTATGTCATTTTAAATTCAATAAGCTATGATCACCTGAGCATGAATTTTTTTCTTTTCATGGACGTACTTAATGAATGCAGGCAATTTTTTTTACATATGCTAAGACTTCTAAAGTTTGGTGTGCCTTCAAGCACACCAAACCAGTTTTACAAATATTTTCATACTATATGCCTAGCATATGACCAAACACTAAGTTTGGTGTTTCTCTTCTCATGAAAATTAAAAATCATGCATCAATGATCATACATTATCTCTTACTGAGACTTTTCAATTAAAAAGAAATCATATTCTGTGATGAAGGCATCAATTGTGATTAACTACTAGCATCTCACATTTACCCCTTAAGCAAGAGACAAGTTTGGTGTTCATCAAACCTTGATGCACTGATTTAGGGACACAATTGATCCTTCATGAAAAAAAAAAGAGAAAAAGGAAAATTATGATGAAAACATTTCTTATAAACATTTAATCAAGAGTGACATTGGGATTTCAAGAACACTAGTGGGAGTAAGAAACAATTTTTTTACTATATGACCAAACATTAAGTTTGGTGTCCTCCAAGAAAAGTCACGATTCAAACGGATATAAGGAATGATTATTCATATAGTGTTAATAAAAGAAGCACTCTTGCCACAGTTTGATAAAATTAATGTTTGTTGTCTTGTTGTGATGACTAGGTGGTCAAAGAACACTCAATGAAAAAGACAAGACAAAGGAAAGCATAGCATGAGGACAAAATCTCATCACATGCCTCAAAAGGAGAATCTGCCACTCCTTGAGATGATCACGGCAAAGACAGTTGAAGAAGCAAGCTTTGTCTTCATTCATCCTTACATGCACACCTTTGATTCACATAGTATCTAATTGTATCCTAGCCCTTCATTGTTCATTTAAATAACATACCACCTTCAAGCCATGCATATGACCGAATCCTTGCACTCCAACCATTTAAACTCCATTCCCTTCATCATTTCTCATCATAATAAGCTCAACCTCAAACTTCTTCTTGCTCCAAACACACATCAAAATCTCCAACATTCTTCACACTCCCTTTAACCCCAGAGAGATCAAACAACCAAGTGATCATGGCCTCTTCCTCAAGAACCAAACGAAGAAAAGGGAAAGATCCCATGGTGGAGGAGAGCACCCCTGAATATGACCGGTGGAGATTCAAATCTTGGCACCATCAATTACAAATTGAATGGATGAATAAGAAGAAGATATATCCAGAAGTTCCACTCTTGCTACCGGATGATGGATGCCAAGAAATGAAGGACAAGATTAGAAAAAGGAGGTGGGAAGAACTCATATCACCAATCACCCGGATCAATGCTAACATAATAAGAGAGTTCTATGCCAATGTCTCAAGGCTTGACATGAGTGAGGCCCCAACATACAAGAGCTATGTGTGGGGAGTGGAAGTAGACTTTAGCTCAGATGCCATCAAGAAGGTCTTGGGACTAAAATCAGTCCGCTTTAGCGAACCGGGATATCACCAAAGGGTAAATGGAAATCCGGATTATGATAGAATTTCTAGAGATATTTGTCTGGAAAACTCAGAATGGGAAGGAGATGCCAAGAACAAATACAAGTATCTTAAGAGAGGTAACCTTACCCCGGAAGCAAAGGGATGGTATGAGATTTTGAAAAGATCAATCCTGGGCACAGTAAACACCTCAGAAGTCAACAGGAAGAGAGCCGTTATGTTGCATTGCATCATTGTGGGAGGAGAGGTAAAGGTTCATGAAATTCTTGCAAAAGACATTCAAAAACTTGCAGAGAAGAACTCGGCCGGGTCTTGGTTGTACTACCCAAGTACCATTTGGAGGTTGTGTGCAAAAGCTAAAGTACCAATGGAGGAGGAGAACCCAACAGCTGAAAATTTGAGGGCTCTCAAAGAGTTCACAACCCTCCAAGATGTAAGATATGAAGTCCAAGCCGACTACAACATAAATAGTCAAATCAAGCTGAACTATATTGGAGAGCATCTGCACAACATAGATCCAGCATTTCCAACCTTCGATGAATTCTTCAAAAGGAGAAGTGAGATAGAAGTAAGCAATGCTATGAAGCTTGAAGATAGAGTAGAGGAAGCGATGAATAGAGCTGGTTTCTGGCGGGATCAACAGACAACAGACATGGACACAGGGAACACCAGCAACCAAGTGTATGAAAGAAGAAAGAAAAAGCATGACAAATGAAAGGTGGACTTGCTCCTT
>NC_029790.2:78860675-78860854 GCF_000816755.2 Arachis ipaensis
GTTTCTCTTATAAGCTAGCCTATGTGTGTGCTTGTGTGTTTACTTTCACTGAACAAAAAGCATGCTTTGTCCCCTGCATCTTTAATTCAAAATTCAATAAGTTTGAATGTGAAGTGAAATAGTTCTCTGTTAGATAGAAGTAAAATAAAAGTAAGTGGTGGTATGTGTGTGATTGTATA
>NC_029790.2:78871344-78872234 GCF_000816755.2 Arachis ipaensis
GGAGCTAAGAATGATGAACAAACAAAGTGAATTCGAGTCAAGATTCCTTGTGATGCAAGAAGAACATGCTTTTTAATCTCATGAATCATTTGGAAAGTTGGAACAAATGCAAGCTGAAAATTTGAGGGCTCTCAAAGAGTTCACAACCCTCCAATATGCAAGATATGAAGTCCAAGCCGACTACAACATAAATAGTCAAATCAAACTGAACTATATTGGAGAGCATCTGCACAACATGGATCCAGCATTCCCAACTTTCGATGAATTCTTCAAAAGGAGAAGTGAGATAGAAGTAAGCAATGCTATGAAGCTTGAAGATAGAGTAGAGGAAGCGATGAATAGAGCTGGTTTCTGGCGGGATCAACAGACAACAGACATGGACACAGGGAACACCAGCAACCAAGTGTATGAAAGAAGAAAGAAAAAGCATGACAAATGAAAGGTGGACTTGCTCCTTGTTCATCACTACAAAGAAAAAGCATGCATTGTATCTGTTTTAAGTTGTCTTTGCATCTTTAAGTTAGCAACCAAGTGTATGAAAGAAGAAAGAAAAAGCATGACAAATGAAAGGTGGACTTGCTCCTTGTTCATCACTACAAAGAAAAAGCATGCATTGTATCTGTTTTAAGTTGTCTTTGCATCTTTAAGTAGTTATTATAATTAATAGTCTTTGTATTATGTTTGTTTCTCTTAAAATAAGTAAGCTAGCCTATGTGTGTGCTTGTGTGTTTACTTTCACTGAACAAAAAGCATGCTTTGTCCCCTGCATCTTTAATTCAATAAAAGAAATGTTTGAATGTGAAGTGAGATAGTTCTCTGTTAGATAGAAGTACAATAAAAGTAAGTGGTGGTATGTGTGTGATTGTATAGTAGCTCACCTTTAATGAATA
>NC_029790.2:78873114-78881265 GCF_000816755.2 Arachis ipaensis
CTACTGTCTATGAATCTCAATCAAATAAAAATCCTTGGTTAAAAAGAAAAACAAAAAAAAAGAGAGAAAAGAAAAAGCCAAAAATGGAAACAGAACAAAAGAAAAACAAAAAGAAACAAAGCTAGACACCAATAGCTTGAACCTTAGAATATATGCCTGTGGTGTCTTTGTACTAGGATCTGCTTGGATTATTAAGCTCTTTGGAGTGCATCAACACTTGGTGACTTGGGTTAACAAACTCGGGATCATTAGCTGAAAATCCACTATCAAGAGCAACCTAACTACAAGGCATTTAGTAACCCAAAGAGGTGCTGGGCATCAATATTTTAAGAAGGAATGTGAGCCAAGTGTCTATAGTGAATAATGTGTCAAGTATAAAGAAATCAATGAACTTGTTACACATGACACTCAAATAAAGCTTATGAACAAAATAATAGCCAAGGATAAAGGAAGAATGAGAGGTCATAGCAGTGTGTTGCTTGATGCTTGAAGAAGACTTTCTAGGACTAAGAGTCAATAAGAAGTGAGTGTTTACAGATCCACATAAAACCCCATGAACTACCAATAATACTCTGCTAGCATGAACATCATCTTCCATTTCATTCTGTCTTCTCAATAATTCATTTCTTGCTTGGGGACAAGCAAGCTTTAAGTTTGGTTTTGTGATGACAAGTCATCTTAGCCTAGTTTCACTAGCCCTTTTCTTTTATTTTCAATTGAATTATGCACTTTCTTGAGCCACAAGCAAGCCAATTGGGTAGATTTTCATGTTTCCTTTGATTTAATCAACCATAGATGAATTGATCACAACTAACCAGCAAGTGCACTGGGTCGTCCAAGTAATAAACCTTACGTGAGTAAGGGGTCGATCCCACGGAGATTGTCGGCTTGAAGCAAGCTATAGTCATCTTGTAAATCTCAGTCAGGCAGATTCAAATAGTTATGAGGTTTTGATAATTAAGATATAAATAAAATAAGATAAAGATAGAAATACTTATGTAATTCATTAGTGAGAATTTCAGATAAGCGTATGGAGATGCTTTGCTCCTTCTGAATCTCTACTTTCCTACTGTCTTCATTCAATCATTCATACTCCTTTCCATGGCAAGCTGTATGTTGGGCATCACTATTGTCAATGGCTACTTCCCGTCCTCCCAGTGAAAATGGTCCAAATGCGCTGTCACCGTACGGCTAATCATCTGTCGTTTCTCGATCATGTTGGAATAGGATCCATTGATCCTTTTTCGTCTGTCATTACGCCCAACACTTGCGATTTTGAAGCTCATCAGAGTCATCCCTTCCCAGATCCTACTCAGATTACCACAGACAAGGTTTAGACTTTCCGGATCTCAGGAATGGCCACCAATAATTCTAGCATATACCACGAAGGTTTAAATCTTAGAGTAGAAAGCCAAGAGATACACATTCAAGCTTGTTTGCATGTAGAACGGAAGTGGAAGTCAGGCACGCGTTCATAGGTGAGAATGGTGATGAGCGTCACATAATCATCACATTCATCATGTTCTTGTGTACGAATGAATATCTTAGAGAAGAAATAGGCTTGAGTAGAATAGAAAAATAATATTACTTTGCATTAATTCATGAAGAACAGCAGAGCTCCACACCTTAATCTATGGGGTGTAGAAACTCCGCCGTTGAAAATTACATAAGTGAAAGTGGTCCAGGCATTGCCGAATGGCCAGCCCCCAAGTCTAAGGAAAAACGTTCCAAATATTGTCAAAAAGAACTCAAATACAATAGTAAAAAGTCCTATTTATACTAAACTAGTTACTAGGGTTTACAAAGATGAGTAAATGATACACAAATCTACTTCCGAGCCCACTTGATGTGTGCTTGGGCTGAGCATTGAGCTTTCATGTGTAGAGACTCTTTTTGGAGTTAAACGCCAGGTTGTAGCTTGTTTCTGGCGTTTAACTCTGATTTGTAACCTGTTTCTAGCGTTTAACTCCAGAATAGGGCAGGAAGTTAGCGTTTGAACGCCAGTTTGCATCATCAAAACTCGGGCAAAGTATAGAGTATTATATATTGCTGGAAATCCCTAGATGTCTACTTTCCAACGCAATTGAGAGAGCGCCAACTGGGTTTCTGTAGCTCCAGAAAATCCATTTCGAGTGCAGGGAGGTTAGAATCCAACAGCATCTGCAGTCCTTTTTCAGCCTCTAAATCAGATTTTTGCTCAGGTCCCTCAATTTCAGCCAGAAAATACCTGAAATCACAGAAAGATACACAAACTCATAGTAAAGTCTAGAAATGTGATTTTTTAATAAAAACTAATATAAATATACTAAAAAGTAATTAAAACATACTAAAAACTATGTAAAAACAGTCCCAAAAAGCATATAAATTATCCGCTCATCACAACACCAAACTTAAATTGTTGCTTGTCCCCAAGCAAATGAAAATCAAATAGGAAAAAAAGAAGAGAATATACTATAAATTCCAAAGTATCAATGAAACTTAGCTCCAATTAGATGAGCGGGACTAGTAGCTTTTTGCCTCTAAACAGTTTTGGCATCTGACTCTATCCTTTGAATTTCAGAATGATTGGAATCTATAGGAACTTAGAATTTAGATAGTGTTATTAATTCTCCTAGTTCATTATGTTAATTCTTGAACACAGCTACTTTATGAGTCTTGGCCGTGGCCCTAAGCACTTTATTTTCCAGTATTACCACCGGATACATAAATGCCACAGACACATAACTGGGTTAGCCACCTTGTGGAGTTCTTGAGGTATAATCTCATGAACTTCCACTTCCTCCCCAATCATGACACTATGGATCATGATGGCCCGATCCACAGTTACTTCGGATCGGTTGCTAGTAGGAATGATAGAGCGTTGGATGAACTCCAACCATCCTCTAGCCACATGTTTAAGGTCATGCCATTTCAATTGAACCAGCTTGCCTCTTGACTCAATTTTCCATTGAGCTCCTTCCTCACACATGTCCATGAGGACTTGGTCCAACCTTTGATCAAAGTTGACCCTTCTAGTGTAGGGGCGTGTATTTTCTTCTATCATTGGCAAGTTGAACACCAACCTTACATTTTCCGGACTAAAATCTAAGTATTTCCCCCGAACCATTGTAAGCCAATTCTTTGGATTCGGGTTCATACTTTGATCATGGTTCCTAGTGATCCATGCGTTTGCATAGAACTCTTGAACCATTAAGATTCTGACTTGTTGAATGGGATTGGAGAGTACTTCCCATCCTCTTCTTCTAATTTCTTGTCAAATCTCTGGATATTCGCCCTTTTTGAGCTTAAAAGGGACCTCAGGGATCACCTTTTTCTTGGCCACAACTTCATAGAAGTGGTCTTTATGGACCTTCATGATGAATCTCTCCATCTCCCATGACTCAGAGGTGGAAGCAATTGCCTTCCCTTTCCTCTTTCTTGAGGTTTCTCTGGCCTTAGGTGCCATTAATGGTTATGAAAAAACAAAAAGCAACCCTTTTACCACACCAAACTTAAAATGTTTGCTCGTCCTCGAGCAAAAGAAGAAGGAAAATAGTAGAAGAAGAAGAAAATGGAGGAGATGGAGGGGAAGTGTGTATTCGGCCAAGAGGGAGAAGAAGTATTTGTAATGTGTGAAAATGAAGTTGTGTTGAGAGGTTTATATAGGGGTGGGGGATGGTTAGGTTTCGTGTATTAGGGTTGGGTTTGGGAGGGAAATAGATTTTGAATTTAGAGGTAGGTGGGGTTTTTGGGGAAGAGTGGATGGATGTGAGTGGTGAAGGGTATTTGGGGAAGAGATATGGAAGTGATTGGTGAAGAGTATTTGGGGAAGAGTGTTATGAAAGGGTGTGAAGAGGAGAGAAGAAGAGGTGGGGTAGGTGGGGATCCTGTGGGATCCACAGATTCTGAGGGGTCAAGGACTTAACATCCCTGCTCCATTTAGGCGTGCAAAACGCCCTTAGAGTGCACTTCTGGTGTTAAACGCCAGGTTGCTGCTTGTTTCTAGCGTTTAATGCCAGCTTTTCTCCCATTCTTGGCGTTAAATGCCAATTGGATGCTCTGTTCTAGCGTTAAACGCCAATCTGATGCCTGTTTCTAGCGTTAAACGCCCAGAATGGTGCCAGACTGGACGTTTAACGCCCATTCTGCTACTCTTACTGGCGTTTAAATGCCAGTAAGCTCTTCCTACAGGGTGAGCTATTTTTCATTCTGTTTTTCATTTTTCAGTTGTTTTTGTGACTTCACATGATCATCAACCTAAAGAAAACATAAAATAGCAATGGAAAATAAATAGATATAGTTAAATAGCATTGGGTTGCCTCCCAACAAGCGCTTCTTTAATGTCAATAGCTTGACAGTAAGCTCTCATGGAGCCTCACAGATAATCAGAGCAGGGTTGGGGCCTCTCAACACCAAACTTGGAGTTTGGTTGTGGCCTCCCAACACCAAACTTAGAGTTTGAATGTGGGGGTTTTGTTTCACTCTGTATTGAGAGAAGCTTTTCATGCTTACTCTCCATGGTTACAGAAGGAGACCCTTGAGTCTTAAATACAAGGTAGTCCTCATTCAACTGAAGGACCAACTCTCCTCTGTTAACATCAATCACAGCGTTTGCTGTGACTAGGAAGGGTTTGCCAAGGATGATGGATTCATCCTTATCCTTCCCAGTGTCTAGGATTATGAAGTCAGCAAGGATGTAAAGGCCTTCAACCTTTACTAGCACGTCCTCTAGTAGTCCATAAGCCTGTTTCATTGATTTGTCAGCCATCTCTAGTGAGATTCTTGCAGCTTATACCTCAAAGATTCCCAGTTTCTCCATTACAGAGAGTGGCATGAGGTTTATCCCTGACCCCAGGTCACACAGAGCTTTCTCAAAGGTCATGGTGCCTAGGGTACAAGGTATGAAGAATTTTCCGGAATACGGTTTCTTCTGAGGTAATATCTGCTTCATTAATGCACTCAGTTCATTGGTGAACAAGGGGAGTTCATCCTCCCAAGTCTCATTACCAAATAACTTGGCATTCAGCTTCATGATTGCTCCTAGATACTTAGCAACTTGCTCTTCAGTGATGTCTTCATCCTCTTCAGAGGAAGAATAATCATCAGAGCTCATGAATGGCAGAAGGAGGTTCAATGGGATCTCTATGGCCTCTGTATGAGCTTTGGATTCCTTTTGTTCCTCAAAGGGAAACTCCTTTCTGTCCAGAGGACGTCCATGAGGCTTTTCTCACTAGGACTCACGTCCTCCTCACTCTCTCCAGGTTCAGCCATGTTAGTCATGGTTATGGCCTTGCACTCTCTCTTTGGATTTTTTTCTGTATTGCTTGGGAGAGTACTGGGAGGAGTTTCAGTAATCTTCTTACTCAGCTGACCCACCTGTGCCTCCAAATTTTTAATGGAGGACCTTGTTTCATTCATAAAATTTAGTGTGGTCTTGGATAGATCAGAGACTATGGTTGCCAGGCCAGAATGGCTCTGTTCAGAATTCTCTGTCTGTTGCTGAGAAGATGATGGAAAAGGCTTGCTATTGCTAATCTTGTTTCTTCCACCATTATTATTGAAGCTTTGTTGAGGCTTTTGTTGATCCTTCCATGAGAAATTTGGATGATTTCTCCATGAAGGATTATAGGTGTTTCCATAGGGTTCTCGCATGTAATTCACCTCTGCCATTGCAGGGTTCTCAAGATCATAAGCTTCTTCTTCAGAAGATGCTTCCTTAGTACTGTTGGATGCAGCTTGCAATCCATTCAGACTCTGACAAATCATATTGACTTGCTGAGTCAATATTTTGTTCTGAGCCAATATGGCATTCAAAGTATCAATTTTCAAGAACTCCCTTCTTCTGAGGCGTCCCATTGTTCACAGGATTCCTCTCAGAGTTATATATGAACTGGTTATTTGTAACCATTTCAATGAGTTCCTGAGCTTCTGTAGGGGTTTTCAGATGAAGAGATCCTCCTGCAGAATGGTCCAATGACATTTTTGACAACTCAGACAGACCATCATAGAATATACTTATGATGCTCCATTCTAGAAGCATGTTAGTAGGACACCTTTTGATCAGTTGCTTATATCTTTCCCAAGATTCATAGAGGAATTCTCCTTCCTTCTGTCTGAAGGTTTGGATTTCCACTCTAAGCTTGCTCATCTTTTGAGGTGGAAAGAATTTGGCCAGGAAAGCACTGACCAGCTTATCCCAAGAGTTCATGCTTTCCTTAGGTTGTGAATCCAACCATGTTCTAGCTCTGTCTCTTACAGCAAAAGGGAAAAGCATAAGCCTGTAGACCTCGGGATCAACTCCATTGGTCTTGAGAGTGTCACAGATTTGCAAGAATTCAACTAAAAACTGATGAGGATCTTCCATTGGAAGTCCATAAAACATGCAATTCTGCTTCATTAGAGAAACTAATTGAGGCTTAAGCTCAAAGTTGTTTGCTCCAATTGCAGGAATTGAGATGCTTCTTCCATAGAAGTTACAAGAGGGTGTAATAAAGTCACCAAGCATCTTCCTTGCATCTCCACTATTGTTATTAGGTTCGGCCATGTCTCCTTTTTTTTTGAAAATTTCTGTCAGGTCCTCTCCAGAGAGTCGTGCCTTAGCTTCCCTTAGCTTCCTCTTCAGAGTCCTTTCAGGTTCAGGGTCAGCTTCAACAAGAATGTTCTTATCCTTGTTCCTGCTCATATGAGAAAGAAGAGAATAGAAAAGATGAGGAATCCTCTATGTCATAGTATAGAGATTCCTTTATGTGAGTAGAAGAAAAGAAGAATAGAAGAAGGAGAAGATAAGAATTCGAACACAGAGGAGAAGAGTGGGTTCAAATTTTTGAGTGGAAGAGGGGTGTTAGTAGATAAATAAATAAATAGAAAAAGATGAGAAGGAGAATTTTCGAAAGTAATTAAAAGAAAAAGAAAAATATTTTTGTTTTTATTTTAATTATTGGTTAGTATTCAAAAATTAAGAAGGAAAATAAAATTAAATTGAAATTTAAAACAATTAGTTAATGAAAGGTAATTTTGAAAAAGGGGTTAGTGATTTTCAAAAATTAGAGAGAAAAGTAGTTAGGTGGTTTTGAAAAAGATATGATTGAAATAGAAAACTTTAATCAAACAAAAAGTCAAGTAGTTAATTGAAAAAGATTTGAAAATCAATTTTGAAAAGATAAGAAGTTAGAAAAGATTTTGAAATTGATTTTGAAAAAGATATGATTGAAATTATTTTGAAAAAGATTTGAAAAAGAAATTTAAAAATATTTGATTTTGAAAATTGAAGTTGATTACTTGACTAATAAGAAATTAAAAGATATGATTCTAAAATTCAAAGATTGAACCTTTCTTAATAGGCAAGTAACAAACATTAAAATTTTTGAATCAATCACATTAATTGTTAGTAAAGATTTTGAAAATATGGAATGAAATTAAGAAAAAGATTTTTAAAATTTTTGAAAATTATAAAAGAAAAATGAAAAAGATTTGATTTTTCAAAAAGTTTTTGAAAAGATAGGATTTTTAAATTGAAAGTTTGACTTGACTCATAAGAAACAACTAAATTTTAAAATTTTTTTGAATAAGTCAACTCAAATTTTCGAAATTTATGAGTAGAATAAGCGAAAGATATTTTTTTAATTTTTTAATTTTTTTAATGAAGAAAGAGAAAAACAACAAAAAGACTCAAAACACACAATGCATGCAAGAACACTTTGAATATGAAGATGAACACCAAGAACTTATCTTTGAAAAATTTTTAAGAAAAGAAAAACATGCAAGACACCAAACAGAGAAATTTTCAAACTTTAGACACTAACAAATTAAAAATGCATATGAAAAACAAGAAAAGACACAAAACATGAAATTGCAAAGATCAAACAAAGAAGATCATCAAGAACAACTTGAAGATCATGAAGAACAAGATTCAATGCATGTGTTCTTCGAAAATTTAAATGAAAATTAAAAATATGCAATTGACATCAAACTTAAAATTTGACATAAGACTCAAACAAGAAACACAAAATTCTTTTTGGTTTTATGATTTTGTTAATATTTTTTGGATTTTTCGAAAATTATTTGGAAAAAGAAAAATAAGGATTTCAAAATTTTTAGTAAGAATTCCAGGAATCATGCAATGTTAGTCTAAAGCTTCAGTCTAAAAAGATTAGACATGGCTAGCCAAGCTTC
>NC_029790.2:78881488-78883627 GCF_000816755.2 Arachis ipaensis
GATCATCAAGAACAACTTGAAGATCATGAAGAACAAGATTCAATGCATGTGTTCTTCGAAAATTTAAATGAAAATTAAAAATATGCAATTGACATCAAACTTAAAATTTGACATAAGACTCAAACAAGAAACACAAAATTCTTTTTGGTTTTATGATTTTGTTAATATT
Organism: Arachis ipaensis; assembly: GCF_000816755.2. Taxonomy (NCBI): domain Eukaryota; kingdom Viridiplantae; phylum Streptophyta; class Magnoliopsida; order Fabales; family Fabaceae; genus Arachis; species Arachis ipaensis. The sequence continues at coordinate 78,881,658 of NC_029790.2, forward strand.
TTTTGGATTTTTCGAAAATTATTTGGAAAAAGAAAAATAAGGATTTCAAAATTTTTAGTAAGAATTCCAGGAATCATGCAATGTTAGTCTAAAGCTTCAGTCTAAAAAAGATTAGACATGGCAAGCCAAGCTTCAGTAGGACATTACATACAACAGCCAAATTGATTGGAATCAACTAGCTCCTGTGATGATAAAAGCATCATCTGAAACTCTAGAATTCATTCTTAAAAATTCTGAAGAACATAGAATAATTTATTTTTTTGAAAATTTTTTTCAAAAATAAAAAGCTTTAAAAATAAAATAAAATTACCTAATCTGAGCAACAAGATGAACCGTCAGTTGTCCAAACTCGAAAAATCCCCGGCAATAGCGCCAAAAACTTGGTGCACGAAATTGTGATCTCAACGGCGCCAAAAACTTGGTACGCACTATCATAATCTCAATTCTTCTTCACAACTTCGCACAACTAACCAGCAAGTGCACTGGGCGTCCAAGTAATAAACCTTACGTGAGTAAAGGTCGATCCCACGGAGATTGTCGGCTTGAAGCAAGCTATGGTCATCTTGTAAATCTCAGTCAGGCAGATTCAAATGGTTATGAGGTTTTGATAATTAAGATATAAATAAAATAAGATAAAGATAGAAATACTTAAGTATGGAGATGCCTTGCTCCTTCTGAATCTCTGCTTTCCTACTGTCTTCATTCAATCATTCATACTCCTTTCCATGGCAAGCTGTATGTTGGACATCACCGTTGTCAATGGCTACTTCCCGTCCTCTCAGTGAAAATGGTCGAAATGCGCTGTCACCGCACGGCTAATCATCTGTCGGTTCTCGATCATGTTGGAATAGGATCCATTGATCCTTCTACATCTGTCACTACGCCCAACACTTGAGAGTTTGAAGCTCGTCACAGTCATCCCTTCCCAGATTCTACTTGGAATACCACAGACAAGGTTTAGACTTTCCGGATCTCAGGAATGGCCGCCAATAATTCTAGCCTATACCACGAAGGTTTTAATCTTAGATTAAAAACCCAATAGATACACATTCAAGCTTGTTTGCATGTAGAACGGAAGTGGTTGTCAGGTGATGAGCGGATAATTTATACGCTTTTTGGCATTGTTTTTAGTATGTTTTTAGTAAAATCTAGTTACTTTTAGGGATGTTTTCATTAGTTTTTATGTTAAATTCACATTTCTGGACTTTACTATGAGTTTGTGTGTTTTTCTGTGATTTCAGGTATTTTCTTGCTGAAATTGAGGGACTTGAGCAAAAATCAGATTCAGAGGTTGAAGAAGGACTGCTGATGCTGTTGGATTCTGACCTCCCTGCACTCAAAGTGGATTTTCTAGAGCTACAAAACTCAAAATGTTACGCATTGAATTGCGTTGGAAAGTAGACATCCAGGGCTTTCCAGAAATATATAATAGTTCATACTTTGGTCGAGTTTAGACGATGTAAAAGGGCATTGAATGCCAGTTCTACGCTGCTGTCTGGAGTTAAACGCCAGAAACACGTCACAAGCCAGAGTTGAACGCCAGAAATACGTTACAAACTGGCGTTCAACTCCAAGATTGACCTCTGCACGTGTAACATTCAAGCTCAGCCCAAGCACACACCAAGTGGGCCCCGGAAGTGGATTTATGCATCAATTACTTACTTCTGTAAACCCTAGTAACTAGTTTAGTATAAATAGGACTTTTTACTATTGTATTATCGATCTTTGATCAGTTTTATGCTATCTTAGACTTTCATGGGGGCTGGCCATTCGGCCATGCCTGAACCATTATCACTTATGTATTTTCATACGGTAGAGTTTCTGCACTCCATAGATTAAGGTGTGGAGCTCTGCTGTTCCTCAAAGATTAATGCAAAGTACTACTGTTTTTCTATTCAATTTAACTTATTCCGCTTCTAAGATATTCATTCGCACTTCAACATGAATGTGATGAACGTGACAATCATCAT
>NC_029790.2:78884788-78906191 GCF_000816755.2 Arachis ipaensis
CGTTCTACCTTAGATTGAATGAGTATCTCTTAGATCTCTTAATCAGAATCTTCGTGGTATAAGCTAGATTGATGGCGGCATTCATGAGAGTCCGGAAAGTCTAAACCTTGTCTGTGGTATTCCGAGTAGGACTCTGGGATTGAATGACTGTGACGAACTTCAAACTCGCGAGTGCTGGGCGTAGTGACAGACGCAAAAGGAGGGTGAATCCTATTCCAGTATGATCGAGAACCTCAGATGATTAGCCGTGCTGTGACAGAGCATTTGGACCATTTTCACAAGTGGATGGGATGCAGCCATTGACAAGGGTGATGCCTCCAGACGATTAGCCATGCAGTGACAGCGCATCAGACCATTTTCCAGAGAGGATAAAAAGTAGCCATTAACAACGGTGATGTCCTTACATAAAGCCAGCCATGGAAAGGAGTAAGACTGATTAGATGAAGACAGCAGGAAAGCAGAGGTTCAGAGGAACGAATGCATCTCTATACACTTATCTGAAATTCTAACCAATGAATTACATAAGTATTTCTATCCTTATTTTCTATCTATTTATTATTTATGTTCGAAAACTCCATAACTATTTTATATCCGCCTGACTGAGATTTACAAGGTGACCATAGCTTGCTTCATACCAACAATCTCCATGGGATCGACCCTTACTCACGTAAGGTTTATTACTTGGACGACCCAGTGCACTTGCTGGTTAGTTGTATCGAAGTTGTGAATGAAAAATGATTTATTAAGACGTGCGTACAGAGTTTCTGGCACCGTTGCCTGAGATCATAATTTCGTGCACCATCAGGCACGCATTCATAGGTGAGAATGGTGATGAGCGTCACATAATCATCACATTCATCATGTTCTTGTGTGCGAATGAATATCTTAGAGAAGAAATAGGCTTGAGTTGAATAGAAAAACAATAGTACTTTGCATTAATTCATGAAGAATAGCAGAGCTCCACACCTTAATCTATGAGATGTAGAAACTCCACCGTTGAAAATTACATAAGTGAAAGTGGTCCAGGCATGGCCGAATGACCAACCCCAAATTCTAAGGAAAAACGTTCCAAAGATTGTCAAAAATAACTCAAATACAATAGTAAAAAGTCCTATTTATACTAAACTAGTTACTAGGGTTTACAGAGATGAGTAAATGATGCAAAAATCCACTTCCGGGCCCACTTGGTGTGAGCTTGGGCTGAGCATTGAGCTTTCATGTGTAGAGACTCTTTTTGGAGTTAAACGCCAGGTTGTAGCCTGTTTCTGGTGTTTAACTCTGATTTGCAACCTCTTTCTGGCGTTTAACTCCAGAATAGGGCAGGAAGTTGGCGTTTGAACGCCAGTTTGCGTCATCAAAACTCGGGCAAAATATGGACTATTATATATTGATGGAAAGCCCTGGATGTCTACTTTCCAACGCAATTAAGAGCGCACCAATTGGATTTCTGTAGCTCTAGAAAATCCATTTCGAGTGCAAAGAGGTCAGAATCCAACAGCATCTGCAGTCCTTTTTCAGCCTCTAAATCAGATTTTTGCTCAGGTCCCTCAATTTCAGCCAGAAAATACCTGAAATCATAGAAAAAACACACAAACTCATAGTAAAGTCCAGAAATGTGACTTTTGAATAAAAACTAATAAAAATATACTAAAAAGTAATTAAAACATACTAAAAACTATGTAAAAACAGTGCCAAAAAGCGTATAAATTATCCGCTCATCACATGACTTGCTCTTGCTTCTTCCGGAACTCTTGTTGTTCTTGAATGAGCATGAAAAGTACTTCTTGTGTGGCTTGATCCATATATGAAGATGAAGATGGAGGTGATGAAGGTTGACAATCAAACGCATGAGGGTAAGGGTTTTGTATGTAGTGAGGTGATGGTGTATAGAATTGGTGGATAGACAATTAAGTGTTTGGGTTCCATTGGGGTGCATTGTGGTAATGTTTTGAAAAAGTCATAAAGAAAAATATAAACAAAAACTTACTAACAAAAGCAAACAAACAACCAAAAAGTGCTATTTACACTATTAACATATTCACAACAACCAAAAGATATAACACCATTTATGTGAATTCCCCGGCAACGGCACCAAATTTGATGGCTAAACAAAACCGTAGGCTAGGAAATCTTTGATTGGTGTTGTAAGTATATTTCCAAACCAACAAGTAATGCTCAAGATCAAATAATAAATTCAATACAAAACATACAACTGAGAGTAATTCAACCTCGGGTCGTGTCCCTAGGAATGCAAATGAAATGTTACGCTCTTTTTGTTGTGGAGGAGGACAAAATGGGATTTTGTGTAATCAAAGAACAAAATATTAAAACAACCAAGCAATAAAAGAACAAAGTGATGATCAAAAGTGTAAGTAAGGCAAGCAACAAGGAACAAGATCAAAACTAGTGAAAATGCTATAAATGCAACAAAAAAGCCTTGACTTGGGAATGAGGTTCTAAGGAATCCTATCATTTCCATAACCACAACTATGGTAATTATGATGAGTCAATCTTGCCTAGTTGACCCCAAGCATCGAGGAGTAAGTCAAGCAAGCATAATTGACCTTAATCCATAAGTCCTAACCAACTTACCAAACTAGTTGATAAAAGGCTAGCGTCAATGGAGACAAGAGTCAACTAACTACCCAAGAATAACCACTAAATGTCGGACATTATGACTCTAGCATCCTAGGAACTGAAACCACAAGCCAAGGTGGGAAAATCTACTCAAAATCTAAAGTTGGCATTTTCACAAACACCTTGTGTGCATAAAAGTAAAACATGGAAAATCACAAATTAAAATGGAAAACTATAACCAACTATCAACAAAACCAAATATAAACAAGCAATCAAACATAAAGGAAGCAAGAAACATAAAATTCATTGATCAAAACTTCAAGAAACACAAAATTGTAAATATGAACAAAGTAACTTGAACCAAAGGAAAGTGAAAGTAAAAGTGCTATAATTAAAGATGAAATTGAGAGTACTTACAATTAAAGAAGCAAAATCCAAAATCAAAGCTTGCTATAAAATGCTACAATGGAAATCGATATGAAAATGAAAATGAAAACCCTACGAGAGCAAAGCTACACTACTCCTACTCCTACTCCTAATTACTCTCTAAAACTATCTAAGTGAGCTCTCCTTCATATGTGCTGATATCCCCTTCATATAGCACTTCAATTCAGCCTTCAAGGCTTCCAAAATGGGCCAAAAGCCCCCAAAATTTGTGCAGCACATGTTTCATTAATGAAATCTCGTGCAGGGATGCGTCCGCACACTTGGCTGAATGTTGGCATGTGCGTACGCACAGGTTCTCGTGCGCACGCACACTTCGCTGTGTGTGCTTTTCCTTGTTTTCTTCATGTTTTATCCCTTGTACATATTTTCTTCCACTTTTGGCTATCCATTCTTTCCTCCAAGGCCTAAAATCACTCATCAAATATGTCATGGCATCAAATGGAATAAAAGTGGAATTAAATTGCTCATTTCAAGCACAAAATCGCATGTTTTCACATTTAGGATCAAGTTGGGGACAAAACATAAAAGTATGCTATTTTGGTGCTTAAGTGTGAGTTCATGTGCTAGAATCTATCCAAATTGAGTCAAAATATACCATCAAGTATGGACTCATTATTCCTCTCTCACTAAAAACTACTTGATCTATTCTTGATTTCTGCATATAATAGGCTCAGAATTTAGCTGGATTTGGGCTTGGGAAGCCCATAATTTGCCCCCAACATTTTCACTTTAATGAAGTCACGTGCGAGTATTGACACGTACGCGTGGGTCACGCATACACGTCGCTTCGCATTTTTGCATCCACGCGTGCGCGTTTGCTACGAGTGCGCGTCGATGAGTGCATCCCAAATCCTTGATTTTTCATGATTTCTCCACTTTGCATGATTTTCTCTTCATTCCTTTTATTCATTCCTAGAATTTTCAATCTTGAAATCACTAGCAAACACATCAAGGTATCTAGTGGAATCAAAGGTGAATTAAAATTAACCAATTAAGGGCCAAAAAAGCATGTTTTCATACTTAAGCACAAATTAAGGAGAATTTATAAACCATGCTATTTCATTGGATAAATGTGGGAATAATGGATGAAATCCCCCTAAATTAAGCACAAAATGTACCACGAAATAGTGGTGCATCAAGAGGCTAGAGACAATATTGGCCAGGTTAGAGAGGCTCTATGTAGGAGTCTTCATCTACTGCTGAGAGGGATGGAATGGTCTGTTGTTGAACCGGTTCTTGTTCATTCCACCATTATTGTTATTGAAGCCTTGTTGAGCCTTCTGCTGATCTTTCTACCCAAAGTTAGGTTAGTTCTTCTATCCTTGATTGAAAGTATTTGAATAGGGATTGTTGTTGGAGTTTTTGGAGAAGTTTCCCATGTAGTTCACCTCCTCTGTGGTGGTACAGGTGTTATCACCAACATCTACCTCATAAGTTGTCTCTGGATAGTAAGCAGTTGTGCTCTGTGTCCCACTCAAGTGCTGAGAGATCATGTTGATCTGCTCGGACATGAGCTTGTTCTAAGCTAAGATGGCGTCTAAGATGTCTACTTCCAAGACACCTCTCTTCTGGGCAGCCCCATTGTTCACACAGTTCCTCTCAGAAGTGTACATGTATTGTTTGTTGGCAACCATGTCTATGAGTTCCTGTGCCTCTTTAGGCATCTTCTTAAAGTGGAGGGATCCACCTGCAGAGTGGTCCAATGATATCTTGGATGCCTCAGATATGCCATCATAGAAGATGTCTAGCATGGTCCAATCTGAGATAATGTCAGGAGGGCATCTCTTGATCAGTTACTTGTATCTTTCCCAAGCTTCATAGAGGGATTCACCCTCTTTCTGTCTGAATGTTTGTACTTCCAACCTAATCCTTCTTAGCTTTTGAGGTGGAAAGAATTTGGTTAAAAATCCATTGACCACCTTCTTCCATGTATCTAAGCTCTCCTTAGGATGAGAATCTGGCCATAGCCTTGCTCTGTCTCTTACAGCAACGGGGAAGAGCATGATCTTGTAGACTTCTGGATTTACTCCATTAGTCTTGACAGTGTCACATATCTGTAGGAAGTCAGATATAAATTTGTTAGGATCTTCCTGTGGAAGTCCATGAAACTAGCAATTCTGTTGTACCAGAGTGACCAGTTGAGGCTTCAACACAAAGTTGTTTGCACCAATTACAGGAATGGAGATGCAGCACCCATAGAAGTTAGAATTGGGTGCAGTTTAAGATCCAAGGACCTTTATTGCGTCTCCTCCAGCTTCTGAATTAGCTGCCATTGTTATATCCCCCGCTTCTTGTTCTAGAGCTCCTGTGAGGTTTTCTACAGCTCTGCTAGCTTGAACTTGTTGCAGCTGCCTTCTTAAAGTCCTTTCAGGTTCAGGATCTAGATCAAAGAGAAGTTCTTTATCCCTATTCCTGCTCATAAACAAGAAGAAAGAAACCAACAAGAAAAAAAGAAAGGAGTCTCTATGTCAGAGTATAGAGGGCTCCTATTGAGAGAGATAGATGAAGGGAAAAGAAAAAAAGGTGTCTTTTAATTTAAAAAGAATTTTCAAAAATAAAGGGAGAAATAAATTGAAAGTTTTCGAAAAAGATGAGAAAGAAAGAAGTTAGAGTATTTTTGAAAAAGAAGAGAGAGAAAAAAAGAATTATAGAGACACCAAACTTTTAAAATTAAAATAAAACAAACAAGTAACTAACTAACAAGATTTGAAAATCAAATAAAAATTGATTTTTAAAAATTTTTAAATTTGGAAAGAAAAAGTCAAACAAGATAAGATAATATTTTAGAAATTTAAGATAGAAGATTCAATTTTGAAAAATTTTGAAATTAAAAGAAAGTCAAAGAAAGATTTTGAAATTCAAATTTTAAAGAAAGAAAAACTAACCAAATACTAAACTTTTAAAATTTGAATTTAAAAAAGAAAGATAAGATAACAAAATCTTGAAATTAAAGAAAAAGATTAGATAAATATTTTAAAGATAAAGAATAACAAGAAAAATAAGATTACTAATCAAGACATCAAACTTAAAATTTTTTGAATTTAAATTGAAAATTTTGAATATATATATATATATATTTAAAAAAATTAAAATGAGAGTGGGGGCAAGTGCCCCCTCTTTGCCTGTGTAGGTCTGTCGTTGCTAGTAGATGCGTACGCACGAGTAGCAGCAGGTGATTTACTTAAGTAAACATGTGGGTCACAATTTCAGGCCAATTTTGGACCCAATCCAACTCATTTCTGAAGTATTCGATGCAATTCTCAAGGAGAATCAAGGGGAGAGCAATTAGGTTTAGTTTAGATAATGTTTTAGGTTATATTCTAGAGAGAGAAGTTCTCTCTTCTCTCTAGAATTAGGATAGATTTAGTTAAATCCCTCTTAGATTTTGGTTTTGATGCTTGTTTTGATTTAATTTCCTTTACTTTTTCCTTGTTGAATTGCCTTAATTCTCTTAGTTTTACTTGTTATTTTCTTTATTTTGTCACTTTTAGTTTTATGAACCCTCTTTTTACTTCTAATTTCTATTAATGCAATTTGATGTTTTTATATTTATTGATGTTTAATTGAGTTATTATTATTGTTATCTTGCATTTGGTAGTTTTAGACTTTATTATTATTGCAATTTTATGATACTTTTCTTCTATGCCTTCCAAGTGTTTGTAAAAATATCTCTTAGTTTTAGGGTAGATTTCTACACTCTTGGATTGGAATTGAGTAATTTAGGTGACCTTGATTTCACTAATGTTTGAGTTGATTGATAATTTGGAGATTTTAATTAATCTCGTTTCCATTAACGAGTGAGACCTATGGATTGAGATTGATTAAACATGGTTGACTTATCTCGTCATTAGAGGTTGACTAATTAAGTTTGCTCTTATAATTGTCATGTCGTAGTTAGTGATACAAGAGTCTTTGATGTCCGATATTGATTGGTGATTTAGGGTTGTTAGTTGTTCTTCTTATAAGACTGACTATGCGTATTTAACTTTCTCCCGATATTAGAGATGACTAAATGGGATTAACTCTGTATAATCACCATGTTCATGGTCAATGACTTGAAAAGGAAGCTTTGACTCTCAATTCTTTTCAGGAGTGTCTTTTAGCATTTATACTTCTTTAGTTGTTAGTTTTACTATCTTGTCACTTAGTTTCTCGCCTCTTTATCCGCAAACCCCCTTTTATACTCATAACCGATAACACACATACCTCACTGCAATTCATTTGAGAGACGAGTCGAGGTTTAAATACTCTCGATTTTTATTGGTTTGTATTGTGACAAACAAATTAAACTTTGATTCGAGTTGTTTGTTGGTTTGGAACTATACTTGCAACGGAATTATTTTATGAAATTTTCGAACCGACGTTTGGCCCGCATCAAGCTTCACACGCTTGCCTTAGCTTCTCTCCAGGGCGTTGCACGCCTGCACCATGGTGTGGCACACCCTTGCTTGCTCGAATATAAATTTTGAAAAATTTGAAAAAGAAAAATACTAAAAGATACCGAACTTAAAAATTTTGAAATCAAACAAAGAAAAACATAAAGAAAATTTTGAACACCAAGAAAGAAAAACAAGAACAATTTTCAAAAACTCAAAAAAAGAAATGAAAACCAAAGGGACACCAAACTTAAGACTTGACACAAGAGTCAAACAAAAGAAAAAGATAACTAAAGATGAAAATATTTTTGAAAAAGATTTTTAAAGAGTTTTCAAAAATTAACAAGAAAAGAAATAAAAAAAAAGCTTATAAAAAGTACCTAATCTAAGGAGCAAGACAACCGTTAGTTTGTCAACCACGAACAATCACCGGTAACGGCGCCAAAACTTGGTGCGCAAAAATGAAACCCGCATAACTAAACCAGAAAGTACACCGGGTCGTCCAAGTAATACCTTAGGTGAGTGAGGGTCGAATCCCACGAGGATTATTGGATTAAGCAAGCTGTGGTTATCCTGCAGATCTTAGTCAAGCGAATAAAAAGTTGATTGTTGTTGTTGTAGGCACATAAACAAAACAATAACGAAAGCAATAAAGAATTGACGTAGAAACAATAGTGAGAAAGTAGTTAAGGCCTCGGAGATGCTTGTTCTTCCGGATTGATACTTCTTACTGACTACTTTAAACAATGAGTGATTCATTCAATGGCAATGCTGTAAGTGATTAAGCCAGGAGTAGTGGTCATTAATCTCCTCTGTTCCAAACCAAATGCCCAAACAGGTCAGTCAATTTGGACGAGGGTGAATCTCACGCAATTCAATCTTTGATGATCCTACTCAAAATGCAATAGACAAGGTTGAATCATCTGGATCGAAGAATAAAACTCTATGATTCTAGTCTTAATGCCACAGGAACCTCAATTACCCATGACTAACGAGATTTCATGTCACATATTCCAAGTAGCCCAACTAACTTGTTAGAACCTGTGATGTATTCTCAAGCTGCAGCTCAATACTATCCGGTTTAGGACTCGTAAAGAACTCATGTAGAATAAGGGGTCATACTCTCGTTCCACCCCAGATTCATAAAGATGAAGAACGACAATACATGATAGAATGGAATTAAACATGTATTAAAGTAGAAAAGTAACGATATTAATCCATAGGAATAAGCAGAGCTCCTATCCTTAACCTAGGAGGTTTAGCCGCTCATATTTTACAGAAAATAAAGTGTGATAAGTTTTGAGAGGACGAAGATCCTAAACATGGGCGATCTTCGCGTATATACACTGATGAGTGGATAATTTATACACTTTTTGGCATTGTTTTTGGTATGTTTTTAGTATTTTTAGTTATTTTTTATTATATTTTTATTAGTTTTTAAATAAAAATCACATTTCTGAGCTTTACTATGAGTTTGTGTGTTTTTCTGTGATTTCAGGTATTTTCTGGCTAAAATTGAGGGACCTGAGCAAAAATCTTATTCAGAGGCTGAAAAAGGACTGCAGATGCTGTTAAATTCTGACCTCCCTGCACTCGAAGTGGATTTTCTGGAGCTACAGAAGCCTAATTGGAACGCTCTCAATTGCGTTGGAAAGTATACATCCTGGGCTTTTCAGCAATATATAATAGTTCATACTTTACCTGAGTTTTAATGGCCCAAACTGGCGTTCCAAGTCAGCATAAAAATTCTGGCGTTACTGGCGGAAAAGCTGGAGTTAAACGCCCAAACTGGCACAAAAGCTAGCGTTTAACTCCAAGAAAAGTCTCTACACGTGAAAGCTTCAATACTCAGCCCAAGCACACACCAAGTGGGCTTGGAAGTGGATTCTGCATCATTTACTCATTTTTGTAAATCCTAGGTTACTAGTTTTCTACAAATAGGACCTTTTACTATCATATTTGAAGAGAATCTTTGGACGTTTAGTCCTTAGACCTTTGAGGCTGGCCATTCGGCCATGCTTAGACTATTCTCACTTATGTATTTTCAACGGTGGAGTTTCTACACACCATAGATTAAGGTGTGGAGCTCTGCTGTTTCTCTTGAATTAATGCAAAGTACTATTGTTTTTCTATTCAATTCAAGCCTATTTCTGTTCTAAGATATCCATTCGTTCTTCTTCATGATGAATGTGATGATCCGTGACACTCATCACCATTCTCACCTATGAACGCGTACCTGACAACCACTTCCGTTCTACATGCAATCAAGCTTGAATGTGTATCTCTTGGGTTTCTAATCTAAGATTAGAACCTTCGTGGTATAGGCTAGAATTATTGGCGGCCATTCCTGAGATCCGGAAAGTTTAAACCTTGTCTGTGGTATTCCGAGTAGGATCTGGGAAGAGATGACTGTGACGAGCTTCAAACTTGCGAGTGTTGGGCGTAGTGACAGACGCAAAAGGATCAATGGATCCTATTCCAACATGATCGAGAACCGACAGATGATTAGCTGTGCGGTGACAGCGCATTTGGAACATTTTCACTGAGAGGACGGGAAGTAGCCATTGACAATGGTGATGCCCAACATAAAGCTTGCCATGGAAAGGAGTATGATTGATTGGAAGAAGGCAATAGAAAAGCAGAGGTTCAGAAGGAACAAAGCATCTCCATACGCTTATCTGAAATTCTCACCAATGAATTACATAAGTATCTCTATCTTATTTTATGATTTATTCATCTTTTAATTATCAATTCTCCATAACCAGTTGAATCTGCCTGACTGAGATTTACAAGATGACCATAGCTTGCTTCAAGCCGACAATCTCCGTGGGATCGACCCTTACTCACGTAAGGTTTATTACTTGGACGACCCAGTGCACTTGCTGGTTAGTTGTGTGGAGTTGTGATAAAGAGTTGAGATTACAATTGTGCGTACCAAGTTGTTGGCGCCATTGATGATCACAATTTCGTGCACCAAGTTTTTGGCGCCGTTGCCAGGGATTGTTCGAGTTTGGACAACTGACGGTTCATCTTGTTGCTCAAATTAGGTAATTTTATTTTATGTTTAAGCTTATTACTTTTCAATTTTCGAAAAATTTAAAAAAAAAATTTATATATTATTTTGTTCTTCAGAACTTTTAAGAATGAATTCTAGAGTTTCATGATGATTTGTTGAAGTCTGGCTGTCTGAGAAGCCATGTCTAATCTTTTGGACCGAGGTTTCAACTTATCGTCACAAGGGCTTGTTGATTTCTATCAATCTTGCTGTTGAACGTAATAATTTGCTAAAGCTTGGCTGGCTATTGGCCATGTCTAGTATTTTGGACCGAAGCTTTCACTGAAAGCTTGGCTGGCTAGTAAGCCATGTCTAATTCCTGGACCGGAGTTCTAGACTAACATTGTATGATTCCTGGAATTCTCATTAAGAATTTTGAAGTCCTTTTTCTCTTTTTCCATATAATTTTCGAAAAATCACAAAAAAATTTATAAAATCATAAAAACCAAAAATATTTTGTGTTTCTTGTTTGAGTCAAGTGTCAATTTTTAAGTTTGGTGTCAATTGCATGTCTTTATTCTTGCATTTTTCGAATATATACATTATGTTCTTCATTGATCTTCAAGTTGTTCTTGATGATTTCATTGCTCTGTTCTTTAATTTCTCTTATTTTGTGTCTTTTGTTGTTTCTTACATGCATTTTCAAATTGTTATAGTCCTTAGTATACAAACTTCTAAGTTTGGTGTCTTGCACGCATTGTTTATCTGATTTTAGTTGCATTTTTTATTGTTTCTCGTCATTAAAAATTCAAAAAAATTTGTAAAATTGTGTCTTTTCAAGTCAATAACACAGAGAATTGAAGATTTAGAACATTCAGCAGAGGCATTACAAAGAAAAAGCTGGGCGTTCAAAACGCCCAGTGAAGAAGGAAAACTGGCATTTAAACGCCAGCCAGGGTGCCTGGCTGGGCGTTAAACACCCAAAAAGGTAGCATTTTGGGCGTTAAATGCCAGAATGAATGCCATTCTGGGCGTTTAACGCCAGGAGGACACTAGAAGGAAGATTTTGTTTTTAATTCAAATCTTTTTCAAATTTTCATAATTTTTCAAAATCAAATTTTTTTTCAAATCATATATTTTCAAAATCAATTTCTTTTCAATTTTTTTATTAATTATTTATTACTATTTTCAAAAATCCTTGCTACAATTAGTGATTTAATTCAAAATTTTCAAGTTATTACTTGCCTATTAAGAAAGGATCAAAAGTTTTAATTCTAGAATCATATCTTTTCATTTCTTGTTGGTCAAGTAATCAACTTTAATTTAAAAAAAAAACTTTCTTCTTTTAAATTTGATTCTCAATCATATCTTCTCAATCATGTCTTTTCAATCACATCTTTTTCAAAATTAAGTTTCAATCATATTTTTTTGATTTCTAATTTCAAAATCTTTTTCAAAAATCACTTAATTTCTTTCCCAATTTTAGTTTTCGAAAATCATTTACCAAATGTTCAAAATTTCTCTTAATTATTTCAAAATCTTTTTACTTTATTTTTGAAAATTCTTCATCCTTCTATTTATGGACTAACACTCCCCATCAATGTACAATTTGAACTCTATCCCTCTTGATAAGTTCGAATTCTTTCTTCTCTACCTTCTCCTTCTATTCTTCTTTACCTCTGACACCTCAAGGAATCTCTATACTGTGACATAGAGGATTCCATATTTTCTTCTCCTCTCTTTTTGTATGAGCAGGAGCAAGGACAAAGGCATTCTTGTTGAAGCTGATCTTGAACCTGAAAGGACCTTGAAGAGAAGCTAAGAGAAGCTAAAGTACAACTCTCTCTAGAGGACCTAACAGAACTTTTTAAACAAGAAGAAGACATGGCAGCCGAGAACAACAACAATGCCAACAATGCAAGGAAGGTGCTTGGTGACTTTACTGCACATACTCCTGATGGGAGAAGCATCTCAATCCCTTCCATTGGAGCAAACAACTTTGAACTTAAGCCTCAATTAGTTTCTCTAATGCAACATAATTGCAAGTTTCATGGACTTCCATTAGAAGATCCTCATCAATTCTTAGCTGAATTCTTGCAAATCTGTGACACTGTCAAGACTAATGGGGTTGATCCCGAGGTCTATAGACTTATGCTTTTTCCCTTTGCTGTAAGAGACAAAGCTAAATCATGGTTGGATTCACAACCAAAAGAAAGCCTAAACTCTTGGGAAAAGCTAATCAATGCCTACTTGGCAAAATTCTTTCCACCTCAAAAATTGAGCAAGCTTAGAGTGGAAGTCCAAACTTTCAGATAGAAGAAAGGTGAATCCTTCTATGAAGCTTGGGAAAGATACAAGCAATTGATTAGAAGGTGTCCTTCTGACATGCTTTCAGAATGGAGCATCATAGGTATCTTCTATGATGGTCTATCTGAACTGTCCAAGATGTCATTGGACAACTCTACTGGAGGATCTCTTCATCTGAAGAAGACGCTTGCAGAAGCTCAGGAACTCATTGAAATGGTTGCAAATAATCAATTCATGTACACTTCTGAAAGGAATCCTGTGAATAATGGGACAAATCAGAAGAAAGGAGTTCTTAAGATTGATACTCTGAATGCCATATTGGCACAGAACAAAATATTAACTCAGCAAGTCAATATGATTTCTCAGAGTCTGTCTGGAATACAAGCAGCAACAGTCAGTACCAAAGAAGCTTCATCTGAAGAAGAAGCTTATGATCCTGAGAACCCAGCAATGGAAGAGGTGAATTACATGGGAGAATCCTATGGAAACACCCATAATCCTTCATGGAGAAATCATCCAAACCTCTCATGGAAGGATCAATAGAGGCCTCAACAAGGCTTCAACAACAATATTGGTGGAAGAAATAGGTTTAGCAATAGCAAGCCTTTTCCATCATCTTCTCAGCAACAGACAGAGAATTCTAAGCAAAGCCACTCTGACTTAGCAACTGTAGTCTCTGATTTAATTAAAACCACTCAAAGTTTCATGACTGAAACAAGGTCCTCCATTAGAAATTTGGAGGCACAAGTGGGTCAGCTTATTAAGAAAGTTACTGGACTCCCTCCTAGTACTCTTCCAAGCAATACAGAAGAGAATCCAAAAGGAGAGTGCAACAACATAACCCACACGGCCGAACCTGGAGAGGAGGAAGACCTCAATGGACGTCCACTGGCCTCCAAGGACTTCCCTAATGAGGGACCATGGGAATCTGAGGCTCACACTGAGACCATGGAGATTGCATTGAATTTACTTTTTCCATTTATGAGCTCTGATGAGTATTCTTCATCTGAAGAGGATGAAGATGTTACTGAAGAACAAGTTGCTAAGTACCTTGAAGCAATCATGAAGCTAAATGCCAAGCTATTTGGCAATGAGACTTGGGAGGATGAACCCCCCTTGCTCCCCAAAGAACTGGATGACCTGACTAGGCAGAAATTACC
The DNA here is from genome assembly GCF_000816755.2 of Arachis ipaensis. Taxonomy (NCBI): domain Eukaryota; kingdom Viridiplantae; phylum Streptophyta; class Magnoliopsida; order Fabales; family Fabaceae; genus Arachis; species Arachis ipaensis. The sequence continues at coordinate 78,898,651 of NC_029790.2, forward strand.
TCTGAAGAGACAGGATCCTCGAAAGTTCTCAATACCTTGTACCATAGGCACCATGACCTTGAGAAGGCTCTGTGTGACCTAGGGTCAAGCATAAACTTTATATCTCTCTCTGTAATGGAGAAGCTAGGAATCCTTGAGGTACAAGCTGCAAGAATCTCACTAGAGATGGCAGACAATTCAAGAAAACAGGCTTATGGACTTGTAGAGGATATCTTGGTAAAGGTTGAAGGCCACTACATCCCTGCTGATTTCATAATCCTAGACACTGGAAGTGTATGGATGAATCCATCATCCTTGGCAGACCCTTCCTAGCCACAGCAAGAGGTGTGATTGATGTTGACAGAGGAGAGTTAGTCCTTCAAGTGAATGAGGACTCCCTTGTGTTTAAAGCTCAAGGATCTCCCTCTGTAACCATGGAGAGGAAGCATGAAAAGCTTCTCTCAATGCAGAGGCCACATTCAAACTCTAAGTTTGGTGTTGAGAAGCCATCATCATGCTCTGAGTATTTGTGAGGCTCCATGAGAGCCCACTGTCAAGCTATTGACATTAAAGAAGTGCTTGTTGGGAGGCAACCCAATTTTACTTATCTATGTTAAATTTCTATTTTCCATTGTTATTTTATGTTTTCTATAGGTTGATGATCATGTGAAGTCACAACAATAATTGAAAAAGCAAAAACAAACTGAAAAACAATGAAAAATAGCACACCCTGGCGGAGAAGCCTACTGGCGTTTAAACGCTAAACGCCAGTAAGGGCAGTAGAATGGGCGTTAAACGCCCAGTCTGGCACCATTCTGGGCGTTTAACGCCATAAATGGGCACCAGACTGGCGTTTAACGCCAGAAAAGGGCAAGAAGCTGGCGTTAAACACCAGAAATGGGCAGCAACCTGGCGTTTAATGCCAAGATTGGCAGCAGAGGGCGTTTTGCACGCCTAATTGGTGCAGGGATGAGAAATCCTTGACACCTCAGGATTTGTGGACCCCACAGGACCCCACCAACCTCATCCCACTCTCTCTCTTCTTCACACCTTCCCATAATGCCCTTACCCATATATCCTTCACCAATCAACTCAATACCTCTTCCCCAATAACCCCTCACCTATCAAATCCTACCCTCTTCTCCACAATCCCTTCACCAATCCACATCCATCCATCATAAAACCCCACCTACCTCACCATTCAAATTCAAACCACTTTTTCTCCTAAACCCACCCATACATGGCTGAACCCAAGCCCCCCTCTCCACTCCTATATAAACCCATCTTTACTCTTTCATTTCCACACATCTTACATCCTACTCACCCCCTTGGCCGAAATACTATACCCCCTCCATCTCCTCTATTTCTCCTTCCTCTACACTTTTCTTTCTTCTTTTTGGTCAGGGACGAGCAAACCTTCTAAGTTTGGTGTGGTAAAAGCTAAAGATTTTTATTTTTCCATAACCATTTATGGCACCTAAGGCCGAAAAAACCTCTAGAAAGAGGAAAGAGAAGGCAAAAGCTTCCACCTCCGAGTCATGGGAGATGGAGAGATTCATCTCAAGGGTGCATCAAGACCACTTCTATGAAGTTGTGGCCAAGAAGAAAGTGATTCCCAAGGTCCCTTTCAAGCTCAAAAAGGGTTAATATCCGGAGATCTGACATAAGATTCGAAGAAGAGGTTGGGAAGTTCTCACCAACCCCATTCAACAAGTCGGAATCTCAATGGTTCAAGAGTTCTATGCCAATGCATGGATCACCAAGAACCATGATGAAAGTGTGAACCCGGACCCAAAGAATTGGCTTACAATGGTTCAGGGAAAATACTTAGATTTCAGTCCGAAAAATGTAAGGTTGGCATTCAACTTGCCAATGATGCGAGGAGATGCACACCCCTACATTAGAAGGGTCAACTTTGATCAAAGGTTAGACCAAGTCCTCATAAACATTTGTGAAGAAGGCGCTCAATGGAAGAAAGATTCAAGAGGGAAGCCGGTTCAACTAAGAAGGCATGACCTCAAGCCCATGGCTAGGGGATGGTTGGAGTTCATCCAACGCTCAATCATTCCCACTAGCAACCGGTCTGAAGTTACTATAGACCGGGCTATCATGATGCATAGCATCATGATTGGAGAGGAAGTAGAAGTTCATGAGGTTATATCCCTAGAACTCTACAAAGTGGCGGACAAGTCTTCTACTTTAGCAAGGTTAGCCTTCCCTCATCTCATTTGTCATCTCTGCAATTCAGCTGGAATTGACATAGAGGAAGACATCCTCATTAATAAGGACAAGCCCATTACTAAGAAAAGGATGGAGCAAACAAGAGATTTCACTCATGGACAAGAACATGAGAAAATTCCTCATCATGAAATCCCTGAGATGCCTCAAGGGATGCATTTTCTTTCACAAAACTATTGGGAGCAAATTAACACCTCCCTAGGAGAATTAAGTTCCAATATAGGACAAGTAAGGGTGGAGCACCAAGAGCATTCCATCCTCCTTCATGAAATTAGAGAAGATCAAAGAGTCATGAGAGAGAAGCAACAAAGGAAAGGAAGAGACATTGAGGAGCTCAAGCACTCCATAAGATCTTCAAGAGGAAGAACTAGTCGCCATCACTAAGGTGGACCCGTTCTTTAATTTCCTTGTTCTTATTTTTCTGTTTTTCGAAAATTATGCTTTATGTTTATCTATGTTTGTGTCTTTATTACATGATCATTAGTGTCTAAGTGTCTATGTCTTAAAGTTATGAATGTCCTATTAATCCATCACCTTTCTTAAATGAAAAATATTTTTAATTGCAAAATGAAAAAGAAGTACATGAATTTCAAATTTTAAAATAGTTTAATTATTTTGATGTGGTGGCAATACTTTTTGTTCTTCTGAATGAATGTTTGAACAGTGCATATTTTTGAATTTGTTGTTTATAAATGTTAAAATTGTTGGCTCATGAGAGAATGATGGAAAAGGAAAAATGTTATTGATGATCTGAAAAATCATAAAAATGATTCTTGAAGCAAGAAAAAGCAGTGAATATAAAAAAAAAAGAAAGCAAGCAGAAAAAGCCAATAGCCCTTTAAACCAAAAGGCAAGGGTAAAATAAAAAGGATCCAAGGCTTTGAGCATCAGTGGATAGGAGGGCCTACAGGAATAAAATCCTGGCCTAAGCGGCTAAACCAAGCTGTCCCTAACTATGTGCTTGTGGCGTGAAAGTGTCAAGTGAAAACTTGAGACTGAGCGGTTAAAGTCGTGGTCCAAATCAAAAAGAGTGTGCTTAAGAGCTCTGGACACCTCTAATTGGGGACTCTAGCAAAGCTGAGTCACAATCTGAAAAGGTTCACCCAGTTATGTGTCTGTGGCATTTATGTATCCGGTGGTAATACTGGAAAACAAAATTCTTAGGGTCACGGCCAAGACTCATAAAGTAGCTGTGTTCAAGAATCAACATACTGAACTAGGAGAATCAATAACACTATCTGAATTCTGAGTTCCTATAGACGCCAATCATTCTGAACTTCAAAGGATAAAGTGAGATGCCAAAACTGTTCAGAAGCAAAAAGCTAATAGCCTCGCTCATCTAATTAATACTGATCTTAATAGATGTTTTTGGAATTCATTGTATATTCTATTCTTTTTATCCTATTTGATTTTTAGTTTCTTGGGGACAAGCAACAATTTAAGTTTGGTGTTGTGATGAGCGGATAATTTATACGCTTTTTGGCATTGTTTTTAGTATGTTTTTAGTATGTTTTAGTTATTTTTTATTATATTTTTATTAGTTTTTAAATAAAAATCACATTTCTGGGCTTTACTATGAGTTTGTGTATTTTTCTGTGATTCAGGTATTTTCTGGCTGAAATTGAGGGACCTGAGCAAAAATCTGATTTAGAGGTTGAAAAAGGACTACATATGTTGTTGGATTCTGACCTCCCTGCACTCGAAGTGGATTTTCTCGAGATACAGAAGCCCAATTAGCGCGATCTTAATTGCGTTGGAAAGTAGACATCCTGGACTTTCCAGCAATATATAATAGTTCATACTTTGCTCGAGATTTGATGGCCCAAACCGGCGTTCCACGTCAGCATAAAAATTCTGGCGTCAAAACGCCAGAACTGGCACAAAAACTGGTGTTTAACTCCAAGAAAAGTCTCTACACGTGAAAGTTTTAATACTTAGCCCAAGCACACACCAAGTGGGCCCGGAAGTGGATTCTGCATCATTTACTCATTTCTGTAAACCCTAGGTTACTAGTTTTCTACAAATAGGACCTTTTACTATTGTATTTGAAGAGAATCTTTGGACGTTTATTCCTTAGACCTTTGAGGCTGGCCATTTGGCCATGCTTAGACTATTTTCACTTATGTATTTTCAACGGTGGAGTTTCTACACACCATAGATTAAGGTGTGGAGCTCTGCTGTTCCTCATGAATTAATACAAAGTACTATTGTTTTTCTATTCAATTCAAGCCTATTTCTGTTCTAAGATATCCATTCGTTCTTCAACATGATGAATGTGATGATCCATGACAGTCATCACCATTCTCACCTATGAACGCGTGCCTGACAACCACTTCCATTCTACATGCAATCAAGCTTGAATGTCTATCTCTTGGGTTTCTAATCTAAGATTAGAACATTCGTGGTATAGGCTAGAATTATTGGCGGCCATTCCTGAGATCCGGAAAGTCTAAACCTTGTCTGTGGTATTCCGAGTAGGATCTGGGAAGGGATAACTCGCGAGTGTTGGGCGTAGTGACAGATGCAAAAGGATCAATGGATCCTATTCCAACATGATCTAGAACCGACAGATGATTAGCCGTGCGGTGACAGCGCATTTGGAACATTTTCACTGAGAGGACGGGAAGTAGCCATTGACAACGGTGATGCCCAACATAAAGCTTGCCATGAAAAGGAGTATGATTGATTGGAAGAAGGAAATAGGAAAGCAGAGGTTCAGAAGGAACAAAGCATCTCCATACGCTTATCTGAAATTCTCACCAATGAATTACATAAGTATCTCTATCTTATTTTATGTTTTATTCATCTTTTAATTATCAATTCTCCACAACCATTTGAATCTACCTGACTGAGATTTACAAGATGACCATAGCTTATTTCAAGCCGACAATCTCCGTGGGATCGACCCTTACTCACGTAAGGTTTATTACTTGGACGACCCAGTGCACTTGCTAGTTAGTTGTGCGGAGTTGTGATAAAGAGTTGAGATTACAATTGTGCGCACCAAGTTGTTGGCACCATTGATGATCACAATTTCGTGCCCCATATACTAATCTAATAATTAAAAATTATAAAAAAGAAATAAACTAAGCAGAAAGGTGCGCGAAAATAAAACTTCTGGTCCTACTTGGTGAGTGTTTGCACTAAGCTGGCATCCAACTTGGTTGAGTGGGTATTGAACGCCCACTAGGGGGTGCCTACGCTGCCTTGATGCTCCCTTGGTGGCGTTGAATGCCAGTTTTAGGCGTTCAACACTGGCCTTGTTCCTTTTGGGGTGTTGAACGCAAGAAAGGGGGTAAGTTGGGAGTTCAACGCCCGTTTTGGGCAATCCATTCCAAAGAAAAGTATAGACTATTATATATTTTTGAAAAGATCTGGAAGTTAGCTTTCCAACGCCATTCAGAACCCATCAATTAAACCTCCGTAGCTCTAGAAATGCGCGTTTGAAGGCATGGAGGTCAGGATTTGACAACATCTGCTATCCTTTCTTTGCCTCTGAATCAGACTTTGCCAAAACTTGCCTTTTTCACACAAAAATCACCTAAAATCATAAGAAACACACAAAAGTTCAAAGTGTCATCCAAAATGTGAATTTTGCACGAAAACCTACCAAAACTTACTTAAACTTGATAACATATACTGAAAGCACTAAGAAAATAAACCTAAAAAGTGTATAAAATATCCGCTCATCAGGCTCACAGGGTTATTGGAATGGTAGGTATGGGTTAAGATCTTATGGAGGTGAATGGTAGTATGGGGCTTGTGAGTAAGGTTGTTGAAGACTATGTTTAGGAGGGGGTTCATGTGCATATGGTGGTTGTAGTTGACAACCACAAGAAGATCCACCACATCCATTAGGTTGGTATGCATTAGGAGTTGGATTGTACCCATAATAAATTGGAGGAGGTTGTTGCCAAGAAGAGTGTCTATAAGATTGAGGCTCCTCCCACCTTTGATTTCCAAATCCTTGATGTAAACTCTCATTGAAGTTTCCATTTCCATTTTCTACAACATAGTTTGAACCAAACTCATAGCCAAAGCGATGAGAATTCATAGTGAAAAGAGAAAATAAAGACAAACTAATAAGCAACAAAGAAAAGCAAAGTCCTACAACTAGCAAAAACTAACAAAGAAACTAAGGCAACTATTCACAATATTAACATATAAACAATAACCAAAAACAAACAGACATTGCAATGCCACGGGAACGGCGCTGGTGCGCGTGTACGCAAAACTCACACTATTTCGTACAACAGCAGTAGTACCAGCTGTAACACCCTAACTACCAAAGCTCAAGCTTCCGGCTACGCCACTCTGATAGCTCGGACATTACGACGACACTTATACTATTTAATACTAAAATATGAGCCTGTTTGAAACTTTAAACCGCAATACTGCTCCCAAAAATACTTTCATCCGATAACATACATCCATAGATACCATACAACTTACAAAACTCATAAAGAGTACATCCATATGTATATATATATATATATATATATAATATTACAAGCATTATCCAATACAATCCCTATCCCTCTTCCAGAATGTATCAAGATAAAGGCGAGGGAACAAAAATATACTAAAGCAATACAGAACATCTCAACAACAACTAAATAAACTCTTTGTAACTTCTGCGCCATATCCTGAAAGGGGAAAAATGTAGGGGGGTGAGAACATCATCCTCGAAAGGGTTCTCAGTAGAGGGTTTTTTGGGAATTACTGTAATAGGATACGTGAAGATAAACCGTACTAGTGATTAATAACCGTCTTATGCCTCCTTTCCAAAAACAATGGTTTACAGTAAAAGTAAAGTCTGAAAATCTTTTCTGAAAGAAGAACCGTTCGATTCTCAAAAACTCAAAAGCCTTTCAAAACGGTTTATCTATGCTGAACCAAAATAGCCTTTCATATTTTATTCCAAACTAGAAATACAAAACCGAAATCAACCATCGGTTCATCTCATTTCAACCACGGCCCTAGGCCCAAACAATCCAACCATCAACCAATCACCATAGTCCAACAGAGTCCTAGTAGCAAACACAAATAGGAAGATGCAAGCACAAACAAACAGTTATTGCAAGTAGAACAATTAGCAATTAATCACATAGGCACACCAAGTATAATATGCACACCCAAACAATGTCACATAGATGCATATGATGCATGCCTGTCCCTAGTGGCTGATGATATCATCTGTCGGTTATAGAGCCAACCCGACAAGTCCTGGTAGCTAACCATTGGACTGTCCCTCTGTCGCGCATCCCCAACTCGAGTTATACTCATCATAAACTTGATCATAATCATGATCCATATCCATCACC
>NC_029790.2:78907209-78907814 GCF_000816755.2 Arachis ipaensis
AAAACACAAAACCGAAATCAACCATCGGTTCATCTCATTCCAACCACGGCTCTAGGCCCAAACAATCCAACCATCAATCAATCACCACAGTCCAACAGAGTCCCAGTAGCAAACACAAATAGGAAGATGCAAGTACAAACAAACAGTTATTGCGAGTAGAACAATTAGCAATTAATCACATAGGTACACCAAGTATAATATGCACACCCAAACAATGTCACATAGATGCATATGATGCATGCCTGTCCGTAGTGGCTGATGATATCATCTGTCGGTTATAGAGCCAACTCGACAAGTCCTGGTAGCTAACCATTGGACTGTCCCTCTGTCGCGCATCCCTAACTCGAGTTATACTCATCATAAACTTGATAAACTTGATGATCCATATCCATAACCTTCACTGGTGAATATTTACGGGGGCGAGCTCATCCGGGACTTTCACAGTGCCCGGCCACACTTACGACATAGGGTCAAAAGAGCTTCGAGTCTTGACCTGGAGCATGTGGTGGCTAGCCACTGCCTTCTCCCAGAGAAACTCCTATTTCCGATAGTGGAAGTGCATCATTCACATTTATCAATATCTCAGCATATATGCATTCATTCTC
>NC_029790.2:78908128-78924104 GCF_000816755.2 Arachis ipaensis
CACACCCAAACAATGTCACATAGATGCATATGATGCATGCCTGTCCCTAGTGGCTGATGATATCATCTGTCGGTTATAGAGCCAACCCGACAAGTCCTGGTAGCTAACCATTGGACTGTCCCTCTGTCGCGCATCCCTAACTCGAGTTATACTCATCATAAACTTGATCATAATCATGATCCATATCCATAACCTTCACTGGTGAATATTTACGGGGGCGAGCTCATCCGGGACTTTCACAGTGCCCGGCCACACTTACGACATAGGGTCAAAAGAGCTTCGAGTCTTGACCTGGAGCACGTGGTGGCTAGCCACTGCTTTCTCCCAGGGAAACTCTCATCTCCAATAGTGGAAGTTCAACATCACAACTTATCCATATCTCAGCATAAATGCTTTCATTCTCAATCAAGGATCAACATCTATATCAGCCATCCGGCTCACGGTTCAATCTAGAACCAGCCAATATTCATAATCATACACAACCATTCCGGCTCACAATAAAACAGCACTTCCACATTCAAAATCATCAAATTCATGAAATCGGCATTTAAGCCATAAATCATTTTCTCAATTCATTTCACTTTGAAATCAAATTTCAACTCTTTTTAGCCTTGGCTTTAAAGATCTCATTTCTCAAATTATCTCAGGCTCATAAGCCACTTTTACTCAAGGAAAATTCCCCTTTTAAACACGCCACTCTCGGCTTCCTCTTTCCAAAACTTCCAAAACCATGGAAAGTTAAAGATTCCTTTTGAAACATTCAAAATCACCTATCCAACAATGGGATTTTTGCAACAAAAGTTCCTCGGCAGAGTCGCAAGTCCTTAGGGGAGAATAGCATAACTCATTTTGCCAAATTCATTTAAAATCATTAAAACATTGGCTTTTCAATTTGAGTAATAAAGCCAAACTGAGTCACGTAATCATTTACCTCTTTCAGAGCCGTTTCCTTTACTTAGGCAAAACCAACTTCAACCCCCATGATAAATTCTAGAACGTTTCAACTGTTCAAAATTGTTTTAGTCTTGCAAGAATTCAGAATTCGAAGAGTACTTAAAACCTTTCTCAAAACATTTCAAAATGAAACTTGTCAATAGACATTCAGGTTCTTTCAAAGTCATTGAAACTCCTCTAATTGAAACCCTCAAGTCAAATTCAAAGGCATTGCCCTTGTCACATTTAAAACAGCTTTAAAAAACATAAGTTTCATTCTAAATAACTTTCTCCTAAAAGAGATACAATGCCTTTCTTAAGAAGCAAGACTAAATCACAATTTCCTCTTTAATAATTCGTTTCAAAAGCATGAACCATCCTTTTCTTGATAATTCAAATAAAATAGTAGAAGTCTTTAACTCATCATTTTTCCAGACAACATTCAATAAAGACTCGAATTTTATAGAAATTTCGGCAGCATCTCCCCTAAAACTTGGACTTTGCCACCCGGTCCGAGTCCCAGCAAACCATTCCACAATCCTTTTCCAACAGCCCAAAATCCAGAAATCAATTCAAAGGCAAGCCAAAATCCAACAATCAATCTCGATACCATATTTCAAGAAAACTGTTTCAAAATCAAATCATTATCAACCGAATAAACTCATTTCTAAAGTTTCAAGGAAACGGTTCAGTAACAACCATGTATCAAAAACTAGATCATTTAAAGCAAGCCAGGATGAATTCAAGAGTGTATTCTATTTTACACATTCTCAAGAAAATCTATTCAACTCAAATCAAATTTCCAACGGATTAAACTCGATCTCAAAGCTTTTAAAAGAATCAATTTCAAAAGCATTTCGTTTCACAAAGCCACACAACAGTCGAGTTAAACAAACACCCATAATCATGCAAAGCAACTAAACAATACATAGGACTGATACAATCACCAAATACACATCCTCACATCAGTACCCATATGTAATAATTCCAATATACAAAATATAGTTTTCGGAAAGTGCCCCTACCTCAAAACGCAATTCCATAACCCAAACGCCTCATCAAGTCCTTTCTTCCTCAACCCGAACTGACGGCAACCAAAACCTCAGCTCCCAGCCACTTTCGCAATAACCATGGCAACACTAATCGCATCATACAATAATCAGGACTCGACCCCACATTATCAAAACTCATATTCATTAATCGAACACAATAGAATACTAACGCGAGGCTTTCCGAAACATAAATACTTACTGAGCTAGCGAAACGAAGTAGCTGCGATTTCGAACAGGCCGGGCAACAGCTCCGGCGGCGGCCAGAAGCTCCGGAGGATTTACTATAAAAACCACGCAGCATTAAAACCCTCTCGAAATCCAAAAAGGCAGAAACCTCAATTAAAACCCTTACCGGCAGAGTGGAGCAGCAGCTCCGGCGGCGACCTCCCGCAGTAACCACACCGTTTCCTGAAAACCAGAGACACAACGGGGTTTCTTGGCGGCAGAAACGGCGGTGGCTGGGCGTGGTTATGCCTCCTCTCCTCTGTACGACCCGGCGGCTTCCTTCTCGCCGGCACACAGCGGCGGCATTGCAATAAGGAGCACAGCGGTGGCGCGTAGGCCAGCGACAACCCCCAGCAGTGGCGCCGGCGGACCAGTCACGACGGAGGCAGCAGCAACTCAGGCCACGTCTCTCTAGTCTCCGACGTGAGCTCTCTTTCTCTCTCTCTTCCACCGATGGTGACGATGACGGCAAGGACAGAAGCGGCGGCGCGAACACCACAGCAGCGGCGGTGAGCTAGTCAGCGGCGCGAGAAGGATGGCGATGGCTGGACGGTGACGGATCTGACAAGGACGGAACCCTCGGCGGCGCAGGGTGCGACGGGGATCGCGGCGGCAGAGCGCGATGGCTCCCTTTCTCCCTCGCGTCATCCCTACTTCTTCCACCTACGAGCTTGACAGCAGTGGCCATGGAAGCTCCTCGTGCGACGGTGGTGAGGGCAATAGTGGCGGGGATTGGGCAGCGGCCTCCTTCCCCATTCTGCTTTCGTGGAACCCCTCCCCTCTACCCCTTTCTTTTTCTTCATTGGTTTCTCAAAGAACAATGTGTGTGAGGGTTCAGCATAGGGGCTGCGCAGCAAGGACAGTGAAGAAAGGGGTTTTGAGGCTGCGTAGCATGAAGGGGGATTGGGGGAAAGGGTATGCCAAAATTAGGGTAAGGGGCATTATAGTAACTTCACATAAAATTGGGAATAATATAGTAATTGAAACTCAATTAAATCCAACAGTAATTATGTATAAAAAATACTATTTGCTCCTCATTTTTACAAATTATTTTCAATAAATTGTCCAAATCAAATAATTGAAAATAATATAATTAAATCCTTTATTTTCTCAAAACAGGAGTATCAATATTCTAAAATATTAATTATTTAGTCCAAAATCATATAAAAATCTTTATTATTTCACAACCACCAACTTTGTGGTTTAAATATAGAAAATAATTCAATAATTATAAAATTGGATAATAATCATAATTTATCTCAAATTCAATAAATCAAAACTTGCCTTAATTATCTTTAATAAAATAATTTATGAAATTAAGGCTATAAATAATTATATGATTTGAGACTTGATCATAAAAAGACTTTTCAAAAGTTCTGGGTCTTACATCCTACCCACCTAATAAAAATTTTCGCCCTCGAAAATTGATACAAAATGAAAGAAATTCTATAACAGTTCACCCTTGAACAGATTTAAGGAAGAAACAAAATATCTCAAAATATAATCATATATACGATTTTCAAATACTTTGATTGTCATAAGCATAAGGATGTAAAGGTAGGAGTGTGATTGCAAAGCAAACGTCACAAGGTAGGTTCAATGCAAAAGATAACATGGGTCAATCATGTGATAGAAGGGCAAAGCATCAAAGGCTATAAAACAGGATGGGGTTAAAACGACGTGCTCAACATCCGCACACTAATCTCACATCAACCTCAAAGCTTCAAATTTCCAACTCCATCAAGTACTTTACAATCCCCATACTCGATCACAAGCCTGACAACCACAAACCCGTTCGCAAGGAACAAAACACCCACAACTCATACGTTGCACACCTACCGCTTCAACTTCCGTATACACATATCACGTCTTAAAGAACTAACGCATCGCGTTACTACGTCTACAAGTCACACGTGATATCAAACAATTCTCGAGTCTACTCAGAAGGATACAAGATTCTAGCAAGGAGAAACAGTATCAAGGATAATGCTCATAGATTTAAGAGAATGTATCCAATTCCCAGATAAACAAAGATGCTCGAGCAATGAAGTTTGCTAGAAATAAATCAATTGACAACTTTAAAGATAACCCTTGGATCCAAGAAATTCAACAAGACCAATAAGAAGAGAACCAGCGCCTTAGTTCGAAACAAATTCACATTGAGTCGAAGAAGTAAGAGGTTTACAGGAAAGAATATCTCGAACCCAAGACAAAGCTCACAGAACTCAAGAGCACGATTACAAATACTTTCGAACACATTGTTGATGAAAGAGTCAAAAACTTGCGGAAAAACCACTTCGCAGTCTAAGATAGAAGTTTAAGTAACAACATCCTTCAAGAGAGTAACAAAAGCATAAACGTGGCTTTGCTCTAGTTCAATTTCACGTCAAAGTAGATTATGTAGAGTTTTAAAAACAAGATGCTCACAAGTTTGGCTAAAGGCTAAAATATCCCCTCAAATATTTTAGAAAGATAATTAGGTGCACAACTTAACCAAAAGCAATCATAAAACTCGGAAGAGAAATCAAATGCTTGTTCAAAAATCTCCGAAGTCCATATTCAAACAAGCGTGTATAAAATCTTAGCGAGGTCGAAAGAGAAAGTTAAACTCTATTTAGAAAGAAAATCCGAGGTAAAAGTTTGCTTATAAATTGGTAAAGGAAACAAGTGGTGCGTTACAAATGAACTGGTTTCCACTAAATAAGGGAGCTTTTCAAAACTTCATTTAAAATAGCGCATGACAACTTTTAAATTAACTTCGTCAAAATCAAACAATGGTTTCAATCTCAATCAAGCAACAGAAAACAAATTCCGTTTAATATTTCTTCAAAGAGAATTCAAAACTTCTTTAAAAGTTCAAAACAAGACTCCAAAAGTGTTCTTGAAATCACCATCTCAGAAGAACATTCAAGAAGTTTAAGATGTACTAAAAAGGAGTCAAGCCATGCAAGAGAGGATCTTAAACCAAGATAGTTCAAAAAATATCCACTAGGCATGAGACATCAAATAAGCTTTCAATTGATTCAAAGGAATACAAAAGTCATAGGAAAATACAACCCAATCATTAGAAATTTTTCCAAGAATAAATCTTTGACTAAAAACTCTTGTAAAGACAATGAGAGGATGAATGATGCACTATGTTTGAAACGAATCAAACTGACTCATATAAGAATGAGATTCACTAGAGAAAGGAAAGTTGAGATTGATTGTAGTGTTCCCAAAAGGTAGATGTATAATTAAAAACAAAATCACGTATGACATTCATAGAGGTGAAAAGCTTAAGGAGGAACGAGTTCTCTCATAAGAAGGTCATGAGTCCAACATTTTCAAAAGAACAATAATGGCATAAACCATGTAGTATGCTAAATCAAACTCAAATCAAAATGAATTAAGTAAAGTTTATCAAACGAAACTCAACCGGGATGAAAGCGAGAAATCCTTTCTTTCCAAAATTTTGAAAAGTACTCGAATACATAATCACATAAAGATGTGCATTGGAACTATAGTAAAATTACTAGAAAGTAAATTTGTATTTAAAGTAAATACAGTTCAGTAAACCAGTAAAAGTACAGGCGAGGCATTAGAAATAAATAGTTGTTAAACTGTATAAGAAATCTCAAAGTTTCATATATAGATAAGTATATATCTAATCAACAGCAATTTTTATAAAATCCCATAATTGGCTGCGATCACTGTCAAATAAGAGAAAAACTAAATCAACAATTTCTCAAAAATGGACTCAGAACCAGGAGTTAAAAGGCACAGCGCATTAAGACAGGTTCAAAGCTATGTCAAAGAACACGTGAACCAAGAAAAACTCAAACAGAGAAAGGACAGATGCAACAAGGATTCCAAACAAGCATATGCAATTGAGATCAAACAATAATGCATATGAATAAAGAAATAGAGTGGAAACATCCAATTACTTTTCAAGAGGAGTAGCAAAAAAGAACTTCAAGTTAGGATATGAAAGAACAGGTCGACTTGAATAGAATTTCAAGACACACAACTGAATAGCCTCGAGAAATAGTTTCCATCGTTCCCAAAACCCACGATTCGCTTTACTCAAAACTCGCATATCATCTATGATAACTCATCAGTGCTTTCACGTACATAATTCACTAGTATTAAGCCGGCCAAACTTAATACCAAGAATTATGCAATGCAAGACTAACGATGTTAATCAATAGATCGTCATGTGCATAAAGCTCTAATTCTCGTCATTCGACAAGACCTATTACATGACAAACACTCAGAGTATGCAACTGAAGCATAGTCAGTCCATTACTCAGGCTCTACAGGAAGGACTGCTCTGATACCATAATGTAACACCCTAACTACTAAAGTTCACGCTTCTGGCTGCGCCACTCTGATAGCTCGGACATTACGACGACACTTATACTATTTAATACTAAAATATGAGCCTGTTTGAAACTTTAAACCGCAATACCGCTCCCAAAAATACTTTCATCCGATAACATACATCCATAGATACCATACAACTTACAAAACTCATAAAGAGTACATCCATATGTATATACATATAATACTACAAGCATTACCCAATACAATCCCTATCCCTCTTCCAGAATGTATCAAGATAAAGGCGAGGGAACAAAAATATACTAAAGCAATACAGAACATCTCAACAACAACTAAATGAACTCTTCGTAACTTCTGCGCCATATCCTGAAAGGGGAAAAATGTAGGGGGGTGAGAACATCATCCTCGAAAGGGTTCTCAGTAGAGGGTTTTTTGGGAATAACTGTAATGGGATACGTGAAGATAAACCGTACTAGTGATTAATAACCGTCTTATGCCTCCTTTCCAAAAACAACGGTTTACAGTAAAAGTAAAGTTTTAAAATATTTTCTGAAAGAAGAATCGTTCGATTCTCAAAAACTCAAAAGCTTTTCAAAACGGTTTATCTATGCTGAAGCAAAACAGCCTTTCATATTTTATTCCAAACCAGAAACACAAAACCGAAATCAACCATCGATTCATCTCATTTCAACCACGGCCCTAGGCCCAAACAATCCAACCATCAACCAATCACCATAGTCCAACAGAGTCCCAGTAGCAAACACAAATAGGAAGATGCAAGCACAAACAAACAGTTATTGCAAGTAGAACAATTAGCAATTAACCACATAGGCACACCAAGTATAATATGCACACCCAAACAATGTCACATAGATGCATATGATGCATGCCTGTCCCTAGTGGCTGATGATATCATCTGTCGGTTATAGAGCCAACCCGACAAGTCCTGGTAGCTAACCATTGGACTGTCCCTCTGTCGCGCATCCCTAACTCGAGTTATACTCATCATAAACTTGATCATAATCATGATCCATATCCATCACCTTCACTGGTGAATATTTACGGGGGCGAGCTCATTCGGGACTTTCACAGTGCCCTGCCACACTTACGACATAGGGTCAAAAGAGATTCGAGTCTCGACCTGGAGCACGTGGTGGCTAGCCACTACTTTCTCCCAGGGAAACTCTCATCTCCAATAGTGGAAGTTCAACATCACAACTTACCCATATCTCAGCATAAATGTTTTCATTCTCAATCATGGATCAACATCTATATCAGCCATCCGGCTCACGGTTCAATCTAGAACCAGCCAATATTCATAATCATACACAACCATTCCGGCTCACAACAAAACAGCACTTCCACATTCAAAATCATCAAATTCATGAAATCGGCATTTAAGCCATAAATCATTTTCTCAATTCATTTCACTTTGAAATCAAATTTCAACTCTTTTTAGCCTTGGCTTTAAAGATCTTATTTCTCAAATTATCTCATACTCATAAGCCACTTTTACTCAAGGAAAATTCCCCTTTTAAACAAGCCACTCTCGGCTTCCTCTTTCTAAAACTTCCAAAACCATGGAAAGTTAAAGATTCCTTTTGAAACATTCAAAATCACCCATCCAACAATGGGATTTTTGCAACAAAAGTTCCTCGGCAGAGTCGCAAGTCCTTAGGGGAGAATAGCATAACTCATTTCACCAAATTCATTTAAAATCATTAAAACATTGACTTTTCGATTTGAGTAATAAAATAGGATCTAAGCCAAACCGAGTCACGTAATCATTTACTTCTTTCAGAGCCGTTTCCTTTACTTAGGCAAAACCAACTTCAACCCCCTGATAAATTCTAGAACGTTTCAACTGTTCAAAATTGTTTTAGTCTTGCAAGAATTTAGAATTTGAAGAGTACTTAAAACCTTTCTCAAAACATTTCAAAATGAAACTTGTCAATATACATTCAGGTTCTTTCAAAGTCATTGAAACTCCTCTAATTGAGACCCTCAAGTTAAATTCAAAGGCATTGCCCTTGTCACATTTAAACCAGCTTTAAAACATAATTTTCATTCTAAATAACTTTCTCCTGAAAGATATACAATGCCTTTCTTAAGAAGCAAGACTAAATCACAATTTCCTCTTTAATAATTCGTTTCAAAAGCATGAACCATCCTTTTCTTGATAATTCAAATAAAATAGTAGAAGTCTTTAACTCATCATTTTTCCATACAACATTCAATAAAGACTCGAATTTTATAGAAATTTCGGCAGCATCTCCCCTAAAACTTAGACTTTGCCACCCAGTCCGGGTCCCAACAAACCATTCCACAATCCTTTTCCAACAGCCCAAAATCCAGAAATCAATTCAAAGGCAAGCCAAAATCCAACAATCAATCTCGATACCATATTTCAAGAAAACTGTTTCAAAATCAAATCATTATCAACCGAATAAACTCATTTCTAAAGTTTCAAGGAAATAGTTCAGTAACAACCATGTATCAAAAACCAGATCATTTAAAGCAAGCCAGGCTGAATTCAACAGTGTATTCTATTTTACACATTCTCAAGAAAATCCATTCAACTCAAATCAAATTTCCAACGATTAAACTCGATCTCAAAGCTTTTAAAAGAATCAATTTCAAAAGCATTTCGTTTCACAAAGCCACACAACAGTCGAGTTAAACAAACACCCATAATCATGCAAAGCAACCAAACAATACATAGGACTGATACAATCACCAAATACACATCCTCACATCAGTATCCATATGTAATAATTCAAATATACAAAATATACTTTTCGGAAAGCGCCCCTACCTCAAAACGCAATTCCATAACTCAAACGCCTCATCAAGTCCTTTCCGCCTCAACCCGAACTGACGGCAACCAAAACCTCAGCTCTCAGCCACTTTCGTAATAACCATGGCAATACTAATCGCAACATACAATATTCAGGACTCGACCCCACGTTATCAAAACTCATATTCATTAACCGAACATAACAGAATACTAACGTGAGGCTTTCCGAAACATAAATACTTACTGAACTAGCGAAACGAAGTAACTGCGATTTCGAACAGGCCGGGCAATAGCTCCGGCGGCGGCCAGAAGCTCCGGAGGATCTACTATAAAAACCACGCAGCATTAAAACCCTCTCAAAATCCAAAAAGGCAGAAACCTCAATTAAAACCCTTACCGGCAGAGTGGAGTAGCAGCTCCGGCGATGACCTCCCGCAGCAACCACACCGTTTCTCGGCAACCAGAGGCACATCGGGGTTTCTTGGCGGCAGAAACGGTGGTGGCTGGGTGTGGTTATGCCTCCTCTCCTCTGTACGACCCAGCGGCTTCCCTCTCGCCGGCACACAGCGGCGGCATTGCAACAAGGAGCACAGCGGTGGCGCGTAGGCCAGCGACAACCCCCAACAGTGGCACCGGCGGACCAGTCACGACGGAGGCAGCAGCAACTCAGACCACGTCTCTCCAGTCTCCGACATGAGCTCTCAGTCTCTCTTCCACCGAAGGTGACGATAACGGCAAGGACAGAAGCGGCGGCGCGAACACCACAGCAGCGGCGGCGAGCTAGTCAGCGGCGCGAGAAGGACGGCGATGGCTGGACGGTGACGGATCTGACAAGGATGGAACCCTCGCCGGCGCAGGGTGCGACGGGGATCGCGGCGGCAGAGCGCGATGGCTCCCTTTCTCCCTCGCGTCATCCCTGCTTCTTCCACCTGCGAGCTTGACAGCTGTGGCCATGGAAGCACCTCGTGCGACGGTGGTTAGGGCAATGGTGGCGGGGGTTGGGCAGCGGCCTCCTTCCCCATTCTACTTCCGTAGAACCCCTCCCCTCTACCCCTTTCTTTTTCTTCATTGGTTTCTCAAAGAACAATGTGTGTGAGGGTTCAGCATAGGGGCTGCGTAGCAAGGACAGTAAAGAAAGGGGTTTTGAGGCTGCGCAGCATGAAGGGGACTGGGGGAAAGGGTATGCCAAAATTAGGGTAAGGGGCATTATAGTAACTTCACATAAAATTGGGAATAACATAGTAATTGAAACTCAATTAAATCCAACACTAATTATGTATAAAAAATACTATTTGCTCCTCATTTTTATAAATTATTTTCAATAAATTGTCCAAATAAAATAATTAGAAATAATATAATTAAATCCTTTATTTTCTCAAAACAGGAGTATCAATATTCTAAAATATTAATTATTTAGTCTAAAATCATATAAAAATCTTTATTATTTCACAACCACCAACTTTGTGGTTTAAATATAGAAAATAATTCAATAATTATAAAATTGGATAATAATCATAACTTATCTCAAATTCAATAAATCAAAACTTGCCTTAATTATCTTTCATAAAATAATTTCTGAAATTAAGGCTATAAATAATTATATGATTTGAGACTTGATCATAAAAAGACTTTTCAAAAGTTCTGGGTCTTACACCAGCAAGTGCACTGGGTCATCCAAGTAATACCTGAGCGAGTCAGGGTCGATCCCACGAGGATTGTGGCTAGAAGAAAGCTATGGTTGTCTTGCAGGTCTTAGTCAGGCAGAATCAGAAGGTATTAACAAGTTAGCTATTAGGAATTATATGCTAGGAATTGAAATATTGATAGGATTAGAGTTTGGAGTTGGAGTTGCTTTGTCTTTCTGAAGTAACTCTGGTACTACTGTCTTCTTTTCTTGTGAATGATCTTCTTTTATGGCAGGCTGTAAGTGATCAAAGCCATTGCTCATGGTCATTGATCTCCTCTACTACAGGTTGAACACGGCCGTGGCTAGTGGCAGTGGTTACTCAATCTAACGAAGGGTGAAGCACATAGCAGTCCATTCTCTTGGCGATCTAACTCAAAATGCCACAGACAAGGTCGAACCTTCTGGATCAGAGAACACTGCTTTTTTGGATTCTAGCCTATACCACGGAGACCTTAATCTCTCCGGAGATCGGCTGAACTGGTGTCTCGAGATGTCCCCAATGAAATCATGGATTAACCGTCTGAGAGATGTATAAACATAGTTGTTGGCTCGTGCGTTTCTTCCAGGTACTCACACGAACCCAAGTAGACGCAGGTGTTTGTTAGGCACGTTCATCTTAATGTGATGAACAGAGCCAATTTGTCAGATCCTCCTGTTCACCACGATGAAGATCGGAATATACATCTTAGAGATAGATCAAAAACGGATCGAAGAAGAAACAATAGTACTTTTATTAATTCATAGGACTCAGCAGCGCTCCTCCCCTCAACTTAGGAGGTTTAGAGACTCATACTGAAAGTAAAAACAAAGTAAAACAGAAATAAAACTGAATGGTGTATGATCTGTGTGAATGATCTGGACAACATCTGTAGTGCTTTCTCTGTCTCTTAATCAAAGTTCTACTCCAACTCCTCAATTTTAGCCAGAAAATACCTGAAATTGTCCAAAAACACAAAAACTCATAGTAGAATTCAAAAATGTGAATTTGACACTAAAACCTATAAAAACTTAATAAAAACTATATGAAAGTGATGTCAAAAAGCGTATAAAATATTCGCTCATCAGGCGCCAAAAACATGAAAGAGGGTTACCGTCGGTCTAGAATTTTCACACAAAAAGAATCTCGTCGAAGTATAGATCTAAACCAACAAACAACCCTAAATCAAAGTTTAATTTTTGGTTGTCACAAGTTCAAACCCAATAAATATAACCGAGAGTATTACTCCTGGGTTGTTCTCCCTAGGAATTACAATCGATTGCTCAATTATTGGTTATGAGATTCACGGGGGTTGGTTGATAAAAAAACAAGAAATTAAATGGCAAGATATTTAAATGACAATAAAGCAAATCAAACAACTAAAGATAACAACTACTAAAAAGGCATTCATGGCAAGGATTGAGAATCAAGGTTTTCTATCCTAGTCATTAATCATATCACAATAATTACTAAGAGTTAAGCCTATTACGTTATCTTCACATCAGAAGAGAGTCTAATATGCCTAGCTAGTTAACCCCAATCCATAAGTAATGTTAATGGAAACAAGATTAACTAACAACTCTAGATCACCAATCCAAATTGGGTATTAATGACTCAATATTGCCTAATCTATCTTTCAAAGCCAAAAATCCTCAAAAATCTACTCTAAAATCCAACCAAGCATTTTGTCAAATACTTGGAAGGCATAAAAGAAAAGCATGGTAAAATTGCAAGAAATATAAAATCTAAAACTACCAAATGCAAGAAATCAAGAACAATAACTCAAACAAGCATTAAAAGAACATAAAATATCAATTTGCATTAAAGGAAATGAAAATTAACAAGAGATTTCATAAACTAAAATGGCATAAAAGAGAGATCAACAAGAAGAACTAAGAGAATTAAACTGCTAAAGCATGAAAATGTAAAGAGGACTACACTAAAACAATAATTAAAGAGTGAAATTAAAGAGAAAATTAACCCAAGAACCCTAATTCTAGAGAGAAGAGAGAAGCAGAAAACTACCCTAAAACATGTTTCTACACTACACTAATTGCTCCCCCCTTGATCCCTCTTGAATTCTGTATCAAATAGCTTCAGAAATGAGTTGGATTGGGTTTTGGAGACCCAGAATTCGCCCCAGCGTATTACATTTAATGAGGTCACATGCTAAGTATCACACTACACGTGGGTCACGCGTACGCGTTACTTGATGATCTATGGTCATGCGTACGCATAGGTCACACGTACGCCTCGCATGTCAGATTTTCAAAACTTCGTTTCTTCATGATTTCTCCACTTGTGCAAGCTTTTTCTTCGTTCCTTCAATCCAATCTTTGTCTTCTAAACCTAAAATCACTCAACAAAAATATCAAGGCATGAAATGGAATTAAAGTGAATAAAATTTAGCAATTATAAGGCCTAAAAAGCATGTTTTCACTCTTAAGCACAATTTAGGAAAAATTCACAAAACCATGCTATTTCATTGAATAAATGTGAGATAAGTTGATAAGATCCACTAAATTAAACACAGGATTGACCACAAAATTGGGGTTTATCATGTTCTTCTCGGTTGTTCAAGCATATTAAGAGGATTAACAATATTAGCATTAACCGTATTGTTGTTGTTGTTGACCTCCATAGTTGACTTTTTAGCTTCCTTCTGAGAGCTCACTACTAGAAATAGGGTTTTTTCGGACGAATTTTGAGACAAAATTGAAATAAATTTTGAACAAATGAGAGACAAAATTTTTCTTTCAAACAAATGTGGGATGAATTTTATTTGTCCCAAAAAGCCCTGTTGCTAATTTACATTTTGTCTGAAATTTCGTCCAAAATTTTTTTCAAACGATTTTGTGACAGATTTCGAATACGTATTTATCTGCTAGATTTCTAACTATTATGATGTATTTTAGACAAATTTTAGACAGATTAGCCAACATAAAGACAATGTATTTCAGACAAATTTCAAACGTAAAAATATTTTATTTTAGACAAATTTCAAACAAAAAATATATTTCATTTCAGATAAATTGCTAACGAATTTATTCAAATATAACAAATTTTTTTTAACAAATTTTAGACAAATCAATTATTTCTTTTCAATTAAATTTTAGACATATTTAATTTAAAAGAATTTACATATTTGAAACAAATTTCATACAAAACAAAAAATTATTTTCACACAAATTTTCTACAAATTTAATATAATATTTCCAACAATTTTCAAACAAAATAATTTGCTATTTAATATATAAATATTTTAGAAAATAAATTGTATTCAATCTGCTTTCTATATTAAGACCATCATAATCATTTTTTCATATTACATCATCAAAATTATAAACACATAATAAAGTCATGAAAAAGTTAATTACCATAAGAGTTAAAAAAATATCTATTACTAAAATACTTTTGTCCATAAATGTAATCAAACTAAAATAAGAAAAAAATACTTAAACTAAAATAAAAAAAGCCTTTAAAAAGGTCAAATATCATGAATAAAATAAAATGTACTAACTAATTCAACTAAAAATTCCTTAATCTAAATAAAAAAAAACATATACTCCTAACATCAATCACTTATGTTATCATCCTCATCATCACTAGAGCTTATCCCAAGCTCATCTTCTGTAGGATCAAACAAGGTTGAAGAAAGTGGGTAATTTAACTTTTTATACAAAATATGAATTGTCTTTTTAGTAGAACCAATTCTTTTCTGTTGAACCTTTAGTTAACGTCCTTGATCTTTTAACTTGTGCTCAGCATCATTCAACTTAACCTTTTGCTCTGACCACTGGAGAATACATAAATCAAAACAAAATGTTAAATTCAAAGACATTGGCAAATGATAAAAAAAGAAAAGTGTTAATAGAATTAAAGGAAAACTACTAACAGTGTTAATAGGATCAAGAGTTTGTATTGAATCAACAACCATAGCACGAGGGGAAAGAAGCTGAGCTTTCTTCAATATGTCCTAAAAACTAAATTAAGATAAAAAGGCATACAAGTATCTAGAGTTCACCATATAGTTCTCGCAAATTAAGGCTATTACATGAAATAATCGTTTATTAGGACCCAGACAATAACTTCAATAAAAATCGATGTATAACACAGAAAATAATATAGCAAGAAGAATGCTAGCAGCAAAACTAATCTGAAGAAATCTAGATTTTCACCTCAATATCAGTACTTGAATATAAATATATATCTGATTTAATCCTAAGGCGTTCTGCTCTATTACCAATTTGCTCAAGGCTCTGTCACATGACACAAAACAAAATAAATGCAACCAAATTAGAGAAGGTTAACTGACTCTAAACCCAAAGCACAGTCACAAATCAAATGTTAAACTTCAGTGCCCACATCAGAGAAATTAAATATTATCCCAAACTACAATACCAAGATGCAGGAAAGAAACCCAATAAAAGCTAACATCTTCACCAGACACATATAAAACTCGAGATGCTTTGCCTTCACTGCAACCCTTTGCTATCATTGTTGTCATCTTCCAATCAAATTGTGACAATAAAAGAAAGCATTAGTGGTAAGAGTTTTGTATCCTCTTAATTTAAAAGAAATTAAATTGAACTCCTTCCAAGTCCAATCAACAAAATCTGAAACAAGATAGATAAAAATAACATTACAATCCACAAGATCGATTCTGTTACAAGTGAGCCAATCATTTCACTTCATTTGTATCCTCTTAATTTATTTTATGGCATTTCGGATGCAACCCAGAAAGAACTTATTGTATAAATATTGCTCTCATAAAATTTTAGTACCAGAAAAAAAAATCTCTCACACAAGGACATATTTATAAAGTTTAACTTCAATGCACTTTCAAGTTAAGCAATTTTAGACATGCATTTAATTAGGAAAAGTCACCTAGAAAAATTAAATTACTTTTTTACATTGATTGTATGAATGAGAACAGTTGTAATTGAGCAACTGTGTAAAAATTTTAGATTAGTTTAATTGCA
>NC_029790.2:78924428-78927018 GCF_000816755.2 Arachis ipaensis
ATATATATATATACTGATTTATTTTGAGCTTATTTTTTGTAAAAGCTTACCATAATAAGATGCACCAACTAAGTTAGATCATAGCTCTTGACTCAAATTAAGAAAATACCTTTTGCACTTGCTCTTCAAGTAGTAGAAGAAGAAGGATTGCTGTGCTAATGCCTCTTCCTCTGATCTGCTTTAATTACAGACCAGTTTTCTGTACCAGCTTTACCTTATCTTCCTCCTGAAGAAATCACATAAATGTTCAGCAATCTTTATGGAATATCTAATGTGAATGTGAAAAAAAAACATATGAATATATTTAAGAGTTTTCCCCTTGAATAACAATATGATGAAGTAACTACAAGATACCATGAATGAATACCAATTATATTAGATACCATCAAGATAAGCACTTGGACGCTTAAATAATACTATGAAAAGTCAAATGCTTCAACTGCTCCTGTCAATTTCTAATACGAAGACAGAAGTGTGTCTATCTTATCTATCTTGTCTAATGATGTTGTACTAGTAATAGAAGTTAATATACAATAATGTTTTTGTCCTATTATATTAAATGGGATACATATGATTCTCTGCTAGGAATTATCTAATAAATTTTGGTGAGGCTCACTAATGCATTTGAAAGAAAATAAAAAACAAAATGCTAGATGAGTACAAATTAAACAAGATTCTTTAATTCCAGAGCAAACTATTCACCATTTCTTTCTTTCTATTTTCTCTATCCCACATGCTTTATATATACACATAGAAACTATGGTTAGAAGCTTACATACATGGCAAACAATAACCCTGGCACTTAAATTTAACTTTCTAATTGCTTCAAAAATTTCAATAAGTACCAACTATTTTTCTATTATCAATACTACCTACTTCAAATCACAACTTATTGGAAATGAGAAAAATATCATGAATTCAATTATCAGAAGTTAGAATGCAAAATGAAGAAACAATAACACAATACCCACCAAGTTAACAATGAAAGTAAGCACCAACCACAAACCTCGTCATAATCAAACTCTAAAAATTTTAAAAACTCATCAACAAAACATAACAAACAAATTATCAAACAAAGAATATGCATAGTAATATTTTTCCAAAAAGATATTTGTCCTCTTCTTCATTTTGGTTATGATGCACAACATACAAGACCAATCCTACAACAGCAGATAAGCCAAGAAGTACCTAGATCCAGCAAGAGAACCTTCACTAACCAGGTGCTGAAAATTGGAAGCTCATCGTCAGATCTTTTAGTAGCTGCACAACAGGTCCATCAAGCCCTAAAATCATTTATTCTCCAGCAATCAGAAGCATGCCTCAAGCCCAAATAGAATAAAAAAGGGGAAAACTAACCTGGAAAACAAGGGAAGTCAAGGGTTCATATTTCATAGCATGGTGGACGAAGTGAAGCTGCAGGAGCAACGCGACGCGAACAGAGGTACAGACGACGCGACGCAAATGAAGGCCGAAGGTGCAGGAACCGGCAGATGCAGATGAGCCAATGACGAGAAGAGAGAACGGCATCAACGACAATATAGGACACATGCATAGGACTTCTGGAGGTGACGACGCAGTGACAGAGACGAAGCAGAGGAGCCAATGATCGTGGCAGTAACCGTGCGGTGGTGTGGTTGGTGGTTCTTTTGGGACTATGAGATTGACAGAGTAAGGCTGAGTGAAGCTGAAACTTGAGAGTTGAGAGAGAAATTGAGAGATGGAGACGGTGAGGCTTGAGAGATTAGGGATTTAGGATTTTTTTATATATATGTATAAATCAGCAAAACGAACCGACTAGTTATTTAAAACCGCCGATTGACCGGTTTTATCAAAACCGTTCGGTCAAAAGCAGTTATCAATGGTTCTTTTCCTTCTTCGGTCAGACACTTCAACCAGACCGACTACCTGACCGATTCACTAGTTTTTTGGTCGAATTGGCCGGTCCGGTCCGGTTCTTACAACTATGGATTCACAGCCAAGGAACCAAAATAATGGCCCTTATCATAAGAACAGAGAAACAGAGGGAAGAAATAGTTACCTTGTACAATTCATGGTGAAGGTTGAGCGCCGATTGAGGGATAGGCAGTGCTGGTTAAGCGCCGATTGAGAAAGGGCACGCTGATGCAGGGTGTGCCAACGGAGCAGTGCCGACGGAGCAGCGCCGATGGAGGGTTACAAGAGAGGGTGCGAGGTTGCGAATCTGAGGAGGAGGCTTGCGGTTAGGGTGCGAGGGTTCCGACAGAGAGGGTGCGAAAGAGAGGGTGTGACGGAGGGCTGCAAGATAGAGATCGGAGAGAGGCTGGGTGCAAGGGTTTTCAGCAGTAATAAAGGTTCTCGACAGTGATGAAGATGAAGGGCTCGGAGAGAAGGCTGGGTGAGAGGGTTTTCATAGCAGTGATAAAGATGAAGGGCTGGGTGCCGAAAAGCCTTTGATGTATTCATTTGTATTTTCTTTTTTTAATTATTAATATATCTTAATCTTATATGAAAAAGTATATGATTTTTTTTAACGTGATTTTTTTATTCTTTTTTATTTTTTGTATTATTTTTTTAAAAGATTGGATATATTTTTTTTAGGTTTTTATATATG
>NC_029790.2:78927080-78949411 GCF_000816755.2 Arachis ipaensis
AAAAAATTCAAATATCAATTATCTAAATTAAATCATATAAATTTTTATTATTTTTCCGTCACTAGAACTTTAATTTCAATTTATATGAAATAATTAATTATAATAAAAGTTGTCCAAAAATATTAATTGACTTAAACTTAAAGTATTTACAAAAATCCATTTAATCATTTCTAATAAGTTAATCTCTAAGAGCTCAATTTAATAAAATAAACTGTAATTTAATCACAATACAAATTTCTTAAATTAAATTATATAATACTTCTATTACTGAATTTTAGTTTCAAATTATATGAAATAACCAATTATAAAAATTACACAAGAATTGTAATTAACTTAACTCAAAATATTTAATAAAACTAATCTAATTATTTTTAATTGTTCAATTTCTAAAAATAAAGAGTGAAGGGCTCGGAGAGAGGGCTGGGTGCGAGAGTTCTCATAGCAGTGATGAAGATGAAGGGTGGGGTGGCGAAAAGCCTTTGATGTATTCATTTGTATTTTCTTTTTTTAATTTTTAATATTTTTTAATCTTACATTGAAAAAGTATATGATTTTTTTTATTTTACGTGATTTTTTTATTCTTATTTATTATTTGTATTATTTTTTTAGAAGATTGGATATAATTTATTTTTAAGTTTTTATATATGTGATTCTTTTAGATACACTTTGTCTTAAATTTTGAATTATTATAACGTAAATAATTAAAAGAATAAATTAAAAAATAATAGACTAATTTAAAATATAAACAATATTTTTATACTAAATGTTAAAATTTTTCAATAAACATTTGAAATTCGTTTGAAAACTGATGCACTTTCAAACAGAATTTACAAATGATGTTATTTTCATCCTAAATTTGCGGGAAAAAAATTTTAGCTATTTCGAAGAGTAAACTATAGTAAAAGCATTTAAGACTAATCATAGACAAATTTGGGATAGAATTAACATTTTTCAAAATGCGTCCCAAATCCGTCTGAAATTATTGTGCATATTCAGATGGAATAAAGACGAATTATACTTTTTGTCCAAAATATGTTGCTAATCTGCATGAAAATCTTGGCGCCATCCAAAAAAAATTTGGTGCCAAAATTTGGGACAAAATTTAGACAAATTTAGGATAGAAAAAGCTCTATTTCTAGTAGAGTTATCTCTGAGATTTTCAGCAGTCCTGTAAGTTCTAGCCTACTGTAGACATCTTCTTGCTGTCCATTCAATCTTAGGATCAAAGTATAGAAGGGGTTCCTTATCCCTGTTCTTGCTTATAAACCAACAGAAAACAAAGAAAAGATGGGAATCTCTACGTCAGAGTGCAGAGAATTCCTAGTGAGGTATCCTGTGTAAATCAAAATAAAATAAAATAAAATTACTAAGTGGAACACCAAACTTAATTTTAGAAATTAAGAAAAATCTTAAACTAAAATAGAGCTTAAATTTTTGAAAATTTAAAAAACAAAGCAAATAATAATAAAAAAAATCAAAAGCTAAAAAAGTCTAATCTAAGCAATCAGACAATGGTTAGTTGTCAATCACAGTCAATCCCCGACAACAGCGCCAAAAACTTAGTCGCGGAATTTGAATACCATAACTAAACCGGCAAGTGTACCGGGTCGTACCAAATAATCTCTCAGGTGAGTGAGGGTGGATCCTACGAGAATTGATGGACTGAGTAATAATTGTCGGATGACTCACTTATTCAGGCAAGCAAAAAGTGGTGTTTTGAGAGTTGCAAAATTGCATTAAACAGTACTTTAGAGAGTAAGAAAATAAACAGTAGAATTGGTGTGAAATATATGTGAGAAAACATTTAAGATTTTGGAGTTGTTTATTCTTCCGGATTAAGTTTTCTTACCAACTATCTTAATCGTGCAAGATTCATTTCATTGTAAACTATAATTGACTAAACCCTAATTCCTTGGTGATTTAGTCTCCTCTAACTAAATCAACTGTTAATTCCTTGGTCACTTAATATAGATTAGAGGGTTAGGTTCAATTCTAGTTTATTAGCCACAAAAACCCTAATTACCCAAATATAAGAGGATTATATGTCATGGATCCCATTAAGTCCAAGTAATTAGGAATTTAGGAGGAATTTACTTTCAAACTAGTGTTCAAGTGAGATAACTCTTTTGAGAATCACAAGAACGCATATAGAATAAGGGTTGTTCTTCCGATATGCCTAGATTCATAAGATGAAGAACGAAAGTAATTTTTGAAACTGAATCAATACATTAATTAATATAGAAGAATAATAGTCTTAATCCATAAAAATAAACAGAGCTTCTAACCTTAACCAAGGAGGTTTAGTGGCTCATGACTCAATGAAAACTTGTGTTCAAAAATTGTCAAAGTGGGGAAATCCCATATCCCCCCGAAAGGCTGAATCTTTTCCCTTTTATATCTAACCTAATTTGATTTGAAAAAAAATAAAATAATAAATTATAAACCTAAATGATTTTTTTTGTAATTAAAATAGCTAAAATAAAATAAAATAGAATAATTAAAAGCTAAATCCAACTAAAGATGCTTTTCGATGAAGTCTGATCCTCATTGCTAGCGCTAAACGCCAGATTTAGCGTTTAGTGCCCTAGGGGGTAGAAATGCTTCTATCCATTCTGGCTTGCTGGTGCTAAGCGCCAGGTTTGGCGTTTAGCGCCTGTTCATACCCTGGGTCGAGCTACCCGACCTGGGATGATTGGCGACAAAGCGACCGACCTCTTCTCAAAGAGGTCGGCCAAATCAACAGGAGAGCCCAATAAAGGGCCCAAATAGAGGAACACGACCCAAATCCAAAGGCCATCCAAGCCTATAAAGATAAAGGCGGTTCCATTGAAGATAAGCTGACCTCACCAGAAAATAAGATAAGATAAGATAACCAACTTATCTTATCTAGAAAGGTCACTCTACAACCACTATAAATACACTGGAGCACCCAGGTATAACTCATACTCTGATTCTACATAAAACCTGTTTAATACCCATGCTAACTTAATCATCGGAGTCTCTTGCAGGTACCCCCCACCCTCTGGTGACCAAGGATCAGTAGTGCAGCAAGTCCAACAAGTCGGACACAACAGCTCCGGCCGCCACCAGCCAGCCGGACACGCCATCTCCGACCAGTATAGAAGATCTCATCCGAGATCGACCTCCAGTTTCAGGTAACCTTAGGAACATTGGCGCCATTGCCGGGGAACCTGGAAGTCATCGCATCCCCATGGCGGACGACCATGACAACCACCACAATTCAGATCTAGAAGATAGAACGCCGTACAAAAATGCAGACACTACACTGAAAGATACCCCGGAATCCAACATGGACAAAAACTCACCAAATCCGGGAACAATAGAAGCGCTTCAAGATCGCTTAAAGCAACTTGAAAAAGAAACCCAACAACAACGAGAGATTGGAAAGGATCTACAAAGAGAGGTACGGAGACGCCGAGAATTGGAAGAAAAACTACAGCAATTAGAAGCCGATATCAAATCAAAAGCTCTTCGGACCACCCCAGACGAAAATTCACGCAAAGAGCAAGACCCATTCACTAGGGAAATTATGAAAACCAAAATTCTAAAAGACTTCAAACTCCCGGATATGACTTTGTATGATGGTACCACAGATCCCAACCACCATCTCAGCAATTTCAGAAGCAGAATGTACCTTACCGACGCCTCAGATGCCGTTCGCTGTAAAGCCTTTCCAACAACTCTCACGAAGACAGCGATCAGATGGTTTGACAACCTACCTCCAAAGTCCATCTCAAACTTTGATGACCTGGCCAAAAAATTCCTAGCAAGATTCTCCATCCAGAAAGATAAGGCCAAGCACGCCCCCATTTTACTACGGATAAAGCAACGAGATCGGGAGAGCCTCCGCAACTACATGGAAAGATTCAACAAAACATGCGTGGACATACAAAGCTTACCAACAGAGGCTGCCATCATGGGACTCATCAATGGTCTACGAGAGGGACCTTTTAGCCAATCTATATCAAAGAAGTACCCTACCTCCCTAGACGAAGTACAGGAGCGAGCAGAAAAATATATCAACATGGAAGAAAACGCTCGGTTGGGAGAAACCTCAAAATCTGGGGCCCCCTACCGAGATAAAGACAAGGAATCCAAAAGGAAAGAAGATCGATAAGGGGAGAAAATAAAAAAATACCATAATTACACTCCTCTCAGGGCATCCCTGGTCGACGTATACAAAGAAGTCTGTCATACAGAGAAAATCCCCCAGCGCAGCCACTCAAAGGCAAAAGGGGAGGAGGAAACCGGAATGAATACTGTGAATACCATCGAGTCCGAGGGCACTCCACCAATGAGTGCTTTGACTTAAAAAACATCATAGAAAAATTGGTGAGAGAAGGAAAATTAGATCGATTTCTGGCCACCCGAGATGAGGACCAAAGAAAGAGACGAAGGGACGAAGATGCCGGACGAACTGAACGATCACCACGGACACCAGAAAGACACGTCCACATGATACACGGCGGATTCGCAGGAGGTGGGATCTCCAAATCACCTCGCAAAAGACATCTCAAAGAAGTATATCATGTCAAGGGAAAGGAGGAAGCACCCGACATCCCTGCAATAACATTCACTAAAGAGGACGCATCCGGCATCAACTCGGGACACGACGATCCCATGGTCATCACTATCATACTGGCAAACGCCAATCTACACCGCACATTAATAGACCAAGGGAGTTCTGCCGACATCTTATTCAAAACAGCCTTCGACAAACTCGGCTTAGAAGAAAAGGAACTTAGAGCATACCCGAACAGTCTGTTCGGACTAGGAGATACCCCGGTATAACCACTGGGATACGTATCGCTACACACAACCTTCGGAAAAGGGAATCAATCCAAGACCCTCAAAATAGACTACATTGTGGTCGACGTAAGTTCAGCCTATAATGCTCTAATAGGTCGGACAACTCTCAATCAACTCGGCGCAATAGTCTCAACTCCACATCTATGCATGAAATTCCCAACTACAGAAGGGATAGCCATGATAAAAGCATATCAAAAGATGGCACGCCGCTGTTATAACAAAAGTCTAAACCTCAGAGGTAGAGGAGAAGAGTTTCATACAATTGAGCTTGGCGGAGTTCAGCGACGAGAAGAACTCCGTCCATAGCCAGAAGGCGAGATAGAGAAGGTCCAGATCGGAGACACCCCGGACAAAACAACTAACATCAGAACGATCCTAAGAGGAGACTCAAAAGAATTACTGATACAATTCTTACAAGATAATGTCGATCTTTTCGTATGGAAAGCCGCAGACATGCCAGGCATAGAACCCAAGCTAATGTGCCACAAGTTGGCGATCTATTCAGGATCTCGGCCAGTGCAGCAGAGACGAAGAAAACTTGGGCCAGAGCGATCCCAAGTTGTGGAAGAACAGGTGCAAGCACTACTGGAGGCAGGATTCATAAGAGAAGTCAAGTACCTGCTATGGCTAGTGATGAGCGGATAATTTATACGCTTTTTGGCATTGTTTTTATTATGTTTTTAATATATTTTAGTTAGTTTTTATTATGTTTTTATTAGTTTTTATTTAAAAATCATATTTCTGGACTTTACTATGAGTTTGTGTATTTTTCTGTGATTTCAGGTATTTTCTGGCTGAAATTGAGGGACCTGAGCAAAAATCCGATTCAGAGGCTGAAAAAGGACTGCAGATGCTGTTGGATTCTGACCTCCCTGCACTCAAAGTAGATTTTCTGGAGCTACAAAAGCCCAATTGGCACGCTCTCAATTGCATTGGAACGTAGACATTCTGGGCTTTCCAGAAATATATAATAGTCCATACTTTGCCCGAGATTTGATGGCCCAAACAGGCATTCCAAGTCAGCTCAAGAATTTTGGCATTTAACTCCAAAACTGGCACAAAAGCTGGAGTTAAACGTCCAAACTAGCACAAAATCTGGCGTTTAACTCCAAGAAAAATCTCTACACATTGAAGCTTCAATGCTCAGCCCAAGCACACACCAAGTGGGTCCGGAAGAAGATTTCTGCATTAATTACCTATTTCTGTAACCCTAGGCTACTAGTTTTCTATAAATAGGACCTTTTGCTATTGTATTTTTATCATACAGAGATCATACAAAGATCATAAAGAGATCATACACAGATCATATACACAGACCTTTTCACATTTGGGGCTGGCCTCACGGCCATGCCTAGACCTTGTTCTTATGTATTTTCAACGGTGAAGTTTCTAGACACCATAGATTAAGGTGTGGAGCTCTGCTGTTCTTCATGAATTAATACAAGTACTATTATTTTTCTATTCAACTCAAGTCTATTTCTTCTCCAAGATATTCATTCGTTCTTCAACTTGATGAATGTGATGATCCGTGACACTCATCATCATTCTCACCTATGAACATGTGCCTGACAACCACCTCTGTTCTACTAGCAATGGCTTGAATGCGTATCTCTTGGGTTTCTAATCTAAGATTGGAACCTTCGTGGTATAGGCTAGAATTAATGGCAGCCATTCCTGAGATCTGGAAAGTCTAAACCTTGTCTATGGTATTCCGAGAAGGATCTGGGAAGGGACGACTGTGACGAGCTTTAAACTCGCGATTGTGGGGCGTGTGACAGACGCAAAAGGATCAATGGATCCTATTCCGACATGATCGAGAACCGACGGCTGATTAGCTGATGTTGTGACAGAGCATCAGGACTATTTTCACTGAGAGGACGGGATGTAGCCATTGACAACGGTGATGCCCAACATAAAGCTTGCCATGGAAAGGAGTATGAATGATTGGAAGAAGGCAATAGGAAAGCAGAGGTTCAAGGGGAACAAAGCATCTTCATACGCTTATCTGAAATCCACCAATGAATTACATAAGTATCTCTATCATTATTTTATGTTTATTTTCATCACCTTAAACTCCATAACCATTTGAATCCGCCTGACTGAGATTTACAAGATGACCATAGCTTGCTTCAAGCCGACAATCTCCGTGGGATCGACCCTTACTCACGTAAGGTTTATTACTTGGACGACCCAGTGCACTTACTGGTTAGTTGTGCGGAATTGTGACAAAGTGGGATTCACATTTGAGAGCTCCAAGTCTTTGGCGCCATTGTTGATGATCACAATTTCGTGCACCAAGTTTTTGGCGCCGTTGTCGAGGATTGTTCAAGTTTGGATAACTGACGGTTCATCTTGTTGCTTAGATTAGGTACTTTTTAGAATTTTTAAGAATGAATTCTAGAGTTTCAAGGTGATGTTCTTATCATCACAAAAGATGATTGATTCTCATCAATTTAGCTGCTAAATGTAATGTCCATGGGTTAATTTGTTCATTGTTGCATGGGTTAGTTATTTCCTATTTCAACACTAATGTTAATTTGTTCATTGTTGCATCTGCATATTTGATTGCATGTTTATTTGATTTTGTGCATTTAGTTACTACTTGGTTAAAGTAATAAAATTCTTTTTAGGACCCTAATTTTGAAAAATTTCACTAATTTAAAATGAAAATTTTTGTGTTAAACTTGTTTGAAGTTGTATTTGGAACATGATTTTTGAGCCAAAGAACACACAACCTGTGAGACTTTGAGCTTATTTACATGGTTATATTATTTAACCATAAATTTTTATTCTTGTGTGTTTCCTTCTCTATGATTGTAATCTATATTTTGTTCCAATCTATATGTCCATTATTTAGTGTATTTACATGCTTGCATATGATTGAGGCCATTGTTTGATTCTAGCTCACTTATCCCAAATTAGCATACCTTTTACATCACCCTTGTTAGCCCCCTTGAGCTTCTAAATCCCTCCTTGTTTTAATAACTACATTACTAGCCTTAAGCAGAAAAACAAAATAAAAATCCCAAGTTGAATCCTTGGTTAGCTTAAGATAGAAATTGTGTATTGTTTAAGTGTGGGGAACCTTATGGGAACATGGATGATAAAAACAAAGGTAGAAAATTAAAAAGAATAAAGACATTTCGAAATAAAAGTTTTGGGAAGCATGCTCATGTAAAATCAAAATAATCAAATTACCATGTGCATTGAAAAAAAAAATATTAAGTATTAAATAAGGGGATACAAAAGAAAAAAAATATATATATTACCCCAAATGCAAAATAAAAAGAACCAATGCACATGGGACAAAATTCAAAAAAAAAAAAATAATAATAAAAAACATTTCATACATCCGACCATTCCTCTTCATCTTTATAGTTCTCTTAAGCTTAGCATGAGGACATGCTAGTATTTAAGTGTGGGGAGGTTGATAAACTACTATTTTATGGTTTATCTTATGCTCAATTGAGTGGTTTTCATCAACTCTTTACCGACTTATTCATACTATTTGCATGGTTTTACATTTGCCTTCCTAATTATGTGCTTTGATTGAAAACATGTTTCTTTGGACTTATATTTGCTAATATTAATCCTCTCTTATTACCATTAGATGCCTTGATATGTGTGTTAAGTGTTTTCAGAGATTATAGGGCAGGAATGGCTCAGAGGATGGAAAGGAAGCATGCAAAAGTGGAAGGAATACAATAAGTTGGAGAAATTGCTAAGCTGTCCAGCCTGACCTCTTCGCACTCAAACGGCTATAACTTTAGCTACAGAGGTCCAAATGATGCAGTTCCATTTGTGTTGGAAAGCTAACATCCGGGGCTTCGATTTGATATATAATTTGCCATAGTTGCCCCGACGCCACGCGACGCGAACGCGTGGGTCACACGGACGCGTGACCTGGCCAACACCCAATCCGCGTGGCCGCATGGACGACGTGGCCGCGTCACCTTTCCGCGGCCTGAACGTAACAGAATTCATAGGGGGTGATTTCTGGGCTGCTTTTGACCCAGTTTTCAGCCCAGAACACACAGATTAGAGGCTATAAAGTGGGAGAATACATCCATTCATAAGGAGGCTCTCATAATTCACTTTTCATGTTTTAGATGTAGTTTTAGAGAGAGAGGTTCTCTCCTCTCTCTCTCTTAGGATTAGGATTTAGGACTTCTCTTAGTTTTAGGTGTGACTCTCGATCCCAGGTTCAATGTCCCTTTCTATTTTCTTTCGCTTCTATTTTTATTGACTCTAATGCTTTTATTTGTATTTGATTTATGTTACCTAATTGGCTTATAAACTTTTCCATGTTAGATTTTACTGCTTTGAATGTATTTTATTTGAGGTATTCCAGATATTTATGATTTTAATTTAGCTTTCTACATTCTTGGCTTTGGTTAAAAAATTAGTAGCTCAGGAGTTATCTTAACTCAACATAAGTGATAATTGTTAACTTTGCTAATTGAACTGAACTTCGATAATCCCAATCTTTCCTTAGGGATTAACTAGGATTTGAAGATCAAACTAATTAGTTACTTGACCTTCCCTTGCTCTAGTAAAGGTTAACTAAGTGGAATCAATAGTCAATTTTCATTATTGTTGATAAGGATAACTGGGCTAGGACTTCCAATTTCTCATACCTTGCCAAAAGTTTATTTTACAGTTATTTATTTATTTTAATTGCAATTTAAATTACTTGCTCCCTATTCTCAAAACCCCAAATTTACAATCTCCATAACCAATAATAAGAACATACTTCCCTGCAATTCCTTGAGAAGACGACCCGAGGTTTAAATACTCGATTATCAATTTTAAAGGGGTTTGTTACTTGTGACAACCAAAACGTTTGTACGAAGGGATTTCTATTGGTTTAGAGACTATATCTACAACGCGACTGTTTTTATGAACTTCTTTACTGGCAAAAATCCCAACGTCAGTGGTATAGGCTAGAATTAATGGCAGCCATTCCTGAGATCCAGAAAGTCTAAACCTTGTTTGTGGTATTCCGAGTAGGATCTGGGAAGGAATGACTGTGACGAGCTTCAAACTCGCGATTGTGGGGCATGTGACAGACGCAAAAGGATCAATGGATCCTATTCCGACATGATCGAGAACCGACAGCTGATTAGCCGATGTTGTGACAGAGCATCAGGACCATTTTCACTTAGAGGACGGGATGTAGCCATTGACAACGGTGATGCCCAACATAAAGCTTGCCAGGAAAAGGAGTATGAATGATTGGAAGAAGGCAATAGGAAAGCAGAGGTTCAAAGGGGAACAAAGCATCTTCATACGCTTATCTGAAATCCACCAATGAATTACTTAAGTATCTCTATCTTTATTTTATGTTTATTTTCATCACCTTAAACTCCATAACCATTTGAATCTGCCTGACTGAGATTTACAAGATGACCATAGCTTGCTTCAAGCCGACAATCTCCGTGGGATCGACCCTTACTCATGTAAGGTTTATTACTTGGACGACCCAGTGCACTTGCTGGTTAGTTGTGCGGAATTGTGACAAAGTGTGATTCACGTTTGAGAGCTCCAAGTCTTTGGCGCCATTGTTGATGATCACAATTTCGTGCACCAGGTAGCTGATGAGATATTTTGGTGAGAAACGAATCTCTCCCAAAACACCCAAAACTAACCGGCAAGTGCACCGGGTCGTATCAAGTAATAAAAACTCACGGGAGTGAGGTCGATCCCACAGGGATTGAAGGATTGAGAAATTTTAGTTTAGTGGTTGATTTAGTCAAGCGAATCAAGATTTGGTTGGGTGATCTGTGACTTGCAGAATGTAAGTTGCATTGAAGTAAAGAGAACAAGAAATAAATTGCTGAAACTTAAAGAACAAGAAATTAAATGGCAGAAACTTAAAGTGCAAGAAATGTAAATTGCGGAATCTTAAAGTGCAAGGAATATAAATTGCTTGAAATGTAAAGGGAATTGGGGAATGGATTTGCAGAATTTAAACAAGGAAAAACTAAATTCCATCAAACAGAAGAGGGAAAGGGAATTGGGATTGAACCGGATCTTGAAGCAGTAAAGTAAATGAACAGAAAAAGCAATAAACGGGGAATTGAAATGAGAAATTCAGATCTCAGGACCCAGAGACTAGAAAACCAAGTCTAGATCTCAATGCCTTCCTAGATGCAACAAGAACAATAGCAAGGAAATTGTAAATTGCAAAGAAAAGAGATGAAGAACACTGAACCGGAAATGGAATTCAATTAACAGTAAAGAAACAGAGAAATCCAACACAAAACCTCATGAAATGGCATGAATTCATATATGGTTGGTTCAATCAAGGAAAACATGAAAATCTACTCAATTAGCTTGCTTGTAGCTCAAGAAAGTGCATGATTCTAATGAAAACAAAAGAAAAAGATTAGCTAAAATAGGCTAGGATGACTTGTCATCAGTAGCCAACGTCGTCTTGGTGAGAAAATCAAATGGGAAGTGGCGAATGTGCACCGATTACACTGATCTCAACAAAGCCTGCCCAAAAGATCCTTACCCACTCCCAAGTATCGACGCTCTAGTAGATGCTTCCTCCGGATATAGTTACTTCTCGTTTATGGACGCATACTCGGAATACAACCAAATTCCCATGTATCCACCAGATCAAGAAAAGACCTCGTTTTTAACCCCGAAAGTAAATTACTGCTACATCGTGATGCCTTTCGGTCTCAAGAACGCAGGGGCTACTTATCAAAGGCTAATGAATAAAGTCTTCTCAGATCACATCGGAAAAATCATGGAAGTCTATGTGGACGACATGTTGATAAAGACACAAAGCGAAGATACATTATTGTCCGACCTGGCTCAAGTGTTCGACACTATAAGGAAGCATGACATGCGACTCAATCCCGCAAAATGCACCTTTGCAGTAGAAGCAGGCAAATTCTTAGGTTTCATGCTCACACAAAGAGGAATTGAAGCAAACCCGGATAAATGTCAAGCCATACTCAACATGAAGAGCCCCACCTGTGTCAAAGAAGCACAGCAACTCAACGGGAGATTGCCCGCCCTATCCAGATTCTTAGCAGGCGCAGCGATAAGATCTCTCCCCTTCTATGCTACTTTAAGGAAGGGAAAGCAGTTCGAATGGACGATAGAATGTGAACAAGCCTTCCAAGACTTCAAGGAATTCTTAGGACAGCCGCCTATCTTATCTCGACCACGAAAAGGAGAACCGCTCATATTATATCTCGCAGTAGGAAGCCGGGCAATAGCCTCAGCACTAGTCAGAGAAGACAAAAATGGGCAATAACCCGTCTACTTCATTAGCAAAGCGCTATAGGGATCCGAGCTGAACTACCAGAAAATAGAAAAAATTGCCTATACTCTCATCCTAACATCTCGACGACTTCGCCCATACTTCCAGGCTCACACCATTAAGGTTCGAACTAACCAGCCCTTAAAAGGAATACTGCAGAAAACAGATTTAGCAGGCAGAATTTTACAATGGGCAGTTGAGTTATCAGAGTTTGACCTCCAATATGAAGCTCAGACGGCCATCAAATCACAGTATCTGGCCGACTTTATAGCAAAATTCACAGATGCCCTGGAAACCCCACATAATGGAATCTCTATGTGGACGGTTCTTCAAATAAAACTAGAAGCGGTGCAGGTGTGATAATAGAAAGCAACCAAGGAACCCAGGTTGAGCTCTCCCTCAAGTTCGGGTTCCTGGCCTCAAACAACCTGGCGGAATATGAAGTATTATTAGCTAGCAGAGCTCAAAAACTCAACATTTACAGTGACTCACAAGTAGTCACCTCACAGATAACAGGGAGCTATCAAGCCAAAGATCCCACCATGAAAAAGTATTTGGATAAAACCAAGGGACAGCTCGGACAACTCGGGGAATATAAGATCCGCCACATACCCGCGAACAAAATGCCCGAGCTAACGCACTCTCAAAACTAGCCAGCACCAAACCAGGGGGCAACAATAGAAGCCTCATCCAGGAAATGCTACAGAACCCGTCAATCTCGGAAGAGGAAAAAGTCTTAGCCATAACAAGTCAGGACCAAGGATGGATGACCCCCATAATCAACTACCTCAAAGCAGGAACACCCCCCATAGATGAAAAGGAGGCAAAGAGGTTAAAAAGGGAGGCACAGTACTACACCATCATAAACAACATCCTATACAAAAGAGGGATCTCAATACCATTACTAAAATACGTGCCGACCTCCAACACAAGGGAAGTACTAGAAGAAGTACACGGCGGCATTTGTGGTAATCATCTCGGAGCACGAGCTCTCGGCAAAAAAGTACTCCGGGCGAGATTTTATTGGCCAACTCTACAGAAAGAAGCTACAGAATTTGTAAAGACATGTCCACCATGTCAGAAACATGCCAACTTTCACATCGCCCCGCCAGAAGAGCTCATCAGCGTGACTTCGCCTTGGCCGTTTGCAAAATGGGGATTCGATCTTCTTGGCCCCTTCCCCCAGGGGTCAGGACAAGTTAAATTTCTCATAGTAGGGGTAGACTATTTCACAAAGTAGATCGAGGCAGAGGCCCTAGCCAACACCACCGCCCAAAGAAGCCGGAAATTCTTATATAGAAACATTGTCACAAGGTTTGGGATTCCATATTCAATAACCACAGACAATGGTACTCAATTCACAGATGCAGGCTTCAGAAAACTAGTAGCCGACTTAAATGTAAAGCACCAGTACACCTCCATTGAACACCCACAAGCCAATGGACAGGCCGAAGCCGCCAACAAAGTTATATTGGCTGGGTTAAAACGGAGATTACAAGATGCAAAAGGAGCTTGGGCAGAAGAGCTCCCACAAGTCCTATGGGCGTATCGAACGACGCCACATTCCACCACGAAGGAATCCCCCTTCCGGCTAGCATACGAAATAGAAGCAATGATCCCAATAGAGATCAAGGAAGGATCGCCTAGAGTGGTTCATTACAATGAGGGAGCAAACTCCCAACTTCACAGGGAAGAGCTTGACCTACTACCTGAAATCCAAGAAAGAGCTCGGATCAGGGAAGAAGCACTAAAGCGTCGAATGGCTTCCAGATATATTCAAAGGGTAGTGCCGAGAAGTTTCGCGGAGAATGATCTCATCCTAATCTGAAATGATATTGGAACAACTCGACCAGGAGAAGGAAAGCTGGCAGCTAACTGGAAAGGACCCTACCGAGTGGTAGAAGTACTTAGGAAGGGCTACTACAGACTGTCCGAACTCGATGGACGAGAGCTTCCCAGATCATGGCACGCCTGCAACCTAAGAAGGTACTACAGTTAAAAAAAGTAAAAGATCTCATTATTGGATGCACTCTTTTTCCTGAAAGGGTTTTTTAACGATGCACCAAGTTGAGACCCAGACACTATCCGACTTAAAGGGATGAAAAATTTCCACATGTATATATTTGCACTTTCCTTTGAATAAAATATATTTTAGATATTCTACAAGATTTCAAGACGCATTAATGTGAAGCATTCATCGTCCGATTATAAAGCAACAGATTGGCAGAAAGTGAAAAACAATTTTACTGCACGATCACGATAAAGATAACCGTCCGATAAAGGTGAAAACGCGATTCACCCAAAAGACAATCTAAAGATAACAACCACTTCCTACAAATCGGCAAAGATGAACATAGAATAATGTAAGAAGTTATCGAAAGCAAACCGAAAAAGAACCTGACGAGGTCTTATGGATTGCTAAATAATAACTTAAAGACTGGCCGACGTTAAGAAGTCGGACCAAGTCAACCCAAGTTATAATTAAACCCTTGAAAGAGGTCTGGCCAACCCTATTAAAGAGGATTACTTTAACTTAGAAGGGCCCGACATGACAAAGTCAGCCCAAAATAAAAAAGTTATAGAAGTAATCCCTGAAAGAGACCTGACAAACGTCCAAGAAAGAGGATTACAAAAATAACTTAGAAGAGAACCGACATGATGAAGTCGGTCTCCTACAACAAAAGTTATAGAAGTAATCCCTGAAGGAGATCTGACAAAGGTCCAAGAAAGAGGATTACAAAAATAACTTAGAAGAGAACCGACATGATGAAGTCGGTCTCCTACAACAAAAGTTATAGAAGTAATCCCTGAAAGAGACCTGACAAAGGTCCAAAAAAGAGGATTACAAAAAATAACTTAGAAGAGATCGACCTAACGAAGTCGGTCTCCTACAAAAACCAAGTTATAAAAGTAATCCCTAAAAGAGACCTGACAAAGGTCCAAGAAAAAGGATTACAGAAATAACTGGAAAGAGGACCAACGTAAAGAAATCGGTTACGAAGTGCTAAAAATACAAGCAAGAGCGAGAAAACCGAAAAAGCAAGTTGGACCCACAACCTCAATGGATCCAAGCTACAAACAATAAAGTACAAAGCAATCCAAAGAGGTCGAGCCGCAAGGTTCCAACACTCTCAGAGAACTGAAGAGATACCAAGTCAAGCGCAAAAAGCATGATATAATCTACGAAGTTATAAAGCTTCAGAGGCCACCAGAATTTACCTCAAAAGGCTAGCAAGCTACTTTTGTTTTTCAAAGAAAAAGTTGCTAGGCAAGAAACTAGAAAATGTCAGCAATTAACAAAACAAAGTTTAAAAACCCACAAGCCAGGCTAGCTGCATAAATATCCAAAGAGAGATTAGCAAACATCAGGAGCCTTCTTGGCAGCATCAGGACAAGGAGAAGGAGGGCGAGTCTGAATAGGCACAGCATCCACAGTTCCATCCTCCCGGTTCAGAATCTGGCAATCCGGATCGGCTACAACCGGAGGAGCTGAAGAAGTCGACAATTTGACAGAGGACACAGGGGGAGGTTCAACATTATCATCCTCATCATCAGGGACAATCTTGCCATCCCTGACAACGTTATGCAGGCTGAAGAGGGTAAGGTCGGCCTCGGGAGCAATAACCCGAACTTGTTCCTTCAGGTTCTCGTAAGCACCAGTTATGCTGCCAACAAGATGACCTTGAAGCTCGGAGTAATCAGCTCGGGCATTCTCCAACTCCTCCCTCAGGCGCACAACCTCCCGATAAGATGTCACATAACTGTCCTTATGTCTCATAGCCATATCCTCGGCCAGCCTCACCGAAGCCGCCAGAGAGAGGGAACTCGCCTTCTCATTCTCCAGATCCTTCTCTAACTTGGCTACCTTTACCTCAAGCTCTTCCTTCAGGCCCTTCATCCGATCGAACTCCTGTTTAGCCTCTTTCATAAATTCCTTAGTGGCATGGAGAGGAAGATTCTGAGCAGTTCGATACAGAGCAGCCCCCATATACGCCATCTTAACGCTGTTTCGGGTCATAAATTCCAAATGATGAAGGATGGACACATCGTCCATGGAAAGGGCACCATAGGGACCGATTTGCTGACCCACAAATTCAATTGCATTAAAGTTGGGAGCATCAAGGTTGAAAGGCTCAGCTGTTTTTTGTTTCTTATTGGGAGGAGCGCCAGAAGGAGCGGCAGAAGTGGGGTTAAGGTCAGCCAGACAAACTCGGGGAGTGGGGATCACCTCCCTCGCCCCAGGAGAACTCAGCATGGATGGCTTCACACGCACTTGGGAAGATCCCTCCCTGGCCGCCTTGGCCGAGATGTTTTTAGCAGCAGTCGCCTTCTGTGCTCTTTTAAAAGCCTTCATGGATTCATTATTCTTCATTGCCTCTGCAAATAAAACACAACAGTAAGAAATTAAGCTGCAAGTCAGAAAGGCATTTACGAGCAATATAAACAGATAATAAAGGGAAAATCAGGAACGCAAAATACCCAGCTCAGTTTGAAGAAGAGAGGGATTGCTTAAAAATTTCTTTGTATCAAGATGGGGAGTTTGACCCCAGTGTTCT
This sequence comes from Arachis ipaensis, assembly GCF_000816755.2. Classification (NCBI taxonomy): domain Eukaryota; kingdom Viridiplantae; phylum Streptophyta; class Magnoliopsida; order Fabales; family Fabaceae; genus Arachis; species Arachis ipaensis. The sequence goes on from NC_029790.2 coordinate 78,943,746, forward strand.
TCCAAGACAGTCATGAAAGCCCGCTCAGCTTCATCCAACATTTCCCACGTGTATCTGGACACTCTCACATCTTTTTGCCATTCCAAGGGAAAGGCGGGCTCATCATTTTCATCCAGAAAAAGGGCCGAGCTCCTTCAACAGCTCGGACCTTGAAAAAGTAGTTTTTAAAATCACAAAACGATTCGTCAAACATGGAAAAGACCTTCTTCCCTGAGAAGATCGAAAGGAGACCCAAGCCGCCTTCTTTTTTACTACTCCAGGCTTTGTCAAGACAAATAGATAGAAAAAGAGAGATTGCGAGGCGGGAATACCAAAACCATGACACAACAATTGAAAAATTTTTATGAAACCCCAGGAATTAGAGTGAAGTTGAGAGGAAGCAACATTACAGGACCATAACAGATTGGTCTCAAATTCAGTGAAAGGAAGGGCAATACCCAACTGACCAAAGAAGAAGTCATAAGCATAGAACAAAGGGCGATCTCTAACAACCCAAGTAGAGAAACAAACTCTCTCTTCAAAAGATGGAGGGACAAGTTCATAATTCTTCTCATCACCAGCATTACTACAGACCCTATGAAACTGCCTAAGCTGCGCACAAAACTCGGAATCAACCAAAGAGACACACATAAGAACCATTGAGTCCACCCAATCGGCCATGCCCTCGGGAACCTGGGAAGACATCTCTACAACGTTATTGCGAGAAGACATGAGACCAACTAATCCTACAACAAGAAAAGAAGACAGGATTACCAAAAACATCTCGGACGAGGGGCAAAACAACTCGACCAATATGATACAGGCGAACAAACAGAAAAGGAAAATCCCAAGACTCAAACCAAAGTCCTGGGGCATCCTTTGGAGGCAGTAACAAAGCAAGGTTTCAGGAAATTTCTACAGCTTACATTCTGGCACTCATCAAACAAGAAAATAAGGTTTCAAATGAAACAAAGGAAGTAAAAACATAAAGTCATCTAAGTCACTACCTTTTTACAGTCTATCAGCAAAAAGCATTGTCAAACATCAAAAATGCCAAGCAGAAAATCATCAAAGACGCAACCTTTTTCAGAATCAAGCAAAAAACCATCATCGAAGACCCAAGCAGAAACGACGACAACATGCAAAAGCCCTAAAAAATATTCAAGCAACAAAGAAAGCAAAAAGATTTGCACCAAAAACGAAGAAATTCCAGAACACGCAACAATCAGGCACAGTAAAAGCAGAAAGATCCAAACTTTCTCTGAGCAAAAATCAAAACAGACATATAATGAAACAGAGGAAGAAAAATCTAACCTGGAGAATAGAAGAAAACCGCGAAAGAAAGCTGAAGAGCAGAAGCAACAAAGCCACCCCTCGAAGCGGAAAACTGCGAAGATGGAAGGAGAAATCTGGAAATCACCCCTCTTCCACAGAAAGCAGTAGCAGAACAGACATTGCGAAAAGGAACTACGAACTCCAGGCAAGAAACAAAAAATGAGAGAGTAAAGGGAGAAGTTACGAAGAAGAGCGAAGAAGAGAAACCGTTTTTGATTGAGAAATTCAAAATAAAAAGCCAAAAGAAAATGGGGCAATTAATACCAATTAATGAAGGTATTAAACCCTCTCACGTTCCCAAGAACAAAGTACGTGCTTTTAGAGGAAAACGTTCTACATTCAAAAGATTCTACAAAAGGAAGAAATCGACAAAATGCTTGGGTTCGGCTTCGTCAGAGAAGGACCGAAGTCAAAGACTCGACCTCAACAAAAAGACCGAGCTCAAGCAGGGGCACTGTTCATACCCTGGGTCGAGCTACCTGACCTGGGATGATTGGCGACAAAGCAACCGACCTCTTCAGGTCAGGCTACCCGACCTCTTCTCAAAGAGGTCGGCCAAATCAACAGGAGAGCCCAATAAAGGGCCCAAATAGAGGAACACGACCCAAATCCAAAGGCCATCCAAGCCTATAAAGATAAAGGCGGTTCCATTGAAGATAAGCTGACCTCACCAGAAGATAAGATAAGATAAGATAACCAACTTATCTTATCTAGAAAGGTCACTCTACAACCACTATAAATACACTAGAGCACCCAGGTATAACTCATACTCTGATTCTACATAAAACATGTTTAATACCCATGCTAACTTAAGCATCGGAGTCTCTTGCAGGTATCCCCCACCCACCGGTGACCAAGGATTAGCAGTGCAGTAAGTCCAACAAGTCGGACACAATAGCTCCAGCCGCCACCAGCCAGCCGGACACGCCATCTCCGACCAGTATAGAAGATCTCATCCGAGATCGACCTCCAGTTTCAGGTAACCCTCGGAACAGCGCACTAGTGGGCAGAGAGCTCTCTCGTGCTTCTGAGCTGTTGACGCTAAACCCCAGGTCTACGTTTAGCGCTAGCATGGCTACTTCCAACTCTTCTCTTTTCTTGCACATGAACGCTGCCAAACTGATCTAAACATCATCTGAAATAATCAAAACACCAAAGCAACTCAAAGTAGCATGCAAAAGGGTTTCAAACACTAAAAATTAATTAAAACTCACTAAATTTGTATCTAAATTAAATAAAAAATATAGAGAAGATGCCCACGCATCAATATGCGGAGGTGTCACGCGACGCGAGTTACTGGCTCTGCCCAGCACATCATGCATACGTGGCACTGGCTCGCGTATGCGACTTTGTCATTTTTGATGCTCATGCGTATGCGACTTTTGTAAAATTTACATTCGTGCATATGCGTGAGGCATGCATACGCATGACCACCCAGTTTTGCAATTTTATTTTACCTACTTTGGCCATTTTACTTGGCTGTTTCATTTCCGCAACCCTACTTGAGATCCGATAACTATTTTCCATGATTGGAAATAAATTTAATTCCTCTAAACTGTTTTTTAACATTTCAAACTTCTATAAATTCTATAACAAGTATAGAGGATAATGAGGATGAGATTATACGATTGAATGATGAGATTGAGTTGATTCGAGAGGATAATAAGAATAAGATTATACGATTGAATGATTAGATTGAAATGATTCGATAGGATAACGAGAAAGAGAGGATATGATTTAGTGAGGAGATTGAATTGATTCAAGAGGATAATAAGAATGGTTTTGATTCATATTTGAACTTCTCATAAGGATTGTGGTTTCATCCCACCTACTCTCAGTCGGTATTTGAGCTTTCGGGTTGAACGCAAGGATTGTGGGTAATTTGCTAGACATGAAATCCTAACTTGACCTAATATCTGAATTATAGCTAGTAGCCGCCGAGTTATAATGACCAAATCACAGCCCCCAAGCTTGACATGTTTATTTTTAGGAGAAGTAGGTTGAGCTTTATGAATATTGAGTTATAAATCGGCAAGATACAGAAGAGATGCGGTTATGTTATAGTTTGGAGATATGAGGATTAGCAAGACAGATGCCGAGCTATACTTCAGTCGTTAAGGAACACTGGAGGAGGTTGGGAGCTACAAAGAGACTCCAACGCTCAAGTAAGAAAAAGTATAAGATGAAGTATATTTTATTCATAGTGAATAGCGTACCTTTCAAGTAGTTAGAGTTTTGTATTTATAGAGATGTTGTGTTATAGGCGGTTACTTAGCAGGCCTAGCATTGCAAAGTTGTTAAAGATGTCAGCCTGATTTTATGTTAACTGCTCCTGAACATATTCAAATGATTCTATTATAGCCAAGATTCTCTCTAATTGAATATAAGTCACCTTCTCACTTGGATTCTGATTTATAGGTATAATTAGGCCGAGCTATAGCTAACGGGTCAAGAGGTAAATTTAGGCCGAGGTATAGGTTTCATTGGCCAAGTTATAGGTAATAGATCAAGACTTGTTTTCTGCGTAATAAGGAGTAGTTGCCAAGTAATACGGAATGGACCAGACTATAACGATCGAGTTTAAGGTATAATGACCAAGTTATGGATATAATGACTGAGTTATGTGTTGGTAATTTGTGAGTCATGAAAATCCTAACTAGACCGAATATCCTAATTATAGCTTGTAGCTGCCGAGTTATAATGACCAGATCACAGTCCCTAAGCTTGACCTGTTTATTTTTAAGAGAAGTACATTGAGCTTTTATGAATATTAAGTTATAACTTGGCAGGATACAGAAGAGATGCTGTTGTGTTATAATTTGAAGATATGAGGATTAGCCCCCAAGATCAACTTGATAATCTTAAAAATAAAATTGGACAAACTTGTCATTGGGAAATGTGTTGCTTATTTCAATATATTTTTCGGACGAGCTTATAGGTGATTGTTTGGACTGACACCGACCTATAGATGTCAGTTTTCTTTGACTGATTCAAACTTATAATTATCAGTTTAAAGTGATTCCGACTTATAGGTGTCAGTTTGTTTGGATTGATTTCGACCTATAGTTGCTGGTTTGTTGCATTGATTCTGACATATGATTGCCAGTTTGTTGGATAGGTTTTGACTTATAGTTGCCAATTTGTTGGATTGATTCCGACTGATAACTGTCGGTTTGTTTTTGTATGCTGACTTTAATATTGGTTTTCCATAATATGTGTAGAGCGTGGGAAAAATAGTAGCCGAACTAAAGGCATGAATAAAAATAAAGAATGATGAAGTTAAAAATAATGTACTGTTTACTGAGGATTACTCTCTTAACATAGAAGGAATAGGATAAAGTGCCTCATTAAAATCCCTCCAAGCAAAACCTGGTGTAGAAAAAATCATGTAAGTGAAAAAAAGAGTACATCTTCGAGTCATAGTTCTTTGCCTTCATGGACTCCCCTGCACCATGCTTCCCATTTTGGCTTTGGGCTAACAAATTGACCATTTTCTTAACTTCAGCCTGATGTGCATCGTTCATGCCTACTAACTCGTCATGAGACGGGGAAGGGGTTGAGGTGTGGCATCGTCGGTCATCGTCCTACAAAAAAGGTAATACAAAATCGGCGTGGGGTTACTCAAAATTTGGCCCCACGGTGGGCAGCAAAATATCCTGTCTAGTAATCTAACCCGAGGTATAACTCCTTCTAGTGCTGAGGTATAACTCCTTCTTCTATTTGTATGAAGTTTTCTATCCTAAAAGCACAGATGCTGAGCTATACTTCAGTAGTCGAGGAACACCCGAGGAGGTTGGGACCCGCAAAGAGACTCCAATGCTCAAGTAAGAAAAAGTATAAGATGAAGTATATGTTATTCATAGTCAATAGCGTACTTTTAAAGTAGTTAGAGTTTTGTATTTATAGAGATGTTGTGTTATAGGCGGTTACTCAGCAGGCCTAGTATTGTGGAATTGTTAAGGATATCAGCCTGATTTTGTGGAAACTGCTCCTGAACATATTCAAATGATTCTATTATAGCCGAGAGTCTCTCTAACTAAATATTAGTCACCTTCTCACTTGGATTCTAATTTATAGGTATAATTAGGTCGAGCTATAGCTAACGGATGAAGAGGTAAATTTGGGCCGAGGTATAGGTAATAGATCAATATTTGTTCTCTGAGTAACAGGTAGCAGTTGCCGAGTAATACGGAATGGACCAGACTGTAATGGCCGAGTTTGAGGTATGACGACCAAGTTATAGATATAACAACCGAGTTATGTGTTGGTAATTTGTGAGTCATAAAAACCTTAACTTGACCTAATATCTGAATTATAGCTTGTAGCCGCCGAGTTATAATGACTAGATCAAT
>NC_029790.2:78949942-79006496 GCF_000816755.2 Arachis ipaensis
TATTATTATTATTATTATTATGGCCGAAGCCTCTAAAGGAACAAAAGAAAAAAAACGAAATCTGTGCATGTATACACATATATTTAAAACCAATGTCACGTTTCCTTTATATATATAAAGCAACAATTACACATGTTTCCTTACTTCCATTACTCATCACTTATGCTTCATTTATTTCTTCGTTATCCACCGAACAATAAGAGAAAGGAGTGACTGATGAAGGGAAATTGTCGGTAAAGAATTTCTCAATGAAATCTCGTTGCAATTATAGTTATAAACCAACAACAATCCTCAATCAAAGTTTAATTTGTTTGTCACAAGTACAAACTCCAATAAAAATAACCGAAGTATTTAAACCTCGGATCAACTCTCAAGAAATTACAGGGAAGTGTTCATGTTATTGGTTATGGGATAAGTATTTTTGGGGTTTTGAATAAAGGACAAGAAAAAATAAATGGAAAGAAAGTAAAGGAAACTCAAATGATAAAAAGGGTCCTGGCAAGGGTTGATGGTTAAGGATCTTTATCCTTGTCAGTAATCACAACATGATAATTGCAAGGATCAATCCCATTAAGTCATCCTCTAACAAGTAAAGGAAAGTCAAATGAGCTTTATGAATCCTAATCTATAAGTCCTAGCCACCTCACTAACTAACTTAGTGGACACCAATTATCAATCACTTGGATATTAGCAACTCAAGTTCACCTAAGTTACCATCCCAAGCTAAGAACACATAAATTCTACTCTAACATCCTTCCAAGTGTTTTATCAAACACTTGAAAGGCACAAAAAGAAAGCAAGATAAAATGACAACATGAATAAAATCTAACAACTACCAATTGCAAGGAATTAACATCAACAAAGCAATTAAACATAAAGAAACATAAAATGTAAATTGCATTAAAAGGAAATCAAAATCCAACAATAGTGTATCAACAAAAAAAAGACATCAAAAGGGAAATTGACAAGAAAACTAAGAGAGCATAGATGTAACAACAAGAAATTGAAAGGAAAACAAGATGGAAACAAGGAATTAAACGTAGATCTAAGAGAAATTAACCTAATCCTAACCTAATTCTAGAGAGAAGAGAGAGCTTCTCTCTCTAGAAACTAACTAAAGCATGGTGAAAAACTAAACTAATTGCTCCCCCCTTGAATTCTGCATGAAGTAGCCTCAGAAATGAGTTGGATCTGGGCCTGGGAAGCTCAGAAATTGCCCCTAGCGAATTGTCTTTAATGAGGTCACGTGCCTCTTGCCACGCGTACGCGTCGATCACGTGTACACTTCATCTTGCAATTCTCCTTGTCACGCGTACGCGTCATGTCACGCGTACGCGTCATTGACAAATGACCTTTTCACACGCGTGTGTCACTCACGCGTGCGCGTTGACTTGAAATCTCTACAAGCTCATTTCTTCATGAATTGTCCACTTGCATGCTTTTCTCTTCACTCATTTGATCAATTCCTTGCCTCTTAAACCTGAAATCACTAACAGACATATCAAGGCATCGGGTGGAATCAAGGTGAATTAAAATTAACCAATTGAAGGCCTAAAAATCATGTTTTCACTCTTAAGCACAAATTAGGAGAAAGTCATGAAACCATGCCATTTCATTGAATAAATGTGAGAAAAGTTGATAAATCCTCTAAATTAAGAACAAGATAAACCCTAAAAATGGGGTTTATCAACCTCCCCACACCTAAACTAAGCATGTCCTCATGATAAACCAAGAAAGAAACAAAGGGTATTAGCATTTATTCAATGCAAAATATCTAGATGCAACCTACCTACATGCAACTATCTAAATGAATGCAACTTTTTGGTCAAAATAAATCAATTTCCAAGAAAGCATATATTCACACAAGGGCTAAATGTATTAACAACCAAGTCAAACCACAATTGAATTGAGTTATTAAAAGATTTTACAAACTTGCAAGAAAAGTGATGATTCTAGGTGAAATCATGTAATTGAGCAATCGAACCCTCACCGGATGTATATCCGCTCTAGTCGCTCAAGTGTATAGAGTTGATTCACTCAATTCTCCGCTAATCAAGCTTTCTAAGATTTATTTTTCATCTAACAATCAACAGCTATTCAATGCGTGCATACACATATCATGAGGTCTTTTCATAAGTTGTAATAGGGCTAGGGTCAAGGTAGGATGCATATGGTTAAGTGGACTAGAATTTGAATCTTTGATTAACTTAAACTCCCACCTAACCTATATAACAACCTATAGGATTCTAAAGCAAACCTAACTACCGATTCTTCACTTTTTCCACACACTCATGCATTCTTTTCATTTCACATCACATATGCATTGATATTATTGCTTCACTTTGGGGCATTTTTGTCCCCTTTTTATTGGTTTTCTTTTTCTATATATATTTTTTCCTTTTTTTTTATTTTTCTTTTGATATCTATTTTTCTTTATTTTGTATATATATTTTTTTCTTTTTTGCCAAGTATCAAGGCATATGGTTTTACATTTAATTAACACATGAGTATGTACCCAATTCCCAATGTTTTCAATGAAAAACTCAAAATACACTTTTACCTCAACCAATGTTCCCAAGTTTCCCCACACTTAAATGATACACACACTCACTAGCCTAAGCTAATCAAAATTCCAAAGAAGGTACATTTATTAATTTTCGCTTTAAGGCTTGTAATGTGCTAAAATTAAGAACAAATGGGATTAAAATAGGCTCAAAGTTAGTTAACAATGGTTGATGAAAGGTAGGCTATTTGGGTAGGTGAGCTAATTGAAATAATGGCCTCAATCATATAAGTGCATTCATACATAAAATAATGGACATAGAGAATCAAACAAATCAAAGATTACAATTATAGAAAGAAAATAATGCACACAAGAATGGAAATAAGTGGTTATATGATATAACCACACAATTAGGCTCAAAACTCACATGCTTATGTGCTCTTAGCTCAAAAACATGATCCACAATATATAATTCAAGCAAGTTCTAATTTTTTTTTCAAATCAATTGGGGTGTCTTATAGATAAATTTCTTAAAAAATTTAATTATTTTGACTAAGCTTATATATATATATATATATATATATATATATATATATATATATATATATATATATATATATATATATATATATATATATATATATATATATATATATATATATATATATATATATATATATATATATATATATATATATATATATATATATATATATATATATATATATATATATATATATATATATATATATATATATATATATATATATATATATATATATATATATATATATATATATATATATATATATATATATATATATATATATATATATATATATATATATATATATATATATATATATATATATATATATATATATATATATATATATATATATATATATATATATATATATATATATATATATATATATATATATATATATATATATATATATATATATATATATATATATATATATATATATATATATATATATATATATATATATATATATATATATATATATATATATATATATATATATATATATATATATATATATATATATATATATATATATATATATATATATATATATATATATATATATATATATATATATATATATATATATATATATATATATATATATATATATATATATATATATATATATATATATATATATATATATATATATATATATATATATATATATATATATATATATATATATATATATATATATATATATATATATATATATATATATATATATATATATATATATATATATATATATATATATATATATATATATATATATATATATATATATATATATATATATATATATATATATATATATATATATATATATATATATATATATATATATATATATATATATATATATATATATATATATATATATATATATATATATATATATATATATATATATATATATATATATATATATATATATATATATATATATATATATATATATATATATATATATATATATATATATATATATATATATATATATATATATATATATATATATATATATATATATATATATATATATATATATATATATATATATATATATATATATATATATATATATATATATATATATATATATATATATATATATATATATATATATATATATATATATATATATATATATATATATATATATATATATATATATATATATATATATATATATATATATATATATATATATATATATATATATATATATATATATATATATATATATATATATATATATATATATATATATATATATATATATATATATATATATATATATATATATATATATATATATATATATATATATATATATATATATATATATATATATATATATATATATATATATATATATATATATATATATATATATATATATATATATATATATATATATATATATATATATATATATATATATATATATATATATATATATATATATATATATATATATATATATATATATATATATATATATATATATATATATATATATATATATATATATATATATATATATATATATATATATATATATATATATATATATATATATATATATATATATATATATATATATATATATATATATATATATATATATATATATATATATATATATATATATATATATATATATATATATATATATATATATATATATATATATATATATATATATATATATATATATATATATATATATATATATATATATATATATATATATATATATATATATATATATATATATATATATATATATATATATATATATATATATATATATATATATATATATATATATATATATATATATATATATATATATATATATATATATATATATATATATATATATATATATATATATATATATATATATATATATATATATATATATATATATATATATATATATATATATATATATATATATATATATATATATATATATATATATATATATATATATATATATATATATATATATATATATATATATATATATATATATATATATATATATATATATATATATATATATATATATATATATATATATATATATATATATATATATATATATATATATATATATATATATATATATATATATATATATATATATATATATATATATATATATATATATATATATATATATATATATATATATATATATATATATATATATATATATATATATATATATATATATATATATATATATATATATATATATATATATATATATATATATATATATATATATATATATATATATATATATATATATATATATATATATATATATATATATATATATATATATATATATATATATATATATATATATATATATATATATATATATATATATATATATATATATATATATATATATATATATATATATATATATATATATATATATATATATATATATATATATATATATATATATATATATATATATATATATATATATATATATATATATATATATATATATATATATATATATATATATATATATATATATATATATATATATATATATATATATATATATATATATATATATATATATATATATATATATATATATATATATATATATATATATATATATATATATATATATATATATATATATATATATATATATATATATATATATATATATATATATATATATATATATATATATATATATATATATATATATATATATATATATATATATATATATATATATATATATATATATATATATATATATATATATATATATATATATATATATATATATATATATATATATATATATATATATATATATATATATATATATATATATATATATATATATATATATATATATATATATATATATATATATATATATATATATATATATATATATATATATATATATATATATATATATATATATATATATATATATATATATATATATATATATATATATATATATATATATATATATATATATATATATATATATATATATATATATATATATATATATATATATATATATATATATATATATATATATATATATATATATATATATATATATATATATATATATATATATATATATATATATATATATATATATATATATATATATATATATATATATATATATATATATATATATATATATATATATATATATATATATATATATATATATATATATATATATATATATATATATATATATATATATATATATATATATATATATATATATATATATATATATATATATATATATATATATATATATATATATATATATATATATATATATATATATATATATATATATATATATATATATATATATATATATATATATATATATATATATATATATATATATATATATATATATATATATATATATATATATATATATATATATATATATATATATATATATATATATATATATATATATATATATATATATATATATATATATATATATATATATATATATATATATATATATATATATATATATATATATATATATATATATATATATATATATATATATATATATATATATATATATATATATATATATATATATATATATATATATATATATATATATATATATATATATATATATATATATATATATATATATATATATATATATATATATATATATATATATATATATATATATATATATATATATATATATATATATATATATATATATATATATATATATATATATATATATATATATATATATATATATATATATATATATATATATATATATATATATATATATATATATATATATATATATATATATATATATATATATATATATATATATATATATATATATATATATATATATATATATATATATATATATATATATATATATATATATATATATATATATATATATATATATATATATATATATATATATATATATATATATATATATATATATATATATATATATATATATATATATATATATATATATATATATATATATATATATATATATATATATATATATATATATATATATATATATATATATATATATATATATATATATATATATATATATATATATATATATATATATATATATATATATATATATATATATATATATATATATATATATATATATATATATATATATATATATATATATATATATATATATATATATATATATATATATATATATATATATATATATATATATATATATATATATATATATATATATATATATATATATATATATATATATATATATATATATATATATATATATATATATATATATATATATATATATATATATATATATATATATATATATATATATATATATATATATATATATATATATATATATATATATATATATATATATATATATATATATATATATATATATATATATATATATATATATATATATATGCAAACCAAGAAAATGCAACAAAAATCCTAAAAGACCTAAAAAAAATGAAATGCAAAAGTGTTGGGATTAGAAATTTGTCATCGAAAAATGGCCGATCGGTTGGACAACCTCCCCACATTTAAAAGTTTGCACCGTCCTCGGTGCATTCAAAGATGAGCAAGGGGGTACGTCAACTTTCTGGATTGCCACCTTCAGCTGGTGGGTCAACCGGCTGCTGCATGTTATTTCTCCCACTTCCATTTTTTGCTTATGGTGACTTATCTTGAAAATAGAAGACAAGATAGTAAGAAGAGTAAATGTAAAAGCAAGGAAGCATATATTGTTGGAATGAGGTAAATCACTAGAATGACATGAGTGAATAGTGTGACATTAATGGACAAATATGTGAGTTCTAAATTGGGCACCGTTTAGAACAGAAACATTAGCATAGAGAGCTATGTCACAATTACATAAAAGGAACATGCACTTCACTCATTCTAGTGTGCTTGAGATGCTTCATAGGAAACTTGTAAGTTAAGACAACCAAACAAGCAATAAAGAAGCATAAAAGCATTCAAGCAAAAATCAAGCAATTATGAATTGGATAATGAATCCACATTGATTGATGTGCAAAGAAACTTGAATGAACCAATTAAAATAGAGAGCTCGCACATCAAACAATGACACATATTGAAGTTTGTTTGCAACACCTAAGTGACATAAAAGTGGAACACACGGATGCTATGGAACTTAGGAAAAGAGAGATAGAAGTGAAAATCAACCACATAGCAAGCATGGTCCACAAAGCTTTACAAAGCTAAAAAATATGTCACTCGGTAAGCTTTCAATCCAATTCCACCATTCCAAAATCTCAATACATAAAATAGGTGATGTAAATAAGGGTCAATCATAAACAAGCATCACCTAACAAAAAATGTATTGATAACACACAATTGCCTAACAATAGATGATGAATGCATGGTGGCCAAATCATGCAATTCAAAAGAGTTAAGATGCTTAAAGGCATTGTCACATGTACTTAGTATTCAAAAACTTAAGAATTAAGAGCTCAAAACCAAGCAACAAAGTATAACCTCAATTAAGAATCCAACAATGAATAGCATCAAGTTAATAAGTAGCAACGAACAATAAACAAAATCAATAATCCAACACTTATAATGAAAATAGAAAATTAAACAAAAATTAAACTAACTAAATAACGAACAAAAAGAGTTGGTGATAGATGGTGATTGGTAGTGTTGGATGATGGTTGAAGGGTGGAAAGAAAAGATGAGAAGAGAGAAGAGAGAAAGAAATGGAAAGAAGAGAAGAAAAGAAGAGTGGGGAAACAGGGCAGGCTTCACGCGTACGCGTGGTGTGACGCGTAGGCGTGGTGATATGAAATAGGTGCGACGGGTACGTGTGGGTCATGCGTACGCATGATAGACAAATCAAAGAGGCGACGCGCACGCGCAGGGTGACGCGTACGCATGGTTGGACTTTGTGATAGAGGCACAATTCCAGTCCAAAACTTGCGCAACTCTCTGGAATTTGTATGGGAGCATGAAAAATTGGTTGCCACGTGTACGTGTGGACGAGGCGTACGTGTGGGTAGGCGAAAAACTTGCGGTCATGTGTACGCATGGGTGACACGTACGCGTAGCATGGTGCTCTATTTTTCAAAATTTTTCCAAGTTCTTGCATCAAACGAAGCATTTCAAACCTCCAAACAGCTACCAAAACACCATATAACCTTATTTAACATACTAGACTCCCAAATAAACTCAATAAACCAAACAAAACTTGAAATTAAGCTAATTACCAATATTTACAAAAGAGAAAAATGAAAAGATTTTATCATGGTGGGGTGTTTCCCACCTTGCACTTTTATTTAAAGTCCTTAAGTTAGACATTTGGTGGGCTCCTTGTCATGGTGGCTTGTGCTTGTATTCATCCTTGAACTTCCACCAATGCTTGGACTTCCAATAAGCTCCATTCTTCAAAATTAATGCCATTAAGCTTTGATGGAGTTCCGCACAAGCTAAGGGCTCCCAAATTAGATGCTCATGTATTCCTGGATCCCAAATCTTGTTTCTACACCCGTCTTCAAGTTGATCATCATTAATCCATCTGGGTGCCATAATCTTGGAATTCACATTCAAGCGACCAAACATCATCCTAGACCCACGCATTCTAGTTCTACACCAACCCTTGCTATTAAGCCTTGAACATGTAACCATCATGAACCTAGAGTGATGTTTCCAACCACTAACCATCTTCCTTTTGCTCTTAAAGCCACAAAGAGCTCTAAGTTGACCATCCATCTTAAGAAACCCATATTCAAGTGGGATTATAAAGCTTATGGATAAGAGATTTACCCACTTGAATGAAAGAATGGATGCTGATGGCTTCACTACAAGAAAACACTTTTTTTGCTACGCTTTTAAAGCGTAGCAAAAAGTTGAAAAAGCGTAGCGATAGCTTTTCGCCACGCTTTTTGAGCGACCAGTACGCTTTTGAAAGGGTCACAATTGGAAGGGTGCCGGTTGCTCTATCGCTACGCTTTTGGTGACCTATCGCCACACTTTATTTTTTTCCACGCTTTTAAATATTGCCACGCTTTAAAGCGTAGCCATATATGCCAGATATGGCTACGCTTTTAAAGCGTGCCAATAGCAAGATATAGCTACGCTTTAAAAGCGTGCTAATAGAGAGATATATGGCTATGCTTTTAAAGCGTGCTAATAGTGGGACATACGGCTATGCTTTCAAAGCGTGCCAATAGAGGGACATACGGCTACGCTTTTAAAGTGTGGTTGTTGATGGGTACTGTACAATATGGCCACTCTTTTAAAACGTGGCTATAAGTTAGTTCAGTAACCTATTATTCTATTTTAATAAATAAACCTTACAAAATTCATAAATAATTTTAAAAATATAAACAATTCATAAATAATTTTAAAAATATAAACAATGACCAGTAATTTTAAATCAACTAATCTTTGCTTCATAAACTTGTCACCAAAAAAAGTGTGTTTGATCACATGACATGCTTTAACAAAATACCAAAAATCAAAGTCATAACTACTCATGAATTCCTAATACATGAATTACAATTCCAACATGGGTTACATTATCTACTTCCTTTACACTTCGTTACAAAATATGAGTCTTCATTATTGCTGATCATCCATTTTGAACGAAATTGTTTTCACCACTGCCCTGCATAATTTTAAATATTGTTGTGTTAGTGCATCTTATATCGAACCAAAAAATAAAAAGACATATATTATAGATTAAGCACTACTAACTAGTAAAATTATTAGTACCATTAGTAAATGTATCAAACCAAAAAATAAAAAAAGGGTCAAGCTAGCTAGCTAATCATGGATATATAAGTGAGCAAATAAGATTACTCTTTAACGTTCGCAACTTTAATTGTTCTTAACTAACGGCTTAATATCCTATAGCTAAGTTAGGTGCAGTGACAATATAAATTGGCCCGTTATATAACTAAATTGGTGCACATGAGCCTCGTTAATTTTATTAACACACATATGACAAAATCAAAACATGATTATATAATGTAATAGAAAATAAAAGTAATTAAGATCACTGTTCATTTGATTGTAAAGCTTCCTTCATCATTTGACAGTCAAAGAGAAAGTTGAGAGAAATCTTGTACATTCTCCTAATTAAAAATCAAAGAGAAAGAAATGGACAATATCATTAAGAACCTGTTTTGTGGGAAGAAATCAAAGTCTCAGGTGTGCTCTTAAGTTGAGTAGTAGTGGCCACCACACTGAATGTCTCTGTACTTGGTTCTTGCAAGATTAGAAGTTTTGCTGCAAGATTTGAAGTTTTGCTCAGTAAAAACTGTGTTGATGTTAAATGTTATGCTCATGGAATTCAAACTACTCAGTACTCACATCATAATAAGGCAGAGGAATGCTTGAACCTCATTCAAATTACCGTTGCCATACCATTTACCAAACTAGCAGCACATGCATCGATTACCACTTACCAACATGCCTTATCATATGATCTAATCCAACAACTGTGTGACGCAAAGAAAGTGATAGTGAAATCATTAGAACCTATAGCTTCTAACCTTGTAAACATTAATTAATGTGAGATATATATTTAATTTTCATAGCCACAAAACCAATTTCCTCTACTCATAAATTGAAGACCAAATTACACATAGAGTATAACAAAATCAGAATATTCTGATTTACTCTCTCTCTTTAACTTGGATAGATTTTTGTGTTTTATTTATCTACGGAATATTAATTAGTTAAATGTCAAGAGCTACATACTGGTCAGTAAGAACAACCAATAGTGCAAGCTTTTCAGGTTCATAATAATTAGTATCACAATTCATAATGTCATCTCTTCCTAGAGAAATTAGCACATGTGTAATAAATTAAGAAGATAAGTATAATTCTTCACTTAATAAAACAAAATAAAATTCATGCAAATATAGAAAAAGTAAAAAAAAATGTTACAAGACCACTAAACTACAATGTCCGACAACTGAATGTGGACTCCATGGCCTACCATTCATTATTAATTTTTCTTTTTTTCTATAGATATAAATAGATATAAATCCACTGAATTTCAGCAACAAATTAAAGTTGAAAGAAACAAAGAATGAATAATCCATAGCTTCTAACCTCATCAAATAATTGATGAGCCAAGAAGAAATCACCGCACTTTTTATCCCTTGAGCTAGAAAACAGCAAAACAATGTAATAGTAACTCCTCCTTTCAGCAACAAAAGCCTTGTTTCTTTTATTCCACTTACAAAGAACCCCCTTCTTTAAATCTGACCCTTAAAATTAACTATTGGCAATAAAATAACATTGACCATGTGATAAATCCCAATTTTGTGGTTTATCTTGTGCTTAATTTGGGGGATTTTATCACCTTTTCCCACATTTATTCAATGAAATAGCATGATTTTGCAATTCTCCCTTGATTTGTGCTTAAATGTGAAAACATGATTTTTTATGCCTTAAAATAGCTAATTTCAATTCACTTTAATTCCATTTGATGCCTTGATATGTTTGTTGAGTGATTTCAGGTTCATAAGGCAGGTATTGGATGGAAGAAGTGAGGATAAAAGCATGCAAAGTGGGAGAACTCATGAAGAAATGAAGGAACCGCAAAGATGTCAAGCCTGACCTCTTCGCACTCAATCGATCATAACTTGAGCTACAGAGGTCCAAATGAGGCGGTTCCAGTTGTGTTGGAAAGCAAACTAACATCTGGGGCTTTAAAATGATATAAAATTTGCCATAGTTGCTTCGCGTTTAAGGACGCATACGGGGACTGTATGCGTACGCGCCGATGGAGCGGCGTGATTTACTAAAGTGAAATCGTGGCCAGTGATTTGTAGCTCATTTAGGGCCCAATCCAATTGATTTCTGATGCTATTGAACCCAAAGATTGAAGGGGGAATGAACCAAGTAGTCATAGTTGAGTTTTCGTCCTGTTTTAGGGTAGAATTCTAGAGAGAGAGACTCTCTCCTCTCTCTATATTTAGGATAGAAATTAGGGTAAAGTTAGGTTAATCACTCTCAATTTTCTCTTTCAATTCTTATTTTGATTTCAATTCTCTCCATATTTTAGTGTTCTATTGTCTTAATCTTCTTAGTTTCTCTTGTTAATTTCTTGTTTTGCTCTCTTTTATGTTGATGAACCATTGTTGGATCTTAGTTTTCTTTAATGCAATTTTATGTTTTCATGCTCTTCTATGTTGATCTTGATTGTTATTGTTTATTTCTTGCCTATGTTAGTTATGGATTTTATTAATTCTTGCATTTTGTGATGTTTATTTTTATTGCACTCTAGGTGTTTGATGAAATATTTTCTCTAAATTTTGAGTAGTTTTCTTTACTCTTGGCCTAGGCTAAGGGAATTGAGTGACCTTGAGTCATTGGATCTCATTGAATTGGTGATTTGAGAACCCTTGGTGATCAATTTGATATCCATTGACACTAACCCACTACTAATCTAATTAGTAGATAGGTTGGGACTTATGGGTTGATGTGATCAAAGCCATTTGACGTACTTCAAGTCTAGGAGTAGATATTACGTACTTAAGGCATTTGGAAGTAGACTTAATGAGCTTGGTTCCTCATAATTGTCAATATATAGTTTGTAGACAAGGATGGTGATCTCAATTACCTATGTCTAGCCAAGAGTTCTTTCCTTTATTTTATTAGTTCTTGTTGTTTACTTTCTTGCTTTTATATTTTCTTGCCTATTTATTTTCTTGCGAATTAAAAATCAAATCCCTTGCATCTTCATAGCCAATAATTGAGCATTTTATTGCAATTCCTTGTGAGACGACCCAGAGTTTAAATACTTCGGTTAATTCTTATTGGGATTTGTACTTGTGATAACCAAATTTTTTATTGGGAGGATTGTTTGTTGGTGTCAAACTATACTTGCAACGAGATTTCTATTGTGAAATTATATACCATCAAAGAATTCACTCATCAAAATGGCACCATCACCGGGGAGTTGCAATGGTGTTATATTATTGGCTATTGTGAATATTGTGAATATATTTGCCTTTTTGCTTATTTGTTAGTTTTGTTAGCTTTAGGACTTTGTTGCTTAATTTTGTTAGCTTTTGTTTTTATTTGCTATTATGAATTCGCATCCTCACTTTGGCTATGAGTTTGGCTCAAATTATGTTGTAGGGAATAGAAGCTACAATGATAACATGCATCAAGGATGGAACATCAAAGGTGGAGGGAGCCTCAAAGGATTGATCACCCTTCTTGGCAACAACCTCCTCCGGTCTCTTATAGGTATAATTTCAATCCTAATGCATATCAATATAATGGATGTGGTGATCCTTATTGCAATTGTCAACAACCACCACCACACGCCTATGAACCACCACCTCAACCTAACTTTGAACCACCTTACTCACAAGCCCTATACCACCAAACACCTTCATATGGCCCTAATCCTTACACTACAAGAAAAACACCCATTCAGGTACACTTGAAAAGTGTAGCCAAAAGTGAAAAAAAATGATGCCTTAGGCTACGGCTACGCTTTTTAGGCTACGGCTACGCTTTTTGGGGTGATTCCTATTCGGCCGTTGCCTATTCTCAAAGGCTACGCTTTTCTGCACCAAGGGCTACGCTTTTGGCGTTTGGGAATAGGCTACGCTTTTCAAGTTGTTGCTAGAATAACAAAACCTCCACCTAGTGATGCCACCAATGGAACCACAACTTTATTACTATTGCTGCATGAACCTGAATAAAAAAGACCTTGATTTCCTCCAAAACTTGCATTTACAATAATAATAAAAGCACTGCTTAGTAATCAACAAAAGTTGCACTACAATAAGACTAGACATTTTACAAACTGGTAATTAAAAGACACAACCAAGTGACAACAAAAAAAAAAACCTGATAATTAAAGTAAAAGAGGTGCAATACGATTTTTACAACAACTTAATAACTAATTTGTTGAAAGATCTAAAAGAGTGAGATGCTGAAGGTTTGAAACTTGAAAGTGATGATAGGATATAACCGCTTAAATAACTTGACGACAAAATCAAAGTTAGATACGTGTAAGGTGTAACACCTTGTTTTGGATGTTACACTACTAGCTAGAACCTACGGTACAATTTTTCTCTTACTACTTTAAAGATTGAATTGAAATAGCATTGCTTGTCTTTACTGTTTCCTTGAATGTCAAACATACTAATAATAAAACTTTCTTTTTAAATGAAACTTGCACACTAAGTGTTTAATAAACATGTTAGTAATAGAAAATATTACTATTTGGAACTGAAATTTAAGGTATAAACTATAAAACATACCTGGTTTTGAGCATGCCATTATTTGAATTCGCTCTGAGTTGCATTGGAACTGCTCCTGTTAGCTGATTCCCTTCCAGGTTCCTTCATTGGAGGAAAAATGTTGTGTTGTCACTTATTTTTTTATTTTATAAATTCATTCAGAAATAAGTTTTCAATATGAAAATATCTGACTTACAGAACTTTCAAGGAATGAAGTTGAGATAAGAAATAAGGCACTGATCCTGTCAAACTGTTGTTTGATAAATCCCTGAAATTGGAACAAATTATTTTTACTCAACTCTTGAAATTTATACCTCAGCATCTATAATTGTACATCTGATGGATTCAGTGACTTACAAATATCCTATTAACTTCAAATTGGATATGGCTTATGCTATATTTCCAGTTAAACCACTGGAAGATAAGTTCCTACAACCATCATGATTATAAATAAGTTTCATCAATTTCATCCAAGAGAAAACTATGTAGTTTCATCTACTATAAAATTAACTAAAACTTATAAGTATATGATCCTTGGAGAAGAAGAACCAGCATAGCTGCAATTAACACCATCCCACATGTAACTTAGTGGAATGCATGGATCTCCTTGCCAATTTCTTTTTATCCCATAATTTGACTTCACATTCATGATAGCAGAAGCTGTTCTCATAAATATGAGAACTAATAAGTCAAGAATTATTATCCAAACCATCAACAATACAACACTCAAGAACTAGAATAACATGTTCAAAGTTCACTAACTAAAGCTAATTCTAATTTGAAATCCTAATTCAAACTAAGTTAAACCTAAAAATTCAAGTCTAATTAAATTCATACAAAATCTAAACAACAAAATTAAAGTTAACCTAGAGACTTCATCAGCTACAAGATCAGAAAAAAATGGAACCTGGTGCAAATTGACAAATATAAGTTACAGGGAGAGGGGGAGGATGCTGTTTAAACTTAGAAAAGATGGTCATACCAATCCAAAGTTCTTTACCTCTTAATTTGACCCAAAATGCCAATGTTGCAGCAAGTGAAATCCCACATAGGTAGAATGCTCTTAGATTTATGAAAGGCCCAAGGTGCTGCCATCCACAGCTTCTAGATATGCAAATAGAAGATTTATGGTAGATAGTATTTAATCTAACCTGGTAGCAGCCCCAATTCCAAAAGGAATAGAATAGTGTTAAGATCGTATCGAGACTGCACAAGAAAAATCTGACTTAGATTTCTAACAAGAAAAGTTATGCTATGTTAGAATCAAAATTCAGTAAATAATCTCAACCAGAGGAAACAGAACATAGTTCATAAGGTATTAGTTATACTACAGGAATCTCAAATCTAACATTTAATTATATATAAAATGCAGTCAATTACAACATGAAGCAAACAATAAGTTTTGTTACCAATTTAGAATTATGGACTTGACTCAACTCTAAAAGCAATTTCATAGGAGAATGCTATTTGGCCATATTCCTAGACGATATCGATATGGAACTTGTCAATTACAAAAGCAATCATCAAAAAAGGAAACATAAAACCATATAAATTCACTCAATTGTTTAGAGCTTCACACATTTATCTGATGTTATCAATCCAAATATCATCATCACCTAAACAACTGAATGAGCACTTTCAGGTTCCAACATCAATTAGGATGAAAAAAATTCTCATAAGCTGCACAAAAAAAAAGATACTCACCCTATACTAACTCTGGACTCAACTAACTTGGAGAGCTGTGTCAATGCCTCCCTTGAAAGCTTAACTTTCTGAATGTCACTGTCCTGCCTGTACCCTTCATCTCCAACAACAAATCCATGTCCTGATTTTATATCTGTACACCAAAACCAACATAAAAATAAAAACAATAATCAATCAGATAAATAACAGATTAAATCTTGTTTGCCTACAAAAAACACAGCTTAATTCCATGTAAAACACCCAAAGCAAAGAAAACATAACCAAAAAAAGCATCAGAGAGGAATATAGCTTGAAGCTGGAAATTGAAAGCAACCACTATGTTCAAGGAATGCGTATGAACCAAGACATCAATCAGAATATTTCAATGTGAAACCTGTTCTTTTCACTAATTTTTCCTTAAGATACTAAACTAATTGAAAACCTAAAATTAGTACCCAAAACCCCCCAAAAATTCACAGAACCAATTGAAAATTGATACATACCTTCTCTATCTCGATTAGCCACTATCAAAACTATACACACCTTCGAACTGAAAAGTGAGAGTGAGTTACAGAATGAGCGAGAAAGAGAGGTTACAGAATAGAGAATGCTTACCTGGTGACAGAGGATACAACCATGGTGATGAGCGGCGATGGTGAAGAAGAGATGAGCGGTGACGCAACGGCTTGGAGACGGTGCAGCAGCTCAGCGGCGAGCTCCAGTCGACGGCAGCGCAGCGACAGAGCACAACGGCGGCGAGACATCCCTTCGAGATCCTCAGTGGCGATACAGCAGCCTGGCGGTGGCAGAACGGCGACGACAACAAGCCCTAGCAGCGGCGGTGGAGCTTCAGCGGCGACAGAGCACCCCTTTCTTCTCTCCTCCATTGCGTTTTCTCTCTTCCTCAAGCTCTCTCTCTGTCACTGGCATTCGACGACGACAACGGCAGAGCCCTAGCCAGTTAGCCGCCGTCGTTCTCTCCTTCCTTCCCTCTCCTCTCTTCTTCTTCCCGTTCTCCCCCTTAGCTTTCTGATTTCTTCCCTCTTTTTTGTCTCTGTTGAGTGAGGATGAGGGTGTGTGTTGCGTGAGTGAGGAGGAACCGAGGGTGATCGAGGGTAAACAAAATTTCTCTAAGTGTTTATTTGATATTTTAATATTAGGAGACACTTCTGAAGCACACCCAAAACTTAACAAATGGTTACTTTTTAAAAGCGTTCCCTTTGGTTTAAAAGGTGTACCCATAGCTTTTTAGATTTGGCTACGCTTTATAAGTGATATTTAAAATTTCTAAGGAGACGCTTTTGAAGTAATGCCTCAATAGTGTTTCCTTTTCTCTTATAAAAGGGCACCATGCGAAAAAGCGTAGCCTATTCTAGAAATAGGCTACGCTTTTCAAATGTAGCTTAAAAAAAGTGTGGTTGAATGGGTGTTTTTCTTGTAGTGTTATCCACCTTACCAACCACCTTATGAGCCATATGAACCGTACATAGAACCACCACAATTCCAACACAACTACTACCAAGAACCACCTCCATATACCCCATCTCCATACCCTTACCAATATGAACCACCTTCCAACCACAATGCCTTCCCCTCAAAGAATGAACCCTCTCTTCCACCACCACCCCCCGATGAAGCTCTCATGTTAGAACTAGGAGATCTTGACTCTCATATCCAAAGGAAACAAGAGGGGACAAAAAAGGAGTTCAAGGAGATAGAAGCCAAGATTGCCATCATGGCAAAAGCCGTTAACAACTTGTACTCATCCTACCTAAGCTCGCGCGATCAAGGCACTTCCATTGTTGAATGTGGAGAAGCAACCAAGGAGCTTAATGAGGGAGTGATTTTGGAGCTTCAAGGTGAAGAAGAGGAGTTGAAGCAAGATTTGTCACTAGGGGAGGAAGTTAAGATAATTGAGCCAGAAGGAGTGGTTGAAGACCTAGGAGATGTTGGAAGTCCATAAGAATGTAGAATTAGAGAGCCCTCTTCCAAGATGCTTGATGTCGATGTTGAGGAGGGTGTACAACCTCCAAAGCATATCATGATTGAAGACTTTGAAGAGGTTGATCAAGAGATGGATTCAATCATTGAGGAGTTCCTATCTACAATTGAATCCTCTCACAATGGGCTTGAAATTGAGGTCAAAGAAGAAGATGCACAACCTCTCATGCCTTTGGTGAGCAATGAAGAAGAAATTGAATTGGAAGCAAGCCACCAAGAGGAAGAGGTTGAAGTTGAGGAAAGTTGTAAAGAGGTGGAGATAGTCAAGGAAGAACACAAGGGAGTGGAGCTTGCAAGATCATTGGGACCACCCCTTCCTAAGTCACCATTATCCAACACAACATTCAAGTGGGTAAAATTCTTATCCTTAAGCTTTACTTTCTCACTTGAATATGGTTTGCTTGAAAATGATGGTCAACTTAGAGCCCTTTGTGGAGATAGGAGTAAGAAAGAGTTGTGTAATGGTTGGAAACATCACTCTAAGTTCATGATGGTTGCATGCTCAAAGTTGAATGGCAATGGTTGGTGTAAAACTAAATTTCATGGGTCTAGGAGAATGTTTGGATCCTTAATTGAGAATTCACAAGCCTTATCACCCAAATTTAACTATGGTAGTGAACGAGAAGATGGGTGCAAGAACAAGGTTTGGGACCCCAGAATTCATGTCAACAATCAAAATGCTTGGGGCCTTGCCATCTACCTAAGCTTACTTGAAGGCCTTGTGCGCCTAATTTGGGATCCCGGTGGACATTGGAGATGCAAACAATGGTGGGGATTCAAGGATGAATTCAAGGATAAACCACCCTAGCAAGACCCCCCACCAAATGTCCAACTTAAGGACTTAAACTAAAAGTGCTAGGTGGGAGACACCCCACCATGGTAAACTATTTCCATTCTCTTGTAAATATAATCAATGGATGAATTGGGTTGCCATTGTTAGGTAGTTTTCTTCTTTGCATACTCTTGTTTTAATATTTTGGTTGTTGGTTTGTTTTATTAGATTTGTGCCTTAAGTTGCAGCTTAGTTGTTGTTGGGTAGTGTTTTACTTGTAGTATAAGTTTTGTTTTAGTGTATTTGAAAATTTTTCAAAAACCAAAAAGATTTTTTGTTAAATTTGATTTTTGATTGTTTTAGAATGCTTGTAGATTAGGAGAGTGCCCTATTTTTGAAAAAAAAAAAAAACAAGCGGGCATCGGCGCGCACGCGCGGTGCACCCGCGCGCGTCGGTGTGGTTTCACAACTCCTAGTACTAAAACCCGAGAGTTGTGCCCACTTTATGCCTACTTTGTGTCAGGCAATCCGTGCATAAGCACGCATGACACGTACGCGTGGATTGTCCCTGCTGCATCCACGCGTAAGCGCGGATGGCGCGTACGCATCCTTCTGCCAATCTGCGCATCGGCGCGTGGGAGTGCGTGACGCGTCCACGTCGCAAAAAAAAAAGAGTTTTTTTCTCATCTTCCATTTTCTGTTGTCCATTGCGTTCTCATACTTTTAGTCTTTGCATTTTCATTTTGTTTTTATAGCTTGTTTTTACCTTCTTTTTTTTAGCTTCTTATTTGAATAATGGTGTTGAACTTTCTTACTCAATTGTTGAGAATTTCTTGGTTAATTTTGGTGCTTCTTGACTTGTTTCATATTGTTGGTTGATGAAACTCTTAAATCAATGCTTAATCTTGTAGGACTCTTATATTCTTTGTGCATTGATATGAACTTGCATGTCCTTCATGACCCACTCTTTCTAGTTGAACTTGATACTTTTGAGTGCTCTTTATGCTTTGACTTTACTCTTGCATCAAGTATTAATTGATATGCCCTTTGCCTATATTGCTCTCTCACTTACATATGTAGCTAACATGTAGTGTGAACCTTACTCTTATTTGGCATTAGCCCCCGCCTATGTTCTACATGCTTTGCTATCTTTGTTGTAGGCTTTATTTTCTTCCTTTTTCTTTCCTTTTAGGTTGGCCACCAAAAGAGAAAAAGGAAAAGCTTCTAAATAGGGCAACAAACAAGTTCATCCGCACAACCTTTTGAAGAAGCTCATCAATTGAAGTAACCCATCCACCTTGCTCTTCTTTGCATGCACCGAGGACGGTGCAAATTTCTATGTGTGGGGAGGTCGTCTGACCGACCTCCATAGGTAACAACTTCCTTTTTCAACACCAATTTTTAATTTTTGTCTTTGTTAGATTAGTTGTTGCATTGTATGATAGATTGCATGTTAATTAGAATTTGTAAATATTTTTACCACTTCCTTTTTATGTTAGGACTACTTGGTTAGGGTGATGATTTCTTTTTCAAGAAACTGTTTTTAGGGCACCCTACCAATTTGAAAACAAAATTTCTTTTGTGTTGAACTTGATTGAAGAATTTATTTTGGAACATGGTTTTTGAGCTAAGAACACAAGCATGTGAGTTTTGAGCCCAATTGCGTGGTTACATCTTATAACCACTTATTTTCCATTCTTGTGTGCATTATTCTCTTCCTATGATTGTAATCTTTGATTTGTTTGATTCTTTATATCCATTATTTTATGTATGAATGCACTTATATGATTGAGATCATCATTTTATTTAGCTCACTTACCCAAATAGCCTACCTTTCATCAACCATTATTAGCCAATTTGAGCTTATTTAATCCCTTTTGTTCTTAATTTTAGCACATCACTACCCCTAAATGAAAAACAATAAATGTCCTTGATTTGGATCTTTGATTAGCTTAGTCTAGTGAGGGTGTGTATCATTTGGGTATGGGAAACTTGGGACATTGGTTGAGGTAAAAGTGTAATTTTTATTTTTGTTAAAAATATTGGGAATTGGGTATATATTCATGCACCATATGTAAAACCATATGCATTGATATGTTTGTATATACTTTAGAAAAAAATGATAAAGAAAAAAAAACATATATATATATATATATATTAAAGAAAAAAATAGAAAAAGAAAAAAGAGAGAAAGAAATAAAAAAGGGGACAAAAATGCCCCAAAGTAAAGTTTGATAAAAATCAATGCATATGGAATGTGAATTAAAAAAATGCATGAGTATGTGAAAAAGTGGGAATCATGGGTAGCTAGGTTGTGTATTAGAATTTTATAGGTTGTCATATGTGTTTGGTAAGAGCTTAGGTTAATCAAAGCTGCAAATTCCAAACTCACTTGATCATATGCATCCTCACCTTTACCCTAGCCCCATTACACCCAATGAATAAGTTCTCATGATGAATGTATGTATTCATTGAATAATTGTTGATTGTTAGACGAAAAACAAATTATGGAAAGCATGATTAGAAGAGAATTGAGTGAATCGACCCTAACACTTGAGCGAATAGAGCGGATACACTTCCGGTGAGGGTTCGATGCTCAATTCCTTGTTACCGGCTTTCATGAGCTTTCTTCTTGCAAGTCTATTTGAACTTCATTTTGATATTTGAATTGGTAGGATTCATGAATCGTCATATGATCTTAGCCCTACTTGTTCATATATGTTCTTGGAGATTGATTTACTTTTAACCAAGTAGGTAGAATCATTTTACATTTAGTTGCATTCATATAGATAGGTACATATAGTTTATTTGCATTGAATAAAGGATCATACCCTTTTTCTTATCCTTCTTTGTTCTTAGCATGAGGACATGCTTGGTTTAAGTGTAGGGAGATTTGATAAACCCCAATTTTGTAGTTTATCTTGTGCTTAATTTGGGTGATTTTATCACCTTTTTCCACATTTATTCAATGAAATAGCATGGTTTTGCAATTCTCCCTTGATTTGTGCTTAAATGTGAAAACATGCTTTTTAGGCCTTAAAATAGCTAATTTCAATTCACTTTAATTCCATTCAATGCCTTCATATTTTTTTTGAGTGATTTCAGGTTCATAAGGCAAGTATTGGATGGAAGAACTGAGGAGAAAAGCATGCAAAGTGGGAGAACTCATGAAGAAATGAAGGAACCGCAAAGATGTCAAGCCTGACCTCTTCGCACTCAATCGATCATAACTTGAGCTACAGAGGTCCAAATGAGGCGATTCTTATTGCATTGGAAAGCTAACATCCGGGGCTTCAAAATGATAAAAAATTTGCCATAGTTGCTTCGTGTTTAAGGATGTATACGTGCACTGTACATGTATGCATCAATGGAGCAGTGTGATTTACTAAAGTGAAATTGTGGCCAGCGATTTGTAGCTCATTTTGGGCCCAATCCAACTCATTTCTGATGCTATTGAACCCAAGGATTGAAGGGGGAATGAACCAAGTATTCATAGTTGAGTTTTCATCATGTTTTAGGGTAGAATTCAAGAGAGAGAGGCTCTCTCCTCACTCTAGATTTAGGATAGAAATTAGGGTAAAGTTAGGTTAATCACTCAATTTTCTTTTTCAATTCTTGTTTTGATTTCAATTCTCTTCATATTTTATTATTCTATTGTACTAATCTTAGTTTCTCTTGTTAATTTTTTGTTTTGCTCTCTTTTATGTTGATGAACCATTGTTGGATCTTAGTTTTCTTTAATGCAATTTTATGTTTTCATGCTCTTTTATGTTGATCTTGATTGTTATTGTTGATTTCTTGCCTATGCTAGTTATGGCTTTTGTTAATGCTTGTATTTTGTGCTATTTACTTTTATTGCACTCTAGGTGTTTGATGAAATGTTTTCTCTAAATTTTGAGTAGTTTTCTTTACTCTTGGCCTAGGCTAAGGGAATTGAGTGACCTTGAGTCATTGGGTCTCATTGAATTGGTGATTTGAGAACCCTTGGTGATCAATTTGATATCCATTGATACTAACCCACTACTAATCTAATTAGTAGATAGGTTGGGACTTATGGGTTGATGTGATCAAAGCCATTTGACGTACTTCAAGTCTATGAGAAGATATTACGTACTTAAGGCTTTTGGAAGTAGACTTAATGAGCTTGGTTCCTCATAATTGTTAATATATGGTTTGTAGACAAGGATGGTGATCTCAATTACCTATGTCTAGCCAAGAGTTCTTTCCTTTATTTTATTAGTTCTTGTTGTTTACTTTCTTGCTTTTCTATTTTCTTGCCCATTTATTTTCTTGCCAATTAAAAATCAATCCCCTTGCATCTTCATAGCCAATAATTGAGCATTTCATTGCAATTCGTTGTGAGACAACCCGGAGTTTAAATACTTCGGTTACTTCTTATTGGGGCTTGTACTTGTAATAACCAAATTTTTGATTGGGAGGATTATTTGTTGGTGTAGAACTATACTTGCAACGAGATTTCAATTGTGAAATTCTATACCATCAAAGAATTCACTCATCACCATGCTCAATTTTATTCGATTTAAAAAGCATACACTGACCTGAAAAAGAAATCGAGAAAAATCAATATATCATTACATAGTATACGAATAGCAAAAAGGTTACACCAAATATGATATCAATAAATTTTAGTTAGTCTACTTTGCAAAATATGTAACAAGGTCCCCTTGCCCAAAATACATGTGATGGGTGATGCTTTGCTGTGTCAACAATCGATCATGATTTTTGAAGAACTAAGAGTTGTAGACAAATGAAAAGGATGGATATAAAAATAATGACCACAAGTAGTGTGACACGAAGGGGAAAAAGAGTTGGTCCCCAAAGCAAACAATTAAAAGCAACAACGACATGAGGACACCCCTTCGCTGTGCGGACAATTAAAAGCATTCTTTCTATTCTACAATTTGAGAAGAAACTAAATAGCCAAATATTCACACTGCAAAAATTATTCCAAAGGGAGGTAGCTAGATAGCTAGCAATTTACGAAATGACATAACTAAACAAAAGTGACATTGAATTGTTAAGACTAATTCTACATACAAGTAGGTGAAATATTAAATTACCATGACAAAATCTCAGGGTACAAACCTCTAAGAAAGAGAAAAGGTTTTATTTATAGACTCCAATATGTTTTAATAATTCTGAGGCCAGAAATTTCAATGCTTAGGAATCAAACAAGGTTAAATAAACAAATACATTTCATTATTCCTCCCTCAATCTACTTTAATTCACTATAGTTTGATACCCTCATAATAATAATAACATGAATTCTAAGACATATTTTCATTCCTTAGCGTTAATAATAAATGAAGTTTCAAGTGGAACAGTAGATAAACGACGCAGCAATTATTTCATCCTAATAAACAAGTTGGACAAGGCAGTAGCTTCCTTCAGAAAAGCCAGTAGCGAAGAATGAAATTAACCTGTTGCATTTTAAAATTGGCATCACCCACCCTTAGAGAAGAAGGAAATTCATTGCAAAAGATCTACCTAGATTGCAAGTATGCTAAATTTAACTTTCTAAAACCATTTTAAAAAATTCTCTCACATTCAAGAAGCTTTTGATGATAATCGATTTGTCAAACAAAAATAAGCTTATTCTAATCCGCACACATACCTAATCTCCAAACTACTATCAGATTTATATCTTTATATTCATGTTAACGGTAGAAATACAAAGGCTCACCCTCTCGAAATTATATTTGAGGTCCCCAAAAACCTAGCAAGCATCGAATAACTGCTAAAATACATTAATTTCTCATATAAAATTATCACGCATTTTCAACATACCCAATTTCCAGCGCAGTGCATTCTTCAGAAATTAAAGTTAAAACTAGCAAGCACGAATCAGAAATTGCTACAGTCTCAACCAATAGAATTATCTTCATTTCACATTTTCTCACCAATATTACACACTAAATTATCAACCAATTCAGGAACAAAATCACGAACACAAACTACAAATAGATAAATAAATGAGGGGATAAATAACAAAAATCAGTTACCTTCTCTTTTCTTCTTCGTCTTTTTTGATCTTGTGATGGTTCGCAACGACACTGAGACTCCGCGATTTAGGAGGAGGAGGAGAGGGCGAGGAAGTACTTCTGCTTCTATGCCTTGTGCGGTGCCTCAGTGAAGACGGTGATCGCGTTCTGCTTCTGCGGCGCCTGTTGGCTTCTTCTCCTGAAAATTCGGAACTAATCCCATGATTCAAAAGCAAAGTTGAAACGGAAACCAAGAGATTGGAAATGGAATTGCAGAAGAAGAAGATTGATAGAGGACCTTGAGGACGTTCGATCCCTTCGAGAGTGAGAGTGAGCATGACGGTGAGAAACAGGGGAATGAGAGTATCTTCTTCTGTGGGAAGGTAAACGGGAACGAGACAAGCTCCGAGCCAGGGATGAGCAAATTTTCAAAACCTAACTTGGTAACTCGTTGCCAACTCGCAAATCCTCACTCACTAATCACCACTGATTATGATTTAGGGTTTACCTGCTCTTAAAACCAGCAATGAAGCATCGATGGAAAGGCCCCTGCACGAGGAAAGGATCGGTACCAGAGAGAGCTGCAGCGGAGGGGTTAGGGGTTAGTAGCGACAGAAGGGAGCAGCAGTGGAGGGAGCATCGACAGAAGATTTACGACGGCAAGTGAGCAGAGGGTGAGGGTGAGGCACGACGAAGAGGGGGTTAGGGTAAGGTACAACGAAGAGTGTTAGGGTTCTTTGATAGATTTAATGTTTGAAGAAGGAGTTCTCTGAAAGAGCTTAGGGGTATTTGAATGAGTTAGGGCTGAGGGACATTGAAGGGTTATCTCAAAGAGCTTAGGATTAAGTGCGCGCGAGTTCTTTGAAATTTTTTTTGGGAAACCTTTTGGCCACGCTTTTGAAGTGTGCCAAAATACTTGTAGAAATAGCTACGCTTTCAAAGGGCTACAATAATAAAATTCTGTCGCCATGCTTCAAAAGCGTGCTGGTTTCACTCTATGGCTATGCTTTTTAAGCGTGACAAATAAAAGCGTGGCCAAATTTTGAATCAATTGCCACCCTCATAAAAGCGTGGCCATTGACTCCTTTTGCCACGCTTTTGAAGCATAGCAAAAAAAACCGTGGCCAAATCTCTATTCAATCACCACCCTCATAAAAACGTGGCCATTGACCACTTTTGGCTATGCTTTTAAAGCGTGGCAAAAAAAAGTGTGGCCATAGGCCTTTTTTCTTGTAGTGCTTGGGGAGAGGTGTTTCCAATGTCCTTGCAAGCTCTACTCCCTTGTGTTCTTCCTTGATTACCTCCACCTCTAAGCAAGCTTCTTCAATTTCAACCTCTTCCTCTTGATAGCTTTCTTCCAATTCAATCTCTTCTTCATTTCTTACCAAGGGTATGGGAGGTTGTGCCTCTTCTTCTTTAATCCCTATGTCAAGTCCAATGGGATAGGATTCAATTGTAGATAAGAATTCAACAATGATTAAATCTATCTCTTAATTGACCTCTTCAAAATCTTCAACCATGATATGCTTTGGAGGTTGTACACCCTCCTCGACATCAATCCCAAACTTCTTGGAAGAGGACTCCAAGATTCTACATTCCCATGGACTTTCCATATCTCCTAAATCTTCAACCACTTCTTCCTCTTCTTCAACAATCATAGCTTCCTCCAAGTGTTCCAATACAAAATCTAACTCCTCAATCTCCACCAAATTTTCCAATCTCTTCTTCATGCTACGCTCTTCATTTGATTCTTCACATGTAGCCATGGAAGTACTTTGAGTGCATGAGTATCGGGAGGCCAAAGTGTTTACTACCTTGGTCAAGCTGGTCGTGAATTCTAGTACCTCCCTTTTCATCTCTTCTTGCCCTTGAAGAAGAAGGCCAAGGGTGTCATCCATTGGAGATTGGGGTGGATAGGAGGCTTTATTATTTTGGAGAAATGGTTCATAATAGGAAGGTGGTTCTTCTTGGTGGAAATATCGAGGTGGTGTGTATTGAGGTGGTTCTTGGGAGTAAATATGTTGGAATTGTGGTGGCTCTTAGGATTTTCCTACATAATGGTCACAAGAATAGGGTAAGGGTGATTGGTTATATGATAGATGAGGGTCATAGGAAGGTATTCGGTAAAAAGGGGCTTGTGAGTGTAGTTGAGGGCTATGCTGTGGAGGGGGTTCATAGGCATATAGTGGTGGTTGCTGACAACCACAATGAGGATCACCATATCCATTAGGTTGATATACATCATGGTATGGTTCTTGATCATAGTGCATTGGTGGGGGGTTGTTGCCAAGAAGGTTGTCCATAAGCTTGATGCTCCTCCCACCTTTTATTGTTCCATCCTTGATGTATATTGTCATTGTAAGCTCCACTTCCTACAATATAGTTGTAACTATATTCATAGCCAAATGGCTAAGAATTCATAGTGAGGAGAGAAAATAAAGACAAAAAAGCTAACAAGAAATAATGAAACAAAGTCCTAAAACTACCAAAAACTAACAAGCAATCCAAAAATCAAGCTATTCACAATATTCACATATATACAATAACCAATAACAAGGCACACATTTGCAATTCCCCAGCAATGGCGCCAAAAATTTGATGTAAAGAAAATTGTCGGTAAAGAATTTCTCAATGAAATCTCATTACAAGTATAGTTCTAAACCAACAAACAATCCTCAATCAAAATTTAATTTGTTTGTCACAAGTACAAATCCCAATAAAAATAACCGAAGTATTTAAACATCGGGTCGTCTCTTAAGGAATTGCATGGAAGTGTTCGTGTTATTGGTTATGGGAAAGTGTTTTTGGCGTTTTGGAAAAAAGGACAAGAAAAATAAATGGCAAGGAAGTAAATAAAACTCAAATGATAAAAAGGTCTTGGCAAGGGTTGATGGTTAAGGATCTCTATCCTTGTCACTAACTACAACATGATAATTGCAAGGATCAATCACATTAAGTCATCCTCTAACAAGTAAAGGAAAGTCAAATGAGCCACATTAGTCCTAATCCATAAGTCTTAGCCACTCACTAATTAACTTAGTGAAAGCTAGTGTCAATGGACACCAATCATCAATCACTTGGACATTAGCAACTCAAGTTCACCTAAGTTACCATCTCAAGCCAAGAATAAAAAATTCTACTGTAACATCCTTCGAAGCATTTTATCAAACACTTGGAAGGCATAAAAGGAAAGCATGGTAAAATTGCAAGAAACGTAAATCTACAACTATCAATTGCAAGAAAATTAACAACAGCAACTCAAATCAACAATAAAGGAACATGAAACATAAATTGCATTAAAGGAAAATAAAAGGAACAAAAATGCATCAACAACAACGTAAACAAATACAAGGAGTAAAATACTAAACTAGGAAAGTAAAGGTAAAAGAGACAAGAAATTGTAAAGAAAAAGTAAATCAAAGCATGAATTAAACCTAGATCTAAGATGCAATTTAACCTAAGAACCCTAATTCTAGAGAGAAGAGGGAGCTTCTCTCTCTAGAAGACTAACCTACATGATGCTATCCTCAAACAAATTGCTCCCTGATGACAAGTCATTTTAGGCTAGTTTTACTAGCAATTTTTACTTGTTTTCATTAGGTTTCATGCATTTCTTGCACAATAAGTAAGTAGTTGGATTGGAATTTCATGTTTGTCTTGATTCAATCAAACATTGTTGATTTTATGCATTATCATGAGATTTATGCAAGATTTATTTGATTATTATGAAATGATGCAAAACCTCATGATTTTGGTGAGACTTTGATTGCATGTTTGATTGATGGCAGGTGAAAAAAAGCATAGAAAGAAGCAGGGCAGAGGAATGCTATGTTCGTTTGGAGAACGCTACGCTCTCTAGCGACGCGCACGCCTATAGGACGCTCACGCGTAGGGCAAGCATTTTGGAAGATCCACGCGTAGGCGTGCATGACGCGTACGCGTGGGTGTGACTAGCGCTCTCAGGACAAGAGCGCTACGTTCTTTTTGAACGAGCGTGGTGCATGAAATTGTGATCATCAACAATGGCACCAAAGACTTGGAGCTCTCAAACGTGAATCACACTTTGTCACAATTCCGCACAACTAACCAGCAAGTGCACTGGGTCGTCCAAGTAATAAACCTTACCTGAGTAAGGGTCGATCCCACGGAGATTGTCGGCTTGAAGCAAGCTATGGTCATCTTGTAAATCTCAGTCAGGCGGATTCAAATGGTTATGGAGTTTAAGGTGATGAAAATAAACATAAAATAAAGATAGAGATACTTATGTAATTCATTGGTGGATTTCAGATAAGCGTATGAAGATGCTTTGTTCCCCTTGAACCTCTGCTTTACTATTGCCTTCTTCCAATCATTCATACTCCTTTCAATGGCAAGCTTTATGTTGGGTATCACCGTTGTCAATGGCTACATCCCGTCCTCTCAGTGAAAATGGTCCTGATGCTCTATCACAACATCGGCTAATCAGCTGTCGGTTCTCGATCATGTCGGAATAGGATCCATTGATCCTTTTGCGTCTGTCACATGCCCCACAATCGCGAGTTTGAAGCTCGTCACAGTTATCCCTTCCCAGATCCTACTCGGAATACCACAGACAAGGTTTAGACTTTCTGGATCTCAGGAATGGCCGCCAATAATTCTATCCTATACCACGAAGGTTCCAATCTTAGATTAGAAACCCAAGAGATACGCATTCAAGTCATTGCTAGTAGAACAGAGGTGGTTGTCAGGCACATGTTCATAGGTGAGAATGATGATGAGTGTCCCGGATTATCACATTCATCAAGTTGAAGAACGAATGAATATCTTAGAGAAGAAGTAGGCGTGAATTGAATAGAAAAATAGTAGTACTTGTATTAATTCATGAAGAACAGCAGAGCTCCACACCTTAATCTATGGTGTATAGACACTCCACCGTTGAGAATACATAAGAACAAGGTTTAGGGATGGCCGTGAGGCCAGCCCCCAAATGCGAAAAGGTCTGTGAAAGTATGAGTCAAAGATGAAAATACAATAGCAAAAGGTCCTATTTATAGAGAACTAGTAGCCTAGGGTTTACAGAAATCAATAATTAATGCAGAAATCTTCTTCCGGGCCCACTTGGTCTATGCTTGGGCTGAGCATTGACGCTTTCATGTGTAGAGACTTTTCTTGGAGTTAAACGCCAGCTTTTGTTCCAGTTTGGGCGTTTAACTCCAACTTTTGTGCCAGTTTTGGAGTTAAACGCCAGAATTCTTGAGCTGACTTAGAACGCCTGTTTGGGCCATCAAATCTCAGGCAAAGTATGAATTATTATATATTGCTGGAAAGCCAAAGATGTCTACTTTCCAACGCAATTGAGAGCGCGCCAATTGGGCTTCTATAGCTCCAGAAAATTCACTTTGAGTGCAGGGAGGTCAGAATCCAACAGTATCTGCAGTCCTTTTTCAGCCTCTGAATTAGATATTTGCTCAGGTCCCTCAATTTCAGCCAGAAAATACCTGAAATTATAGAAAAACACATAAAATCATAGTAAAATCCAGAAATATAATTTTTAAATAAAAACTAATAAAAACATAATTAAAACTAACTAAAATATACTAAAAACATACTAAAAATAATGCGAAAAAGCATATAAATTATCCGCTCATCACAACACCAAACTTAAATTGTTGCTTGTCCCCAAGCAACTAAAAATCAAATAGGATAAAAAGAAGAGAATGTACAATGAATTCCAAAAACATCTATGATGATCAGTATTAATTAGATGAGCGGGGCTTTTAGCTTTTTGATTGTGAACAGTTTTGGCATCTCACTTTATCCCTTGAAGTTCAGAATGATTGGCATCTATAGGAACTCAGAATCCAGATAGTGTTATTGATTCTCCTAGTTGAGTATGTTGATTCTTGAACACAGCTACTTTATGAGTCTTGGCCGTGGCCCTAGCACTTTGTTTTCCAGTATTACCACCAGATACATAAATGCCACAGACACAAAACTGGGTGAACCTTTTTAGATTGTGACTCAGCTTTGCTAGAGTCCCCAATTAGAGGTGTCTAGGGTTCTTAAGCACACTCTTCATTTTGCTTTGGACCTCGACTTTAACCGCTTAGTCTCAAGTTTTCACTTGGCACCTTCACGCCACAAGCACATGGTTAAGGATAGCTTGGTTTAGCTGCTTAGGCCAGCATTTTATTCCTGTCGGCCCTCCTATCCACTGATGCTCAAAGCCTTGGATCCTTTTTATCACCCTTGCCTTTTGGTTTAAAGGGGTATTGGCTTTTTCTGCTTGCTTTTCTTTTTTTCTTTTCTCTCTCTTTTTTTTTTTTTGCAAGCTTTTCACTACTTTTTCTTGCTTCAAGAATCAATTTTATGATTTTTCAGATCATCAGATAACATTTCTCCTTTTCCCATCATTCTTTCAAGAGCCAACAATTTTAACATTCATAAACAATCAAATTCAAAAATATGCACTGTTCAAGCATTCATTCAGAAAGACAATAGTATTGTCGCCACATCAAAATAATTAAACTGTTTTAAAATTTGAAATTCATGCACTTCTTTTTCTTTTTCAATTGAAAACATTTTTCATTTAAGAAAGGTGATGGATTCATTTTCATAGCTTTAAGGCATAGACACTAATGATCATGTAATAAGGCACAAACATAGATAAACATAAAGCATAATTTTTCGAAAAACAGGAAAATAAAGAACAAGGAAGTTAAAGAATGGGTCCACCTTAGTGATGGCGGCTTGTTCTTCCTCTTGAAGATCTTATGGAGTGCTTGAGCTCCTCGATGTCTCTTCCTTGCCTTTGTTGCTCCTCTTTCATGGTTCTTTGATCTTCTCTAATTTCATGGAGGAGGATGGAATGCTCTTGGTGCTCCACCCTTAGTTGTCCCATGTTGGAACTTAATTCTCCTAGGGAGGTGTTGATTTTCTCCCAATAGTTTTGTGGAGGAAGATGCATCCCTTGAGGCATCTCAGGGATTTCATGATGAGGAGTTTCCTCATTCTCTTGATGAGGTTCTCTTGTTTTCTCCATCCTTTTCTTAGTGATGGGTTTGTCCTCATCAATGAGAATGTCTCCCTCTATCTCAATTCCAACCGAATTACAAAGGTGACAAATGAGATGAGGGAAGGCTAACCTTGCCAAAGGAGAGGACTTGTCTGCCACCTTGTAGAGTTCTTGGGATATAACCTCATGAACTTCCACTTCCTCTCCAATCATGATGCTATGTATCATGATAGCCCAGTCTATAGTAGCTTCGGACCGGTTGCTAGTGGGAATGATTGAGCGTTGAATGAACTCCAACCATCCCCTAGCCACGGGCTTGAGGTCATGCCTTCTTAGTTGAACTGGCTTCCCTCTTGAATCTCTCTTCCATTGAGCGCCCACTTCACATATGTCCACGAGGACTTGGTCCAACCTTTGATCAAAGTTGACCCTTCGAGTGTATGGGTGTGCATCTCCTTGCATCATGGGCAAGTTGAATGTCAACCTTACATTTTTCGGACTAAAATCTAAGTATTTCCCTCGGACCATTGTAAGCCAATTCTTAGGTTCCGGGTTCACACTTTGATCATGGTTCTTGGTGATCCATGCATTGGCATAGAACTCTTGAACCATTAAGATTCCGACTTGTTGAATAGGGTTGGTGAGAACTTCCCAACCTCTTCTTCGGATCTCATGTCGGATCTCTGGATATTCGCCCTTTTTGAGCTTAAAAGGGACCTCGGGGATCACTTTCTTCTTGGCCACAACTTCATAGAAGTGGTCTTGATGCACCCTTGAGAGGAATCTCTCCATCTCCCATGACTCAGAGGTGGAAGCTTTTGCCTTCCCTTTCCTCTTTCTAGAGGTTTCTCCGACCTTTGGTGCCATAAATGGTTATGGAAAAACAAAAAGCTTTAGCTTTTACCACACCAAACATAGAAGGTTGCTCGTCCTCGAGCAAAAGAAGAAAGAAGAGAGTAGAAGAAGAAGAAATAGAGGAGATGGAGTGGGCTTTGTGTTTCGGCCAAGGGGGAGAAGTGGTGTTTAGGTTGTGTGAAAATGAAGGAGTGAAGATGGGTTTATATAGGAGTGAGAGGGGTGTGTATGGTTCGGCCATAGAGGGTGGGTTTGGGAGGGAAAGTGGTTTGAATTTGAATGGTGAGGTAGGTGGGGTTTTATGAAGGATGGATGTGAGTGGTGAAGAGAATGGTGGGATTTGATATGTGAGGGATTTTTGGGGAAGAGGTATTGAGGTGATTGGTGAATGGGTGAAGAAGAGAGAGAGTGGTGGGGTAGGTGGGGATCCTGTAGGGTCCACAGATCCTGAGGTGTCAAGGATATCTCATCCCTGGACCAAGTGGCGTGCAAAACGCCCCTTTCTGCCAATCCTGGCATTAAACACCAGGCTGCTGCCCATTTCTGGCGTTTAACGCCAGCTTCTTGCCCATTCCTGGCGTTAAACGCCAGTTTGGTGCCCTTTTCTGGCGTTAAACGCCCAGAATGGTGCTAGACTGGGCGTTTAATGCCCATTCTGCTACCTTTACTGGCGTTGAAACGCCAGTAACTATCTCCTCCACGGTGTTCTGTTTTTCATTTTTTTTGTTTTTGTTTTTTCAATTGTTTTTGTGACTTCACATGATCATCAACCTACAAAAAACATAAAATAGAAAAAAAAAATAGAAATTTAACATAGATAAGTTAAAGATTGGGTTGCCTCCCAACAAGCGCTTCTTTAATGTCAATAGCTTGACAGTGGCTCTCATGGAGCCTCACAGATGTTCAGAGCAATGTTGGAACCTCCCAACACCAAACTTAGAGTTTGAATGTGGGGGTTCAACACCAAACTTAAAGTTTGGTTGTGGCCTCCCAACACCAAACTTAGAGTTTGACTATGGGGGCTCTGTTTGACTCTATATTGAGAGAAGCTCTTCATGCTTCCTCTCCATGGTTACAGAGGGATATCCTTGAGCTTTAAACACAAGGGAGTCTTCATTCACTTGAATGATCAATTCTCCTCTATCAACATCAATCACAGCATTTGTTGTGGCTAGGAAGGGTCTGCCAAGGATGATGGATTCATCTATACACTTCCCAGTTTCTAGGATTATGAAATCAGCAGGGATGTAATGGTCTTCAACCTTTACCAAGACATCCTCTACAAGTCCATAAGCCTATTTCTTTGAATTGTCTGCCATCTCCAGTGAGATTCTTGCAGCTTGTACCTCAATGATCCCTAGCTTCTCCATTACAGAGAGAGGCATAAGGTTTATGCTTGACCCTAGTTCACACAGAGCCTTCTCAAAGGTCATGGTGCCTATGGTACAAGGGATTGAGAACTTTTCAAGATCTTGTCTCTTCAGAGGTAATCTCTACCTAGTCAAGTCATCCATTTCTTTGATGAGCAATGGAGGTTCATCCTCCCAAGTCTCATTACCA
Organism: Arachis ipaensis; assembly: GCF_000816755.2. Lineage (NCBI taxonomy): Eukaryota > Viridiplantae > Streptophyta > Magnoliopsida > Fabales > Fabaceae > Arachis > Arachis ipaensis. The sequence continues at coordinate 78,985,234 of NC_029790.2, forward strand.
AACAACTTGGCATTTAGCTTCATGATTGCTCCAAGGTACTTAGCAACTTGCTCTTCAGTGACACCTTCATCCTCTTCAGAGGAGGAATACTCATCAGAGCTCATGAATGGAAAAAGTAAATTTAATGGAATATCTATGGTATCAGAATGAGCCTCAGATTCCCATGGTTCCTCATTAGGAAACTCCATGGAGGTCAGTGGGCGTCCATTGAGGTCTTCCTCAGTGGGAATCGCTGCCTCTTCCTCCTTTCCATGTTCGGCCATGTGAGATGTGGTTATGGCCTTGCACTCTCTTTTTGGATTCTCTTCTGTATTGCTTGGGAGAGTGCTAGGAGGGAGTTCAATAATTTTCTTACTCAGCTGACCCAATTGTGCCTCCAAATTTCTAATGGAGGACCTTGTTTCAGTCATGAAACTTTGAGTGGTTTTGATTAGATCAGAGATAATGGTTGTTAAGTCAGAGGGGTTTTGCTTAGAATTCTCTGTCTGTTGCTGAGAAGATGATGGAAAAGGCATGCTATTGCTAAACCTGTTTCTTCCACCATTATTGTTGTTGAAACCTTGTTGAAGTCTCTGTTGATCCTTCCATGAGAGATTTGGTTGATTTCTCCATGAAGGATTATAGGTGTTTCCATAGGGTTCTCCCATGTAATTCACCTCTTTTATTGCTGGGTTCTCAGGATCATAAGCTTCTTCTTCAGAAGAAGCTTCCTTAGTACTGCCTATTGCTGCTTGCATTCCAGACAGACTCTGAGAAATCATATTGACTTGTTGGGTCAATATTTTATTCTGAGCCAATATGGCATTCAGAGTATCAATCTCAAGAACTTCTTTCTTCTGAGTTGACCCATTATTCACAGGATTCCTTTCAGAAGTGTACATGAATTGGTTATTTGCAACCATTTCAATGAGTTCTTGAGCTTCTGCAGGCGTCTTCTTCAGATGAAGAGATCCTCCAGCAGAGCTATCCAATGACATCTTGGATAGTTCAGACAGACCATCATAGAAGATTCCTATGATGCTCCATTCTAAAAGCATGTCAGAAGGGCACCTTCTGATCAATTGCTTGTATCTCTCCCAAGCTTTATAGAGGGACTCACCATCCTTCTGTCTAAAGGTTTGGACTTCCACTCTAAGCTTACTCAATTTTGAGGTGAAAAAAACTTTGCCAAGAAGGCATTGACTAGCTTTTCCTAAGAGTTCAGGCTTTCCTTAGGTTGTGAATCCAACCATGTTCTAGCTCTGTCTCTTACAGCAAAAGGAAAGAGCATAAGTCTGTAGACTTTAGGGTCAACCCCATTGGTCTTGACAGTGTCACAGATTTGCAAGAACTCTGCCAAGAACTGATGAGGATCTTCCAATGGAAGTCCATGAAACTTGCAATTCTGTTGCATTAGAGAAACTAATTGAGGCTTAAGCTCAAAGTTGTTTGCTCCAATGGCAGGGATAGAGATGCTTCTCCCATAGAAATCAGGAGTAGGTGCAGTAAAGTCACCAAGCACCTTCCTTGCATTGTTGGCATTGTTGTTTTTTTCAGCTGCCATAGTTTCTTCTTCTTTGAAGAGCTCTGTTAGGCCCTCTAGAGAGAGTTGTGTTTTGGTTTCTCTTAGCTTTCTCTTCAAGGTCCTTTCAGGTTCAGGATCAGCTTTAACAAGAATGCTTTTATCTTTGCTCCTGCTCATATGAAAGAGAAGAGAACAAGAAAGTATGGAATCCTCTATGTTACAGTATAGAGATTCCTTGAAGTGTTAGAAGAAAAGAAGAATAGAAGGAGGAGGTGGGGCAGAGGGAATTCGAACTTATCAAGAGGGACAGAGTTTGAATTGCACCTTGATGAGGAGTCTTAGTCCCTTAAATAGAAGGATGTGAGAAGAGGGGAAAAATTTTCGAAAATAAATTAAAAATATTTTGAAATAATTAAAAAGAAATTTGAAAATTTGATTGAGATTTTCAAAAACTAAGATTGGGAAAGAAATCAAGTGATTTTTTGAAAAAGATTTTGAAATCAGAAATTAAAAAGATATGATTGAAAAATAATTTTGAAAAAAGGTGTGATTGAAAAGATATGATTGAGAAGATATGATTGAAAATTAAATTAAAAAGAGAAAGTTTTAAAACTAAAATTGATTACTTGACTAACAAGAAATTAGAAGATATGATTCTAAAATTTAAAATTTGATCCTTTCTTAATAGGCAAGTAACAACTTGAAAATTTTTGAAGTAAATCTTGAATTGAAGCAAGGATTTTTGAAAATAGTAAAAATAAATATAAAATGGAAAGAAATTGATTTTGAAAGAGATATGATTGAAAAGATTTGATTTGAAAAAGATTTGATTTTGAAAAATTATGAAAACTTGAAAAAAATGTGAATTAAAAACAAAATCTTCCCTCTAGTGTCATCCTGGCATTAAACGCCCAGAATGGTGCCCATTCTGGCATTTAACGCCCAAATCTCTACCTTTTTGGGCGTTAAACGCCCAGCCAGGTACCCTGGCTGGCGTTTAAACGCCAGTTTTCCTTCTTCACTGGGCGTTTTGAACGCCCATCTTTTTAAAAAAAATGTTCTGAATCTTCAATTCTCTATATTATTGACTTGAAAAGACATAATTTTAAAAAAAATATTTTTGAATTTTTGATGATGGGAATCAATAAAAAATGCAACTAAGATCAAATAAACAATGCATGCAAGACACCAAACTTAAAAGTTTGTATACTAAGGACTATAACGATGTAAAAATGCATGTAAGAAACAACAAAACATACAAAACAAGAGAATTTGAAGATCAAAGCAATGAAATCATCAAGAACAACTTGAAGATCAATGAAGAACAATATATATAAATTTTTAAAAATTAGAAGGATAAAGACATGCAATTTACACCAAACTTAAAATTAGACAATAGACTCAAACAAGAAACATAAAATATTTTTGGTTTTATGATTTTAAATTTTTTTTGTGATTTTTGAAACTTATATGGAAAAGAAAATAAAGGGATTTAAAACTTTTAATAAGAATTCCAGGAATCATGCAATGTTAGTCTAAAGCTTCAGTCTAAAAAGATTAGACATGTTTGGCCAAGCTTGTGATGGTGGGAACATTACCTTGAAACTCTAGAATTCATTCTTAAAAATTCTGAAAAGTACCTAATCTAAGCAACAAGATGAACCGTCAGTTGTCCAAACTCGAACAATCCCCGGCAATGGCGCCAAAAACTTTGTGCACAAAATTGTGATCATCAACAATGGCGCCAAAGACTTGGAGCTCTCAAACGTGAATCACACTTTGTCACAATTCCGCACAACTAACCAGCAAGTGCACTGGGTCGTCCAAGTAATAAACCTTACGTGAGTAAGGGTCGATCCCACGGAGATTGTTTGCTTGAAGCAAGCTATGGTCATCTTGTAAATCTCAGTCAGGCGGATTCAAATGGTTATGGAGTTTAAGGTGATGAAAATAAACATAAAATAAAGATAGAGATACTTATGTAATTCATTGGTGGATTTTAGATAAGCGTATGAAGATGCTTTGTTCCCCTTGAACCTCTGCTTTCCTATTGCCTTCTTCCAATCATTCATACTCCTTTCCATGGCAAGCTTTATATTGGGCATCACCGTTGTCAATGGCTACATCCCGTCCTCTCAGTGAAAATGGTCCTGATGCTCTGTCACAACATCGGCTAATCAGCTGTCGGTTCTCGATCATGTGGGAATAGGATCCATTGATCCTTTTGCGTCTGTCACACACCCCACAATCGCGAGTTTGAAGCTCGTCACAGTCATCCCTTCCCAGATCCTACTTGGAATACCACAGACAAGGTTTAGACTTTCCGGATCTCAGGAATGGCCGTCAATAATTCTAGCCTATACCACGAAGGTTCCAATCTTAGATTAGAAACCCAAGAGATACGCATTCAAGCCATTGCTAGTAGAACAGAGGTGGTTGTCAGGCACATGTTCATAGGTGAGAATGATGATGAGTGTCACGGATCATCATATTCATCAAGTTGAAGAACGAATGAATATCTTAGAGAAGAGGTAGGCGTGAATTGAATAGAAAAATAGTAGTACTTGTATTAATTCATGAAGAATAGCAGAGCTCCACACCTTAATCTATGGTGTGTAGAAACTCCACCGTTGAGAATACATAAGAACAAGGTTTAGGGATGGCCGTGAGGCCAGCCCCCAAACGCGGAAAGGTCTGTGAAAGTATGAGTCAAAGATGAAAATACAATAGCAAAAGGTCCTATTTATATAGAAGTAGTAGCCTAGGGTTTACAGAAATAAATAATTAATGCAGAAATCTTCTTCCGGGCCCACTTGGTGTGTGCTTGGGCTGAGCATTGAAGCTTCCATGTGTAGAGACTTTTCTTGGAGTTAAACGCCAGCTTTTGTGCCAATTTTGGAGTTAAACGCCAGAATTCTTGAGCTGACTTGGAACGCCTGTTTGGGCTATCAAATCTCGGGCAAAGTATGGACTATTATATATTGCTGGAAAGCCCAGGATATCTACTTTCGAACACAATTAAGAGCGTGCCAATTGGGTTTTTGTAGCTCCAGAAATCCACTTTGAGTGCAGGGAGGTTACAATCCAACAGCATCTGCAGTCTTTTTTCAGCCTCTGAATCAGATTTTTGCTCAGGTCCCTCAATTTCAGCCAGAAAATACCTGAAATCACAGAAAAATATACAAACTAATAGTAAAGTCCAGAAATATAATTTTTAAATAAAAACTAATAAAAACATAATAAAAACTAACTAAAATATACTAAAAACATACTAAAAATAATGCCAAAAAGCGTATAAATTATCCGCTTATCAGAGCGCCTGCGACTAATTCAAAATCTGGAACTCAACTTTGGCCATCGACGAGTACGCGTGAAAGACACATACGCGTGGGTGCAACAATGGTGATGAATGGCGCGAACGCGTAGACGAAGCTGTAGCGCGGAAGTGATAATTTGATATCCACATGCACGCGTAGAGGATGCGCACGCGTGGGGAGCGCTCATGGCGCGAACGTAGCGCTCATTTAAAGACCGCTACCAAAAGATGTGCACGCATGTATGATACGTGAACGCATGGAAGAGGCTGAAGATAGTGACGACGCGCACGCGTATACTACGCGTACGCGTCGATGTGCAAAAAACGCAAGGGACGTGCACGCGCAGGAGACGCGTACGCGTCAGTGAATGAACGCTACGCTCTCTTTGAGAACGCTACGTTCTCTTGATCCTGCATGGAAGTACCTTTTCTGACCCACTTCAACAAAGGCCAAAAAGCCCACTCCAAGTACCTGATGATTGAATTGGAAAGTGTATAAATAAAGGAGAATTTGATTTCATCGGGGCTTCTTTTTAGAATTTTAGAGTTTTTAGTTTCTTAGGAGGATAGCTAGCATATCTGGTTTTGATTTTTCAAATTTCTTTCTGTTCTTCATCTTCTACAATTTTTCTTTTCTGTTTTATCTTAGAGCAATGATGAACTAAACCCTAATTTCATTAGGGTGAGGAGCTCTATTGTAATTCCAATGAATTAATGAAATCCTTCTTCTTCTCTATTCATTTGTGTAACTATTGGGTATCTTCTGTTTTGTTTTTGAATTACTCACTTCGGAAGGGGTTTTAATTTAGTGAATGCTTGTGTGAGCCTCGGAAGGGGAATCACTTGTATTAGAATTGGAACTCTATCATTCACTACTCTCTTGATCAACACCATTCGGGAGGAATTGAGATCTTGAGAGTTAGTGTGGCCTATGGATGAGAGAAATGTACTTAGCTTCTTCTCATGACAATTAGATCAAGGAATTGGCAAGATTGATTGTGATTAGAGAGATTGGATTGCCAAGGAATTGGGATCCAATCAATTTCAATCTCCCATAGATCTACTCATATGATTGAGAAAGAAGTTGAGATCCAATTGATTCATGAAGGATTATAATATCTCCAATCCCTGATGAATCATTTTCTTTGAATTTCTTTAACTTAGATCTCTCTGATTTCACTGGAATTTACATTTTCCATTCTTGTTTTGATTTTCTGCACTTAATTCCTTTTTATAATTCCCACAATTTAAGTTTCCTTGTCATTTAAGTTTCTGCACTTCTACTTTCCTACAATTTAAGACTCAGTATTTTACCTTTCTTGCAATTTAAGTTTCAGCTCTTTTAATTTCTTACACTTTAAGTTTCAGTCATTTAAGCTTCCTGCCATTTACTTTTCTGTCAATTTACATTCTGCACTCTAGCTTTCTTGCAATTTACTTTCTGATAATCAATTTTCACTCAATTCATCAATATTAGCTTAACTAAATTCATCACCATACTAAAGTTGCTTAATCCATCAATCCCTGTGGGATCGACCTCACTTTCGTGAGTTTTATTACTTGATGCGACCTGGTACACTTACCGGTTAGTTTGTGTGGAATCAATTTTCCCTCATCAAGTTTTTGGCGCCGTTGGTGGGGATTGATTTAGATTGACAATTATTAAGTAGGTGATAATCTAGATTAAGCATTTTTCTTTGATTTTGTTAAACACACTAACTATTTGAGAGCTGGTTTATGCTAACTTTAACCTCGCTCTAGCAATAGAGTTCTTTGTTTTTGTGTTTCTGGTTTTGTTTGTGTTGTATGCCAGGAGGAAGAAGAGGTGCATCTACCTCTTTTGATTCTAATTCTTGAGATTGAAAACAGAAGCAAGAGGGAAGGGAGTTATTAGAGAAGAAGAATCAGAAGAGGAAGATCAAGAGATGGACGGTAACCTCCCTAATCCACTAGAGGAAGTGGCCAGCAAAAATGGCCCACCTCCAAGGAGAGTTCTAGCCTCTTACACCTTCCCTAACCCAAGAAACTGTGGGAGCAGTATACTCACTCCTAATGCTCATGCAAATAACTTTGAATAGAAGCCTCAACTTATCACTCTGGTACATAACAATTGTTCCTATGTAGGAGGCCCCCTTGAAGACCCGAATCGACACTTATCTATCTTCTTGAGGATTTGTGAAACAGTCAAGACAAATAGTAAGCATTTGGACATTTACAAGCTGCTGCTATTTCCATTATCTTTGAGTGATAAGGCATCTCAATGGCTGGAGACATTACCCAAGGAAAGCATCAATACTTGGGATGATTTGGTGAGCAAATTCTTAGCTAAGTTCTACCCACCTCAGAGAATCATTAGACTGAAGACAGCAGTGCAAACATTCACTCAAATGGATGGAGAATCACTTTATAAGGCATGGGAAAGATATAAGGCCTTGATCAGGAAGTGTCCCCCTGAGATGTTTATTGAATGGGACTGACTTCAAAATTTTTATGAGGGCTTGACTCTAAAAGCTCAAGAGGCTCTGGATTATTCAGCAGAAGATTCAGTACAGCTAATGAAGACAGTTGAAGAAGCCCATAATCTCATAGACACTCTGACCAATAACTAATACTTTTATGCTCATCAAAGGCAACGCCAACCAGCTCAAAAGAAAGGTGTGTTGGAGCTGGAAGGTGTGGACACTATCTTGGCACAAAACAAATTGATGCATCGGCAAATTCAACAACAAATGGACATGATGGCAAAGAGAATTGATGGACTTCAAGTGGCTATAGTAAACACAGCAAGCCAACCTTCAAATGCATGGAGCCAAAGTGAAGAAGCTTTTGAGAAATACAGCTATAAGCAGCAACCAGAGCAAGTCCAGTACATGCATAACACCTCAAGCTCTTCTCAGAATGACTTCCATGGGGATACATACAATCCATCATGAAGGAATCATCCCAACTTGAGGTGGGGTGATAATCAGAATTCATGGCAAAGGAACCACAATTCCAACAACTCCCGCAACACAAACAACCAAAATCACTCTTCCAATAACACTAACCAATACAGAAACTCACAAAATACATATTATCAACCCCACAACAACTCACAAAACCACCAAAATAACTTCTCCACATCCACATTCTACCCACAAAATACCCCTGCAACTAATTCAAACAACTTCCAGCAACAACCATCCCATTTCACAGAACCACAACCGAATCCAGACTCTCAGAGAATCTCTAGTCTAGAGATAATGATGGAAAAACTTATGAAAAATCAAGAGATTGCAAGACAAGATCAGGAAGCTGCAAGGAAAGATCAAGCCCTAGCATTCAAAAACCAAGAAGCCTCAATCAGGAATCTTCAAAGTCAAGTAGGGCAATTGGCTAGACAAGCTGAAAGACCAAACAATGCTTTCCCAAGTGATACCATTCCAAATCCCAAAGAAGAGTGCAAAGCAATCTAATTAAGGAGTGGAAGAATACTGGAAAATGACAAGGTTGATAGTAAAGTGGCAATTGAAGAGAAGGAACAGGAGAAGCTCAAGCAGAAGGAGGAAGAGCCACAAGCTCCAAAGAAGGGAAAGCAAGTCATGGAAGAGCATCCACAAGAACAGAGGAAGGTGGTGAAACCTTACACTCCTCTACCATACCCTCAAAGGTTGCAAAGAGAGCTCAAGGACCAACAATCTCCCAAGTTTCTAGAGGTTTTTAAGAAGCTGGAAATCAATCTCCCACTTGCTGAAGCATTGGAGCAGATACCTTTCTATGCTAAGTTCCTCAAGGAACTCATTAACAAGAAGAGAAGCTGGAATAAAAAGGAGACCGTGATCTTGACACAAGAATGCAATGCAGTAATTGAAAAAGGTCTTCCACCAAAACTCAAAGATCCTGGAAGCTTCTTTTTTCCTTGCACCATTGGCAGCATGTCCATTGATAAGGCACTGTGTGATCTAGGATCAAGTATCAATCTGATGCTCTATCTATGATGAGATGGTTGTATATAGAAGAGGTAAAGCCTACACAGATGTCCTTGTAACTTGCTGATAGATCAATCGTAATCCCCAATGGAGTGGTTGAGAATTTCTTAGTCAAGGTGGGTAAGTTCATATTTCCAGCAGATTTTGTGATCCTGGATCTAGATGAAGAGGGAGGCGATTCTATCATATTAGGAAGGGCCTTCCTAGCCACAGCAAGATCCATCACTGATGTGGAGAAAGGAGAAATGACCTTGAGAGCACATGATGAGCAGATCATTCTAAATGTCTTTAAGGAGATGTAGCATCCTGCTAAAAAGAAAGGTTGCATGAGAATTGAGGAGGAAGACGTAAACTAGAAGGAAAAACCCAAGAAAGCACTCATCAACTCACCCTTGGTGTAGAGGACTAATATTGAAGAAAAACAAAAGGGTAATGAAGATAAGAAGGCTGAGAATGGATTGCAAAAAGAGGTTACAAGATTAATCATTAAAAAGAAAGCCTCTGACATAAAGCCTGCTGCTAAGAAAGAAGGGTCACCAAAGAAAGGAAAGAAGAGCAAGAAAAATGTTCCAAAAGGGTGGAGAAATAAGAAAATCCCAACTGAAGAGTTCTCAGAAGGAGACAAAGTAAAAATGATCTACCAACAGTTGGAGACATTCCCACAATCTGATGATTATTACACTGTCAACAAAATACTATCGTTGGAACATATAGAGATTGTTCATTAAAGCACAGGAAAAAGGCTCACAGTGAGAGGGGACAAGCTAAGGCATTATAATCATCATCCACCTTAACAGAGAACTGACGTCAAGCTAATGATGATAAATAAGCACTTGTTGGTAGGCAACCCAACCAGAGGTAGTTTTCTTTTCCTAGCTATTTCAGTAAAAGGGTTAAGTAGATTTATCTGTATTGCAAGGAGCTAAGTTTGGTGTTGCACACCAAAACAATTCAAGGGTGAATGTAGGATGCTAAGTTTGGTGTTCCACCAAGAATTTCATTTAAAAACACATTTCAACCCTCTGCATAAATGGTCACTAGCTCCAAACAATCGGGGAAACTACTCAACCATTGTCTGCTTTCTAGTTTTTAGTTTGCTTCCTTTAGTAAAAGCACAAGGTTTCATGTATATGATTGATCTGCTGCATAAAAGGTATTGGCAAGGAACTAAGTTTGGTGTTCACACACCAAAGTAAGTTCAAAAGCCTATAAACATTCATGCATGTTAACCATTTTTCAAGTACTTGGAGGACAAGTAACTTCCACTATCAATGCAGAAAATCATTCAACTTTTTGGAAGTACTATACATCATCATCGAGGAAAGCACAAAAGCTGAGGAGAATGATGAAGGACTAAGCAAGAAGAGGCCAAAAGGTTGTATTGTCACTCAACTGTTTATACTTTGAAGTGCTTTAGTTGGAAGTTTAAATGCACCCCTGCTGATTAGTTTTGATTAGTTTAAGTAGTCTGCATTATGTTTATTTACTGCTTTTTCATATTTTTAATTATGTGATCTAGCCTGAGTGTCTACTTCCTTCACGTCTGCTTGAATTCATGTCTTGTTCCCCTTTGCATAAATAACAGAAAATGTTGAAATAGAAAGTGAAATTGTCCAACTTAATATGAATGAAAAAAAAGTTCAGTGGTGGTATGTGCTAGAATGTTCAAGTAAGCTCACTAATAAAGAAGAAGGCTAGAGTGTTCTTTTTAAGTATGAACTTAGGACTGTCTGTGAAATCTTAGTAAATAAAGATCCTTGAAAAAACAAAGAGTAAGAAGAAAAGGAAGAAAAGCCAAGAATTGGCAACAAAAAAAATGAAAGAAACAAATAATAAAGCTAGACACCAATGTCTTAGACCTTAAGATACATGCCTATGGTGCTTTTGTACTAGGATCTGCTTGGACAATTAAGTTCTGAGGAGTATTTTAAAACTTGGTAACCTGGATTAACTAATCCGGGATTATCAACCGAAAGTCCACTATCAAAATCAACCTAGTTACAAGGCATTTAGTAACCCAAAGAGGTGCTGGGCATCAATGTTCTTAGGAAGAATTGTGAGCTAAATGTCTGTGGTGAAGATGTGTTGATTGAAAAACAAGCTAAAAAGCTGCTGCAACACATGACACTAAGCTGCAATTAAGGAATAAATTTCTCAGCAGAAGAAAAAGAAAAAAAAATCAAACATCAAGGATCAATAAATAAAGGTTTCACAGGAGCACCTTGGTTAGCACTTAAAGGATAACTCAAAACCTAAAAACTAATAAAAATAGAGCTTCAATTACAGTCTGCATGAAACCCCATGAACCTAGACTGAGTGCTTTCAAATAAGGATGAATATACTACTCTGTTTCCTTTCATTTTTCTCATGTTCTACTGTTTGCTTGGGGACAAGCAAGATTTAAGTTTGGTATTGTGATGACAAGTCATTTTAGGCTAGTTTTACTAGCAATTTTTACTTATTTTTATTAGGTTTCATGCATTTCTTGCACAATAAATAAGTAGTTGGATTGGAATTTCATGTTTGTCTTGATTCAATCAAACATTGTTGATTTTATGCATTATCATGAGATTTATGCAAGATTTATTTGATTATTATGAAATGATGCAAAACCTCATGATTTTGGTGAGACTTTGATTGCATGATTGGTTGATGGCAGATAGAAAAAAGCATAGAAAGAGGAACGCAACGTTCGTTTGGAGAATGCTACGCTCTCTAGCGACGCGCACGCGTATAGGACGCTCACGCGTAAGACAAGAATTTTGGAAGATCCACGTGTATGCGTGCATGACGCGTACGCGTGGGTGTGATCAGCAATCTCAGGACAAGAGCGCTACGTTCTCTTTGAACGAGAGCCTGCGACGATTTCAAAATCCGGAACTCAACTTTGGCCATCGACGCGTACGGGTGAAAGACGCGTACGCGTGGGTGTAACAATGGTGATGAACGGTGCGAACGTGTAGACGAAGCTGCAGCGTGGAAGTGATAATTTGACATCCACACACACGCGTAGAGAACGCGCACGCGTGGGGAGTGGTGCACGAAATTACAATCACACTTTTGCAACTCCGCACAACTAACCAGCAAGTGCACTGGGTCGTCCAAGTAATACCTTACGTGAGTAAGGGTCGATCACACGGAGATTGTCGGCTTGAAGCAAGCTATAGTTATCTTGTAACTCTTAGTCAGGATATCAATAATTCTCAGATTTGATTGTAAAAAGTAAAAGAACATGAAATAAATACTTGTTATGCAGTAATGAAGAACAGGTTGAGGCTTTGGAGATGCTTTGTCTTCTGAATCTCTGCTTTCCTACTATCTTCTTCTTCATGCACGCAAGGCTCCTTTCATGGCAAGCTTTATGTTGTGCATCACCGTTGTCAATGGCTACTTCCCGTCCTCTCAGTGAAAATGTTCCAAATGCGCTGTCACCGCATGGCTAATCATCTGTCGGTTCTCGATCATGCAGGAATAGGATCCATTGATCCTTTTGCGTCTGTCACACACCCAACAATCGCGAGTTTGAAGCTCGTCACAGCCATCCCTTCCCAGATCCTACTCAGAATACCACAGACAAGGTTTAGACATTCCAGATCTCAGGAATGGCCGCCAATAATTCTAGCTTATACCACGAAGACTCTGATCTAAATCATGAGGCTAAGAGATATGCATTCAATCTAAGGTAGAACGGAGGTGGTTGTCAGGCATGCATTCATAGGTGAGAATGATGATGTGTGTCACGGATCATCACATTCATCAGGTGAGGTGCGAACGAATATCTTAGAATAGAAGCAAGCGTGATAGAATGGAAAACAGTAGTAATTGCATTAATTCATGAAGAACAGCAGAGCTCCTCACCCCCAACAATTGGGTTTAGAGACTCATGCCGTAGAGAATACAATATGAAACGTGTAAAGTGTCATGAGGTACAAGATGAATTACTAAAAGTAGTTTTTATAGTAAACTGGTGACCTAGGGTTACAGAAAATGAGTAAGCTAGGGTGTTTAGTGTAAAAATCCACTTCCGGGGCCCACTTGGTGTGTGCTTGGGCTGAGCATTGAAGCTTTCATATGTAGAGACTTTTCTTGGAGTTAAACGCCAGCTTTTGTGCCAGTTTGGGCGTCTAACTCCAGTTTTTATGCCAGTTCCGGCGTTAAACGCCAAAATTCTTGAGCTGACTTGGAACGCCTATTTGGGCCATCAAATCTCGGGTAAAGTATGGACTATTATATATTGCTGGAAAGCTCAGGATGTCGACTTTCTAACTCAATTAAGAGTGCGCTAATTTGGCTTCTGTAGATCCAGAAAATCCACTTTGAGTGCAGGGAGGTCACAATCAAACAGCATCTGCAGTCCTTTTTCAGCCTCTGAATCAGATTTTTGCTCAGGTCCCTCAATTTCAGCCACAAAATACCTGAAATCACAGAAAAACACACAAACTCATAGTAAAGTCCAGAGAAGTGAATTTTAAATAAAAACTAATAAAAATATAATAAAAACTAATTAAAATATACTAAAAACATACTAAAAATAATGCCAAAAAGCATATAAATTATCCGCTCATCAGCGAGCGCTCATGGCCCGAATGTAGCGCTCATTTAAAGAACGCTACCAAAAGATGTGCACACGTGTATAATACGCGCACGCATGGTAGAGGCTGAAGATAGTGACGGTGGGCATGCGTATGTTATGCGTACGCGTCGATGTGCAAAAAATGCAAGCGACCCGCACGCGCAGGGGACGCGTACGCGTCTGTGAATGAACACTACTCTCTCTTTGAAAACGCTACGTTCTCCTGATGCTGCATATAAGTACCTTTTCTGACCCACTTTAACAAAGGCCAAAAAGCCCACTCCAAGTACCTGATGACTGAATTAAAAAGTGTATAAATAGAGGAGAATTTGATTTCATCGGGGGCTTCTTTTTAGAATTTTAGAGTTTTTAGTTTCTTGGGAGGATAGCTAGCAGATCTGGTTTTGATTTTTCTAATTTCTTTCTGTTCTTCATCTTCTGCAATTTTTCTTTTTTGTTTTGTCTTAGAGCAAGGATAAACTAAACCCCAATTTCATTAAGGGGAGGAGCTCTATTGTAATTCTAATGAATCAATAAAATTCTTCTTCTTCTCTATTAATTTATGTAGCTATTGGGTATCTTTTGTTTTGGTTTTGAATTACACACTCCGGAAGGGGGTTTAATTCAGTGATTTCTCGTGTGAGCCTCGGAAGGGGAATCACTTGCATTAGAATTGGAGCTCTATCCTTCACTACTCTCTTGATCAACACCATTCGGGAGGAATTGAAATCCTGAGAGTTAGTGTGGCTTATGGATGAGAAAAATGCACTTAACCTCTTCTCATGACAATTAGATCAAGGAATTGGCAAGATTGATTGTGATTAGAGAGATTGGATTGCCAAGTCTTCCGAGGGTTACCTGAAACTGAAGGTCGATCTCGGATGAGATCTGCTGTGGCAGCCAGAACTGTTGTGTCCGACTTGTTGACTTTGGAGGTGCTGCTGATCCTTGATCACCGGAGGGTGGTGGTACCTACAACAGATTCCAATGCTTAAGTTAGCATGGGCTTTAAGCAGGTATTTTGTAGAATCAGAGTATGAGTTATACCTGAGTGCTCTGTGTATTTATAGAAGTGTGGGCTAACCTTTCTAGATAAGATAAGTTAGTTATCTTATCTTATCTTTAAGTGAAGTCATCTTATCTCTAAGGGGAACCGCCTTTATCTTTCTAGGCTTTAGCTGCCTTTAGATTGGGCTGTGTCCCTTTGTTTGGACCTGCTTGGGCTTCTTATGGTGATTTGGCCGAACTCTTTAAAGAAGAGGACAGGAAACCTGACTTGAAGAGGTCGGTCACTTTGTCTTCAATCAGCCCGGGTCGGATAGCTCATCCCAGGGTATGAACAGTGCCCCTACTTGAGCTCAACTTTTCCCTTAAGGTCATGTCCTTTAGACTTCGATCCTTTTGAGGAAATCGAGCTCGAGCATTTCACCTTGGGTCGATCTCTAGTATGACTGCTGCTGGGACTTGAATGCGGAGCATTTTCTTTCTTTTTCCTCTTTAATTACAGCACGCGTTGTGCTTTCTTGGGAACGTGCAAGGGTTAAATGCTCATTAACTCCTCTTTTTCTGTTCCCTTGTTTCCCTCTTTTTCATTTCATTTTGAATTTTTACGCCTCATCTTTCAGTTTCTCTTCTCCTTTCTCTTTGCTTTTCCTTGCTGTAATGCTTCGTTCCTCTACCCCCTCTGTTTTTGCGTCTTTGTGCTTCCCACTTTCCTTGCTCCGAAAGCGATTGTTGGTGTGGATTCGTCACTATTTCTTCTTGATTCTTCCCTCGCGCTTGCTTCTTCTTCCTCTACAGGTTGGTATTTTCTTCCCCTTTTATGTTTTCGATAATCACCTTCTTGTATGTCTGCACTGTTGCATGTGATTTTTACTGATTTTAACCCCTTCAAAAAAAGATTGTGTCTTTCTTTTTGGCATTTTCTTTTCATAATTTTCTGAAAAAGCTTGCATCTTTGTGGTGATCCCTGCACTCTTTTGCTGTGATGTGTGCCTGGTAATTTTCGCTTTCTTAGGGTTTTATTGTTTGCCACAATTTCTGTCTCTTTTCGTGGTTGTATCCTGATCAAAATCTTGGCTTTTGTGGATTCGTTGGTAGATTTATAACTTTGAATCCTTTTTGTAGCTTTGATGATAAACTATCAGTAGGAAAGGTTGCAACTTTGATGTTTTTTGTTGGTGATGATGACTTTCTTGCTATTTTGTATGGAGTGTTGTTGCCAGAGAAGGATTGTGATTTCTTGTTGAGAGATGTTAGGGGATAGACTTGTCGATTTCTTTCTTTCCGGGCTCTTTCCTTGTTATTGCCTCCAAAGGGGTGCCCCTGGACTTTGGTGTGAGTCCTGGGGTTTCCTTTTTACTGCCGTTTCTGAGTCTTTGATGTTCATATGTTATTATTTGAGTTGTTTCCATTTTTGCCTGAGTTTTTTGGTAGTAACCCATTTTTTCTTTTTCTTACTGTAGGAATAGTTGAACTATGTCTTCCCGCAAAAACATTGTTGAGATGTCTACTAAGATTCCGAATGGCATGTCTGATTGGCTGGATTCCATAGTTTTGATGTGTGTTACTGTGGCTGACCCTGAGTACTGCATGTGACTTAGGAGGCACCATAGAATTTGTAGTAATAGGGACCAGGAGAAAAATTATGAGTTGGTGTCACCTGACCCTGAGGAGAGGGTTAGTTTTCCTCCTTTGACTTAAGGGGAGCGTCCTTTTTTCTATGCTTATGACTACTTCTTCAGTCAATTAAACATTACCATTCCTTTTACCCTTTTTGAGACCGAGCTATTGTGGTCCTGCATTGTAGCCCCTTCCCAGATTCATCCGAACTCGTGGGGTTTCATAAAAATCTTCCAATTGTTGTGTCAAGAATTGGATATCCAACCTACCCAAACTCTCTTCCTTTACCTTTTTGTGTTGATGATAAACCACTATTTTATGGTTTATCTTGTACTCAATTGAGTGGTGTTTATCAACTCTTTACCGACTTATTCATACTATTTGCATGTTTTACATTTTCCTTCCTGGTTTTGTGCTAGGATTGAAAATATGTTTCTTTGATCTTATATTTGCTTATTATTAATCTTCTCTTATTACCATTAGATGCCTTGATATGTGTGTTAAGTGTTTTCAGAGATTACAGGGCAGGAATGGCTCAGAGGATGGAAAGGAAGCATGCAAAAGTGGAAGGAATACAAGAAGTTGGAGAAATTGCTAAGCTCTCCAGCCTGACCTCTTCGCACTCAAACGGCTATAACTTTAGCTACAGAGGTCCAAACGATGCGGTTCCAGTTGTGTTGGAAAGCTAACGTCCGGAGCTTCGATTTGATATATAATTTGCTATAGCTGCCCTGAAGTTAGGCAACGCGAACGCGTGAATAACGCGTCCGCGTCGCATCTGCAAACCTCAACCCGCGAGGCCGCATGGACGACGCCTCCGTGTCACTTGCCTGCAACCTGGACGTAACAGAAATCGCAGGGGGCGATTTCTGGGCTGCTTTTGACCCAGTTTTCAGCCCAGAACACACAGATTAGAGGCTATAAAGTGGGGAAATGCATCCATTCATAAAGGAGCTCGCCAATTTAGTTATTTGCCATGTTTTAGATCTAGTTTTGGAGAGAGGTTCTCTCCTCTCTCTCTCTCATAGGATTTAGGATTTAGGACTTCTCTTAGTTTTAGGAGTAACTCTCAATCCCAGGTTCTTTATTTTTATTTATTCTTCCAATTTAGTTTATGAACTCTTCATGTTAGATTATAATTTCCCTTATTAATGTTATTTGAGGTATTTCAATTCATGATTGATTTTTTTAATTTATGTTATTGTTGCTTTACATCTGAAGGCATTTTTATTCCAGCAAATTTACTTTTTCTTCTTTTGGTCTTGGTTAAGAAAGCAGTAACTTAGGAGTTATCTTATCTCAACATAATTGATAACTGATATATTTCCTAATTGAACTGAGCTTCAATAATCCCAACCTTTTCTTAGGAAATAATTAGGATTCGAAGATCAAACTAATTAGTCCCTTGACTTTCCTTTACTTTAGTAAAAGTTAACTAAGTGAAATTAAGATTCAACTTTCATTGTTATTGATAAGGATAACTATGTCTGGACTTCCAATTTCTCATACCTTGCCAAAAGTTTGCTTTGCAGTTATTTATTTATTCTAATTGCCATTTAATTTACCCGCCATTAAGTTACTTGTTCCTCGTTCTTGAAACCCCAATTTACAATCTCCATAACCAATAATAAGAACATACTTCCCTGCAGTTCCTTGAGAAGACGATCCAAGGTTTAAATACTCGGTTATCAATTTTAAAAGGGATTTGTTACTTGTGACAACCAAAACATTTGTAAGAAAGGTTGATTGCTTGGATTAGTAACTATACTTGCAACGAGTATTTACCATAACTTCTAAACCATCAATCTTCCGCTCTTTCAAAATGGCGCCATTACCGGGGAACTGCTAACGTGTGCCTTATTATTGGTTATTGTAAATATTTTTTATTTTGCTTGTTTATTTATTTTTATTTTTCCTTTTTAATTTTATTTGCTACTATGAACTCTCACCCCTCTCGCTTTGAGTTTGGTTCTAACTTTGTTGAAGGAAATAGAAGTTACAGTAGGAATATGCATCAAGGTCAGACCAATCAAGGATGGATGGAGCCAAGAGGATCTAATCAACCCTTTAGGCAACAACACCCTCCAAGATATCATGGACAACGACCATTCTACAATGCATACCCAGTTGATAGATATGGTGGAAAATCTTGTAACTACCAACAAGCCCCACCCCGTGCCTATAGACCATCATCTCAACATAACCTCGAACCACTACACTCACAAGCTTCTCTTCACCATTCGCCATCGTATGATCCTTTTCCACCCCAGTTCCAATTCAATCACTCCTAAGCACCACCACTTCCCTATGTTTCATGTCCAAATCCATCACCCAGAGAATCAGAGGTTCACCTCAAGGCAACAGTAAATAAACTTCAAACAACCATTCGACAACTGGAGCAAGCAGTAATTCAATTAGCTTCTAGACGCGCGAACATTCAAGGACCAACCACAGCCCCATGTGGACAATATAATGACGAGCATAGCATGAAAGAAATACTAGAGACTCCAGTGGACAAGACAGAGAATGAATTTGTACTAGAACAAGTAGAAGAAGCTGTCATTATGCAAGAAGAAGAGTTGGTTGAAGATCTAGGAGACGTTGAACCTCCATGGGAATCTAGAGTTGAGGAGAACTCCGTCAAGGACATTACAGTTGATGCTAAGGAGGATAGTGCACAATCCCCAAGGCAACTCATTTATGAAGAACTAGACAGAATAACCCAGGACACATATTCCCTTGATGATGATAGTCACAAGTCTAGCTCTCTTAGTAATGAACTTGCATCCGCAAGTGAATTCTCTGAGATCGAAGAATCTTCCCCAAATGAATACGAAGATGATGCAGAGGTAGATTTCTCTCAACGTCCCATCTATGACTCGAGTGATGAGGAAGACATAGAAGACTTTGACCAGGACTCAGATGCATTTGAAGAACCTTACAAGGAAGTGGAGGAATTCACAGAAGAACTCAAGGGAGTAGAACTCACAGAACCATTGGAATCACCTACCCCAAGGCCATTACCGCCTAATACAAGCTTCAAGTGGGTACAATCCTTAACCTTTAACTTTACTTATTCACTTGAATATGGTTTACTTGAAACAGATGGCCAACTTAGAGCTCTATGCGGCTTTAAGAGTAAGAGGGAAATGGCTCGTGCTCAGAGCTGGTGCACAAGGTTCAATAAGGTTCCACGCTTCAACTTGAAGTGCACGGATTGGTATCATGCTCAATTGAATGGATCTCGGAAAATGTTTGGTCATCTTGGTGAGAATATAATTTCCAAACCGCCTGGATGGAAAAGTATAGATCAAAATAAAGGCGGATTTAGAACCAAAGTTTGGGATCCTGGAAAATATTCTGATATTCATCACCCCGGGAGCCTGAAAATCTGTTTGAAGTTGCTCAGAAGCTTCACATGCCTAGTTTGGGACCCCGGAGGCTGTTGGCATTCCAAACATTGGTGGAGATTTCTGGATGAATTTAATCACAAGCCACCATAATAGGAAGCTCAGCTAATGTCCAACTTAAGGACTTTAACTAAAAGTGCTAGGTGGGAGACAACCCACCATGGTATGATCGTTCCTTTTGCAATTTTAATTTTATTTAGTTTTTTTTTTGTTTTTGAATTTTATTTTTATTTTATTGAACCTGGAATCATGCATAGCATTCACATTAAGCATTATATTCTGCATACTGCATTCTGAATTCTACATAAGAAAAAAAAATCGCAGGTATTGGGAGAGAATAATGAACAGAAAGTTACGCAGGAGCAGCGTTGGAGGCGTGCCAATTGCACAAATTGTCCCACGCGACCGCGTCATATGGGAATAATGGCCTCCCACGCGACCGCGTGCCCTACGCGGCCGCGTGACCAGGATTTCGACGTCAAAGTGGTGCACACCCGAAAGTTGTGCGAGAGTGGTGCTGGATTGGTGCTGAACGCATAATCCTTCCCATGCGGTCGCGTGACCCACGCGACCGCATCATACCCTTCTAAAGCCCACTCATGCGATCGCATGCCCCACGCGATCGCGTCACTTAAAATTTGGCAATTAATGATTTTGAACAGAGAGTTGTGCGAGTGCGAGGCTGCCCTCGCGCCAATCGCATAAAATGGGTGATGCGACCGCGTGACCAACGCGACTGCGTCAATCAGTTTAAGCGCAATTCGCACGACCGCGAGCCCCACGCGGCCGCGTCGCTCGCGCCGCACAACTCATTCAAAATATCTTATATATTTCTTTTCCAAATCCTTATTTTTTCTCTTTTCTTATTTCTTTCTTCTTCCTTTCTTATTTTTTTCTCTTCCATTCTATTTTATTTAATTTGTTTGCATACTTTCATTCATTTCATATTTTTATTATTTTACCATTGGTGTTCAAATATTCCTATTCCACTGTTACATCTTTTCTGGTATTTTCTTGGTGCTTAGTGACTTGTTTAATTCTGATTGAGTAATATTATTTAAATCAATGCCAATTTTTTATATCTGTATTACTTTTGCATTGACATGAATTTATATTATCTCTCCTTCCTCACTCTCTTCCCCATTGTTGTAAATTTTGCACCATTGGTATGCCATGTGCTTCTATTGTTTTTCTCACGTACATGTTGAAGCTTCCATGTAATTGAGACCCTTATTATCTGGCATTAACACCGATATTTTATTTATTTTCTATCTTTAATTTTGGGTTACTTTTCTTCTTTTTCTCTTCTTCAGGATGGCCACCAAAGAAGGGAAAGGGAAAACTTCTAAAAGGGGAGACAAACAAGTCCATCTGCACAATCCTTGAAGGAAAGCATCAGTTGGAACAACCCGTCCACCTGCACATCTCATCATGCACCGAGGACGGTGCAATCTTTAAGTGTGGAGAGGTCGATACCGATCTCCATGGGTTAGTATTTTCTTATCAACACCAACTAGCCTTAAGCAGAAAAACAATTAAATATCCCAATTGAATCTTTGGTTAGCTTAAGATAGAGATTGTGTATCAATTAAGTGTGGGGAAATTATGGGAACATGAGTTCATAAGGGAATGTGTTAAGTTTTTACTTTGATAAAATATTGGGAATTTGGGTACCTACTCATGTGAGACCAGAAAAATTAAAAATCCATGTGCATTGATAAGTTATGTTTATTTTTCACTAAAAAAAAAGAGAGAAAAAGTAAAAATATATATATAATATAAGTAAATAAATAAGGGGACAAAGTTACCCCAATATTAAGTTTAATAAAAGATCAATGCACATGTGATAAAAATTAAAGAAAATTTGGTA
>NC_029790.2:79006681-79006793 GCF_000816755.2 Arachis ipaensis
GCATTGGTACATTTGTTGATTGGTTAGATGAAGAACAAGGTTTAGAAAGCATGACTAGAGAAGAGTAGAGTGAATAACCCTATACACTTGACACTTGAGAGTGATATACACT
>NC_029790.2:79007632-79009369 GCF_000816755.2 Arachis ipaensis
AGTTTACTTGCTTTTTATTGTATGATTTGAATTAGTGAAATCTAGTTCATATTTATTCTTGGAGAACTTGTTTACTTTTAAACCAAGTAGGTAGAAACATTTTGCATGTAGTTGCATTCATATAGATAGGATTGCATTTCATACATCCTACCATTCCTCTTCATCTTTATAGCTTCTCTTGAGCTTAGCATGAGGACATGCTATTGTTTAAGTGTGGGGAGGTTGATAAACCACAATTTTATGTTTTATCTTGTACTCAATTGAGTGGTTTTTATCAAATCTTTACCCACTTATTCATACTATTTGCATGTTTTACATTTTCCTTCCTGGTTTTGTGCTATGATTGAAAACATGCTTCTTTGATCTTATTCAATGCTTGATTCTATGTTCCCTGCTTTTATGAGCTGTCTTCTTACAAGTTTACTTGCTTTTTATTGTACGATTTGAATTAGTGGAAATTGGTTTGTATTTGTCTTGGAGAACTTGTTTACTTTTAAACCAAGTAGGTAGAAACATTTTTCATGTAGTTGCATTCATATAGATAGGATTGCATTTCATACATCCTACCATTCCTCTTCATCTTTATAGCTTCTCTTGAGCTTAGCATGAGGACATGCTATTGTTTAAGTGTGGGGAGGTTGATAAACCACAATTTTATGTTTTATCTTGTACTCAATTGAGTGGTTTTTATCAAATCTTTACCCACTTATTCATACTATTTGCATGTTTTACATTTTCCTTCCTGGTTTTGTGCTATGATTGAAAACATGCTTCTTTGATCTTATATTTGCTTATTATTAATCCTCTCTTATTACCATTAGATGTCTTGATATGTGTGTTAAGTGTTTTCAGAGATTACATGGCAGGAATGACTCAGAAGATGGAAAGGAAGCATGCAAAAGTGGAAGGAATACAAGAAGTTGGAGAAACTGCTAAGTTCTCCAGCCTGACCTCTTCGCACTCAGACGGCTATAACTTTAGCTACATAGGTCCAAACGACGCGGTTCTAGTTGTGTTGGAAAGCTAACGTCCGGGGCTTCGATTTGATATATAATTTGCTATAGCTGCCCCGAAGTTAGGTGACGCGAACGCATGAATGACGCGTCCGCGTCGCATCTGCGAACCTCAACCCGCGCGGCCGCATGGACGACGCCTCCGCGTCACTTGCCCGCGACCTGGACGTAATAGAAATCGCAGGGGGCAATTTCTGGGCTACTTTTGTCCCAGTTTTCAGCCCAAAACACACAGATTAGAGGCTATAAAGTGGGGGAATGCATCCATTCATAAGGGAGCTCGCCAATTTAGTTATTTCCCATGTTTTAGATCTAGTTTTGGAGAGAGGTTCTCTCCTCTCTCTCTCTCGTAGGATTTAGGATTTAGGACTTCTCTTTGTTTTAGGAGTAACTCTCAATCCCAGGTTCTTTATTTTTATTTATTCTTCCAATTTAGTTTATGAACTCTTCATGTTAGATTATAATTTCCCTTATTAATGTTATTTGAGGTATTTCAATTCATGATTGCTTTCTTTAATTTATGTTATTGTTGCTTTACATCTGAAGGCATTTTTATTCCAGCAAATTTACTTTTTCTTCTTTTGGTCTTGGTTAAGAAAGCAGTAACTCAGGAGTTATCTTATCTCAACATAATTGATAACTGTTATCTTTGCTAATTGAACTGAGCTTCAAAAATCCCAACCTTTTCTTAGGAAATAATTAGGATTCGAAGATCAAACTAATT
>NC_029790.2:79009655-79016965 GCF_000816755.2 Arachis ipaensis
CCTTCCTGGTTTTGTGCTATGATTGAAAACATGCTTCTTTGATCTTATATTTGCTTATTATTAATCCTCTCTTATTACCATTAGATGTCTTGATATGTGTGTTAAGTGTTTTCAGAGATTACATGGCAGGAATGACTCAGAAGATGGAAAGGAAGCATGCAAAAGTGGAAGGAATACAAGAAGTTGGAGAAACTGCTAAGTTCTCCAGCCTGACCTCTTCGCACTCAGACGGCTATAACTTTAGCTACATAGGTCCAAACGACGCGGTTCTAGTTGTGTTGGAAAGCTAACGTCCGGGGCTTCGATTTGATATATAATTTGCTATAGCTGCCCCGAAGTTAGGTGACGCGAACGCATGAATGACGCGTCCGCGTCGCATCTGCGAACCTCAACCCGCGCGGCCGCATGGACGACGCCTCCGCGTCACTTGCCCGCGACCTGGACGTAATAGAAATCGCAGGGGGCAATTTCTGGGCTACTTTTGTCCCAGTTTTCAGCCCAAAACACACAGATTAGAGGCTATAAAGTGGGGGAATGCATCCATTCATAAGGGAGCTCGCCAATTTAGTTATTTCCCATGTTTTAGATCTAGTTTTGGAGAGAGGTTCTCTCCTCTCTCTCTCTCGTAGGATTTAGGATTTAGGACTTC
This sequence comes from Arachis ipaensis, assembly GCF_000816755.2. Classification (NCBI taxonomy): domain Eukaryota; kingdom Viridiplantae; phylum Streptophyta; class Magnoliopsida; order Fabales; family Fabaceae; genus Arachis; species Arachis ipaensis. The sequence goes on from NC_029790.2 coordinate 79,010,305, forward strand.
TCTTTGTTTTAGGAGTAACTCTCAATCCCAGGTTCTTTATTTTTATTTATTCTTCCAATTTAGTTTATGAACTCTTCATGTTAGATTATAATTTCCCTTATTAATGTTATTTGAGGTATTTCAATTCATGATTGCTTTCTTTAATTTATGTTATTGTTGCTTTACATCTGAAGGCATTTTTATTCCAGCAAATTTACTTTTTCTTCTTTTGGTCTTGGTTAAGAAAGCAGTAACTCAGGAGTTATCTTATCTCAACATAATTGATAACTGTTATCTTTGCTAATTGAACTGAGCTTCAAAAATCCCAACCTTTTCTTAGGAAATAATTAGGATTCGAAGATCAAACTAATTCATCCCTTGACTTTTCTTTACTTTAGTAAAGGTTAACTAAGTGGAATTAAGATTCAACTTTCATTGTTATTGATAAGGATAACTAAGTCTGGACTTCCAATTTCTCATTCCTTGCCAAAAGTTTGCTTTGCAGTTATTTATTTATTCTAATTGCCATTTAATTTACCCGCCATTAAGTTACTTGTTCCTCATTCTTGAAACCCCAATTTACAATCTCCATAACCAATAATAAGAACATACTTTCCTGTAGTTCCTTGAGAAGACGACCCGAGGTTTAAATACTCGGTTATCAATTTTAAAAGGGGTTTGTTACTTGTGACAACCAAAACATTTGTAAGAAAGGTTGATTGCTTGGATTAGTAACTATACTTGCAACGAGTATTTATCATAACTTCTAAACCATCAATCTTCCGCTCTTTTAGTTGACGAAGCCTGGGGTAGCTAAGAAGAAAGTATCCTGGGTTTTTTTTTGAGCTACTCAAGGAAAGAAAGTGTTCTTTATGTATGATGAGTCCTTTAGGGACTTTAAAAATTACTATTTCAAGGTCTGAGTTGTTGAGGGTGTTCGCCCTTTCTTCTTGGATGAGAATAATGAGCCCACCTTCCCTTTATGCTGGCAAAAGAATGTAGTAATGGCTAGGTACTCTTGGGAAAGTCTGGATGAGGTCGAGCAGGCCTTTGTAAATGTGTTAGAGAAAAATTGGGGGGGAGGGGGAGCCTCTTCATCTTGACACAAAGAAGTTTCTAGGAGATCCTTCTCTTCTTCGTGCTGAACTGGGTAGTGACCGACTTCTTTTCAACAGTTTTGCTTTGTGCTTGAATTTTGCCTTTTTCTATTTGTGACTTGTTTTTTTGGTTCCTTCTTTGTAGAGATGGTGAAATCTACGGACTCCATGAAACACTTTCGGAGGGCTAAGAAAGCAACAGCTACTCAAAACATCTCGGCCAGGACTGTAGAGGGAGAGTCTTCTCAGGTGCCTCTAAAGAAACCAACATTGGGTACTTCTGGGCCAAGGAAGGTTATTCCAACTCCTCAGGTCCGGACTGTCCCCTCAGATCCAGTTCGACCATTTTCTGGTGCTGCCTCCTCCCGCACTGCGGCTGGGCCTCCTCTAAAAAGGCAAAAAACTGTTGGTCCTCATAACCTGGATGCCCAGGATTTTGACGCTGTCGAGTTTATTGATGAACAGATTGCTCCCTATGGCCAACTTCCCATGGATGATGTTTCCATCCTTTGCCACTTAGATTTCATTACCCGTAATAGTGTTCGGATGGCCCATATGGGTGCAGCCTTGTTTCGCATTATCCAAGGTTTCCCCAGTCCATGCGATGAAAGCTTTTATGGAGGATGCTAAATCGGAATTTGATAGAATCAAGGGGTTGAAGGATGAGCTTGATGCTAAGGTGGCTAAATTGGAGTTGGATTTGGATAAGGAGAAGTCGCGGGCTACTGCTGCTGAGGCTGCTGCAAACCTGGCTGGGAAAACGGTGAAAAACTACAAGGAGAGCTATAGCTGCACTTATGCCGAGCTGTTGGAGTTTAGGGAGTGGCTTGATTCTACCCAAGCGGATTACGCCAATCTCCAGGGTCATTTGGTAGACACTGTAACGGGTGCTTATGAAAATCTAAAGGCACAGGTCCGAGTTCTTGCCTCAGAGCTCGACCTGACTCTCTTCAACTAGGATAATGTGGTGGAGGATGGCAAGATAGTACCTACCCCAGATGATGAAGATGACGGGTCTCCTCCTGCACCGCCAGCCAAAGCTTCTGCAGCCACGACTTCTTCAACTCCTTCTGCTGAGGTCGACTATCCCGAATCTGATCCTGATTGACAAATTCTTAATCGGGAGGATGGGATTGTGGACGCCACCCCCATGAAGATCATTCCTCCTCCTTCAGCCACGGATGCTACTACTGGGAAAACATTGGACCCCTTATGATTTCTTTGTTTTATCTGTACAGCCCGATTTGTAGGATTTTGAACTCTGTTTTTGTGACTTTTGATGTTGTAGACTTCTTGACCTTAGTTGCTTCTATGCAACTTCATTTTGAAAAAACAAAACATTTTTAAACTCTGAAGCTGCCACTCAGATGGCCTTTTGAGTCTTTTAATGTTTTGTTTTGATGGGTATATTTCTCTGATATACTGTTCATGCCTTTGCAATTTTTGTAGATCTTTATAGAGTATTGGCACTCTGCTGTCCGACCTCTTTTTGATCAGATCTTGTTTTGTCTGTCTTCTGTTTGGGGCGAGATGACCCTTGGGGCTAACTTGTCCGACAACTTTTTAGTTTTCTGGTAGAACCTTTTTAGTTAGTCTGAACAATTTTGATAGCCTTGTCGTGGAGCCGTGGCTTTTTGGGCAAAGTTATGTCCCTTTTAGCGCATGCTTTTCGTTGGTCCGACTTCTCTTGTCGGTCTAAGCTGTAGCTTTCATTGGTCCGACTTCTCTTGTCGGTCCGAGCTAAGTTATTTTTAGTAGTCCATTTTTAGTCAGACCTCGTCAGGCCGCTTTTTATGGATTACTTTTTATAACTTCTTGCATTAATCTGTTTTTATCGCTTTCACCTTGCCGACCTTATTTTAATCGGGCGATGAATTTGGTTTTCACCTTGCCGACCTTGTCGTAATCGGGCAATGAATTTGGTTTTCACCTTGCCAACCTTGTCGTAATCGGGCAATGAATTTTTGCGCTAAGATTAATGCGTCTTGGTAGGAAACTTTTTAGGGAATCTGAAAACATTATTCAAGTAGAAAATAGGCTTATAGACAAGAATGTATACATATGAGTGCTAACCCTTCTAAATCAGGAAATTCTGTAGATCTTGGCTTGGCGCCTCACTAAAAAACCTTTTCAAGAAAAAGAGTGCACCTTGACCTAAGATCTTTATTACTTTGTAACTATAGTACCTTCTTAGGTTACAGGCATGCCATGACCTTAGTAGCTCTCATCCCTCGAGGTTGGACACCTTGTAGTAGCCTTTTCCCAGTACTTCTACAACTCGGTAAGGTCCTTTCTAGTTAGCTGCTAGCTTTCCCTCTGCTGATCGAACTGCTCCGATGTCATTTCGGATTAGGATGAGATCGTCGTTGGTGAAGCTTCACCGAATTACCCTCTGATTATACCTTGAAGTCACTCGACGCTTTAACGCTTCCTCTCTAATCTAAGCTCTTTCTCGGACTTCTGGAAGTAGGTCGAGCTCTTCCCTTTGATTTTGGGAGTTGGTCTCTTGATTGTAGAGGATCATTCTGGGGGATCCTTCCTCTATCTCCACTGGGATCATTGCCTCCATTCCGTAAGCAAGTCGGAAGGGTGATTCTCTTGTGGTGGAGTGCGGAGTTGTCCGATATGCCCATAGGACTTGTGGGAGCTCTTCAGCCCAAGCTCCCTTTGCGTCCTGTAGTCTTCGTTTTAACCCAGCTAATATGACTTTGTTGGCAGCTTCTGCCTGTCCGTTAGCTTGTGCGTGTTTTACGGATGTGAATTGGTGCTTTATTTTCAAGTCGGCTACCAAGTTCTTGAAACCTGTGTCACTAAATTGGGTGCCGTTATCTGTGGTGATAGAGTAAGGGACCCCGAACCTTGTAATAATGTTCTCGTATAGAAATTTCTGACTTCTTTGAGCGGTGGCATTATCTAGGGGCTCTACCTCAATCCATTTTGTGAAATAGTCTACCCCTACAATGAGAAACTTGACTTGTCCCAATCCTTGGGGAAAGGGTCCGAGGAGGTCGAGCCCCCACTTTACAAACGGCCAAGGTGACGTTACACTGATGAGCTCTTCTGGCGGAGCGATGTGGAAGTTAGCATGCTTCTGACATGGTGGGCATGTCTTGACGAACTCTGTCGCTTCTTTTTGTAGGGTTGGCCAGAAGAATCCAGCTCGTAATACTTTTTTGGAAAGAGCTCGGGGCCCCTAGTGGTTTCCACACATGCCACTGTGTACCTCTTCCAGAACTTCCTTTGTATTAGAGTTCGGCACACATTTTAAGAGGGGTGTTGAAATGCCTCTCCTATATAAGATGTTGCCAACTATGGTGTAGTGTTGTGCTTCTCGTACTAGTCTTTTTTCCTTCTTTTTGTCTGTGGGGAGTGTCTCTGACGATCGGATTTTCTATCAGTAAAGAAATATAAAAATATGATCGCGTTGTAAGTATAGCTTCTAAACCAACAGAAAATCCTTTCGTACAGACGTTTTGGTTGTCACAAGTAACAAACCCCTTAAAAATTGATAACCGAGTATTTAAACCTCGGGTCGTCTTCTCAAGGAACTGCAGGGAGGTATGTTCTTATTATTGGTTATGAGTTTTGTAAATTGGGGGTTTTGAAAGTAAAGAGCAAGTAATTTAAATGACAAATAAAATAAATAAATAACTATGAAATAAATTCTTGGCAAAGTATGAAAATTCGGAAGTCCTATCCTAGTTACTTCCTATGAGAATGGAAGTTAATCCCACTTAGTTAACCCTTATGAAGGCAAGGGAAAGTCAAATGAGCTAATCAGTTAGATTCCCAAGTCCTAGCCAACTCCTAAGGAAAGACTAGAGTTAGTGGAATACCAGTCGATTTAGTCGACATAACAACCAATGACGGATAGTTGACAACTCAAGAGCTTCCAGTTAATCAATTAAAGCCAATAACATAAAAAGCTAAATAAGAATCTTAGATCTGAAATACCTTAATTGGATTAATAAGAGAAAACCAATGTAAACATAAAGAGTTCATAAGCCAATCTGGCAACATAAGTAATTAAATGATAGCATTAAAGTATCTGAAAGTAAAAGAGAAATATAAAGTAAAAGGAATATTGAACCTGATGAAGAGTTTGAAATTCTAAATCCTTTAAGAGGAATCCTAATCCTAAAAACCTAAGAGAGAGGAGAGAACCTCTCTCTCTAAAAGCTACATCTAAACAATGAAAAGTGAATAATTGAAGACATGATTATGAATGGATGCATTTTTCCACTTCATAACCTCTAATATGTGCCTTCTGGACTTGGACCTGGGCCTAAAAGGGCTTCAGAAATCGCTGGGAGCATTTTCTGTAATTTCCGGTGCGTGGCGTCTGTCACGCGTCCGCGTGGGTCACGCGGTCGCGTCATCTGGAGTTTTTCTTATCACACATTCGCTTCGGTCATGCGTCTGCGTCATCTGTTTTCTGCTTAAGGCGTGCGTCCGTGTTAGTCACGCATTCGCGTTGCTGCCTTTCGCGCTGGACATGCGACCGCGTCGTCCATGCGTTCGCGTCGCTGCCAGTTTCTTCAAAAACTCCATTTTGTGCTCTCCTTCCAATTTTGTATGTTTCCTTTCCATCCTTTAAGTCATTCCTGCCTTAGAAGATCTGAAACTACTCAACACACAAATCACGGCATCGAATGGTAATAAAGGGTAATTAAAATAATTATTTTTAAAGCATAGGAAACATGTTTTTCACGTATATCACATAATAAGGAAGGGAAAGTAAAACCATGCAATTTACATGAATAAGTGGGTGAAGGGTTGAATAAATCACTTAAATTGAGCACAATATATATCATAAAATATGGGTTTATCAACCTCCCCACACTTAAACAATAGCATGTCCTCATGCTAAGTCCAAGATAAAGAGTAAGGTGAGGTTAAAATGGTGGAATCTCATGCAATGCAATCTATTCTAAATGTAACTACCTAAATGGGTCATGCAATTCTAATTGTTATTCACTTGTATATAAAACTTACACGTAGTCAAATTAATTCACATTCTCAAGGAATCATACATACATAGCCAAACCCTAGATAATGTCAAAGCACTTTTACAATTGAGATGGGCAAAAATATTTTTCAAGCTTGCAAGACAATTAACAATTTAAGCAGAGATATATGGTGATGAGCTATTGAACCCTCACTGAATTTTGTGTTCACTCTCTAGTCACTCAGTGTTTATTGGGTTAATCACTCTATTCTTCTTTTTATCCTTACTTTCTATAACTTTGTTCTTCATCTAACCATTCCACAATTATAGAATACAGACATACAAAAATCATGAGGTCTTTTTCAAGGTTGTAATGGGGCCAAGGTAAAGGTAAGGGTATATGTATAAGGCTAAGTGAGCTAATAAGCGAATCCTTGATTAGTCTAAGATCTCACCTAACATACATATTTTGTAATTCAAAGTTTCTTAACCTATTTTCCCAACTTTTCTCACTTTGTATTGCAAGCTCATGCATTAATTTTAATTTTATCCCATGTGCATTGATTCTTTTTATTTTTGTAATTGGAGAAAGTTTTTTGTATCCCCTTAATTAAATACCAATATATATATATATATA
>NC_029790.2:79018571-79022723 GCF_000816755.2 Arachis ipaensis
CAGCAGTCCTTTTTCAGCCTGAATCAGATTTTTGCTCAGCTCCTTCAATTTCAGCCAGAAAAATACCTGAAATTACAGAAAAATACACAACTCATATTAAAGTCCAGAAATATGAATTTTTCCTAAAAACTAATGAAAATAAACTAAAACATACTAAAAGTTATATGAAATTAACCCCAAAAAGCGTATAAAATATCCGCTCATCACTCGTGCATTAACTTTAATTTTATCCCATGTGCATTGATTCTTTTTATTTTACAATTGGGGAATTTTTGTATCCCCTTAATTAAATACCGATATATATATTAATGCACATGGTAATTCAATTGTTTTGATTTCACATGAGCATGCTTCCCAAATTTTTATTTCGAAACATCTTTATTCTTTTTAACTTTCCACCTTTGTCTCTATCATCCATGTTCCCATAAAGTTCCCCATACTCAAACAACACACAATTTCTATCTTAAGCTAACCAAAGATTCAACTTGGGATTTTTTTATTTTATTTTTCTGCTTAAGGCTAGTAATGTAGTTTATAGAACAAGAGGGGATTAAAAAGCTCAAGGGGGCTAACAAGGGTGATGTAAAAGGTAGCCTAATTTGGGATAAGTGAGGAAAATTCAAATGACGGCCTCAATCATCTCTTAGTATGTATCTATACTCTATAATTAGACATATAGATTAAAACAAAGTAAAGAACACCAGAATAAAAAAGAAGGGCAAAACACACAGGAATAAAAATTATGGTTTAAATGTAACCATACAATTAAGCTCAAAACTCACAGGCTGTGTGTTCTCTAGCTCAAAAATCATATATCAGTTATACATGTCATGCAAGTAGGAATTAACAGTTCCCATTATTCTCAATGTAAAAAATTTTTTTTTTTGGGTGGCTTTAAAGTTTTAGTGTTCCTCCTTGATGAAATGTTGTTAACTAACTAACATGTTATGCTCTATATACAAGGTGTGTGGATTGTTTTTGACTATGTTAAAGTCTCTAGCTTACTTCCTTTTTATTTTCAATTTAAACCAAACTATCATATGCCAAAAGGGTAAACTATACTAATTAATCCACATATTCTATAACTAATAAGTTTAGAATTGCAAACTAAACTAAATGGCTAGAATATAAACTAAAGTGCAAAATGCGGAAGTAAAGTAAAAATACAGCAAAAGAACAGTGTATAAGTACTGAAAAGTAAAAATAAAGATAAAAATACAGAAAAATAAACAAAATAAGATAGAAGGAGTCTGTAATGGTTCACCAAAAAGAAATACGCCAGGGATGGCGACCTCCCCACACTTAAAATAAAGCATAGTCCTCGATGCTCACTCAAGCTGGGTGTGAAGGAGTGTCATCACTGGAAGGATGGGCTGCTGGAGTCTCTGTGGTGGCCTGAGGATCTGCAGACTGGATAAGGGTAGGAGGATCAGTCTGTTGCAGTGGAGGCTCAGACTGGATAGGAATCTTTGCATCTGCGGCCTGTATGTGGTGTGGCTCCTCTTGCTGTGGCGCAGCCTGCTCTGGTCATGCCTGGGCAGCCTGGGTAGGTGTCTCCTCCTCGTGATCTTCCTCCTCCAACTCAGATGTATCAGAAGGGGTGTCAGGCTCAGAGGGGATGTCGCCACCGGATCGGATCATCAACTTGACGTGCTCATAGCGTCACTTGTTGCGACGCTCCATACGATCCAAGCGGGCGAAGAGTCAATGCACCAAATGGTAAATTGGCTCAGGAACAGCTGGAAGTGCAGTGGGTGGGGCTGGTGCAGTAGTGGATAAAGAAGGGGCAGCTGAAGGGGTGGCTGTCTCATCAAGAGCGATGAGGAATAGAGGCCTGTAGCCTAAAGCCAGAAACTTCCTGCTGTGAGGAATGATCTTCTTGCAGTCTGCAGCAGTCGGCTTCGCATCAGCATCCTCCCAAGGCACGTCAGCTCGACGGCCTAGCTGGGTAACCAGGTAAGGGAAAGGAAGGGTGCCTCTGACATGGACCCTGGCCATATAGTGCTGGATGAATCGTGGCAGATACAGGTCCTTACCCTCCTGCACACACCAGAGAAGGATGATCATAGTAGCAAGCAGCTCCATCTCATGAGTGCTCAGCATAACAAAGTTGCTCAGGATCTGGTGCCAGAGCCGAGCCTCATCATTCAGATACATAAGCTTGATTCCTTTAGGCATTGTGGTGTTCTTACCCATGACCCATGGGACAGTAGGGTCAAGGGCTATCCTCTCCTTGACAGCATCCCAGTCGAATCGCATAAACCTCATATCCTCTTCAGCCTTTTGGTAACCGTCAGGTTGATCGGACTTAGGCTGAAGGCGCAGAATATCCTCAATGGCCTCTTCAGTGACCAGTATCTGTTTCCCTCTGAGGTGCACTGCATCCAGGGAAGTCTTGAAATAATTTCAGTAAAATTCTCTTACCCAGGAAGCATTGACCTCTGTCAGGTTTCTCTCCAAGAAGAACCAGCCTCTCTGTTTGATCTGATCGAAGGTATACTACTGTAGTTCTTCTGGAATTTTTAGAGTCCTCTCCAGGTACAGATTTCTGGAGGTAGCAAACACTGGATACTTCAGCTCACAGTATCGGTTTGCAAACTTAATTGGATCATTGGCAGGGAGGAGCTGGTCAGCCTTTTCCTGCGGGTTAAAGTGCTTTTCCCACCATGAGTCATCATGCATAATCTCCAGGATAGACATAGATGATTCACCTCTTTTCCATTTGCCAGTTGTTGCTTTGCCTTTGCCCTTACGCTGAGGGTCAGACATCCTGAAAAATAGAAATCTAAGATATAAGAAAAACATGAAAACAAGTAGGAAAATAACAAGATAAGGACATAGTGGCAAAGGAGCAGTAGAATTTTGAAATGAGTTGAATAATTGTGCATTTTGGATTGTTTCGGAGTTAAAAAGATGAGATGAGAAATTACAATCCACAATATGTTATAAGTAGAATACCTGTTAATTAGGAAAAACAATAGTCATGCCATTAGTTAAAAAGTTGAAAGAGTTAGTAAAAAAAATAGAGGGGGAAGTTAGAAAGTTAAAAGTGGTTAAAATTGAAAAAGAGGTTAGAAAGCGAAAATCAGAAGGTCAAAGTAAGTGGCATGATGATCGATTTCTAAGTAACAAGAATTTCACAATTTTAAGCAACAGTCAACTCATATTCAAGTAAGAAAATCAGGTTGTTGATGATTTATATAGATATAAAAATAGCAAAAAAATTAAAATCGAATCATCAAAAGTGTAATTTATTAACCAGGAAATCGAAAGGAATAAGAATGCAGGCCCGTGCATTCATGAAGTGGTTTGGGAAAAGCTAAGTAATGCCAAATTCAAATTGCCAAAACCAAAACATGAATGAAAATCAAAATAATTTACAGAAAATTGGGCAGCATTCCGTCTAAAATTGGATGTTTCCGGGTAATAAACAGCAAGTAGAATAGTTCATATAAATTAAAATAAAGCTGTAATTACATATACAGAATATGAACATGAAAAAGCAGTGTAAAAAATAGCATGAAATAGCATATGAATAGTATTAACATCACAACAACATCAGAATTGTAAATTTGATAAAACAAGAAGCACGAACAGCGCAATTATCAAGCCTAAATCCACTAACCACATCCTAGCTACCTAACCACCTAGAATCCACTACAAACATGCATTTCTAACTAGCCTAATTTTTAAACATAAATTGAAAAAAATACAACGAACTACGAATGAAAGAAAAATGGCATTCGGTAGAACCTGGTGGTGAGAGGCACAAGTATGGAACTAAGAGAGATGGTGGGAGTGGGGTGGTGTTGGCGGCAATGCGGCGGTGACGTAGGGCGGCGCGGCGACGGTGGCTGTTCGGTGGTGCTGGGTTAGGGTTGGGGTGCAGGGGGGGAAGGAAGGAGGGTTCGAGGGTTGTGAGGTGAAGGGTGGGTTGGTGGGAGGAGCGGCGGTGAGGTCGCGGTGGCGGTGGCTGGCCGCGGGGTGAGGGGCAGTGGCGGAGTAGGGGAAAGAAAAGGGAGGAGAAGGGGGGGAAGAAGGAGGGGGTTGTGGGTGGTGTCACGGTCGTGGCTGGGTGGTTGAGGGTGCTCTGGCGGTCGGAGGTGATCGGCTGGGAGTGGTGGTGGTTGGGGGGTGGGTTGCAGAGAAGAA
>NC_029790.2:79022748-79043181 GCF_000816755.2 Arachis ipaensis
AGAAGAAGGGGAATGGGGGGGAGGGGACGCGACGGATAGGGTTTCGCGTCACTGGGGGTTAGTGAATTTGAATCCACGCGAACACGTGGAGCACGCGGTCGCGTGGCTAGGTTGGAATGGGGTTGACGCGATCGCATGAGCGACGCGATCGCATGGAATGGGTAAAAGGATTAGTGACGTGGTCGCGTGAGGCACGCGACCGCATCGTTGGAAATTATGCTAAACGCACAATTCCAGCGTTGTTTCAGTGCAACTCTATGTCTTCATTGGGATGCCATACTATCCACGCGATGCGAACGTGTCGCTCACGCTTTCGCGTGGGATGGGTGTTTTGCGAGTGACGCGTTCGCGTCAGGGACGCGGACGCGTGGGCCGTTTGTGCTAAACGCACACCAGCCGCACGATTCCAGCCCAGATTTCTGGGTGTTGGATTTTTACGCCGATTTCTAGATTACGCGTCCGCGTGAGTAACCCGGACGCGTGGGAGGTGATTCTCGCAACTGACGCGAACGCGTTAGCAGTGCGGTCGCGTTGCACGCCTTCTTTTTTTTTTTTTAAACATATGCAAGTATGCAATTATGCAGTATGCAATGCTAATGCAAATGCTATGAATAACATCCAGGTTCAATAAAAAAAATAATATAACATAAAATCAAACAATACGAAATAAAAATTGAAAAAGAACGACCATACCATGGTGAGTTGTCTCCCACCTAGCACTTTTAGTTAAAGTCCTTAAGTTGGACATTGGATGAGCTTTCTGTTATGGTGGCTTATGCTTAAATTTATCCAGAAATCTCCACCAATGTTTGGAATGCCAACAGCCTCCAGGGTCCCAAACTAGGCATGTGAAGCTTTTGAGCAGCTTCAAACAGGTTCTCAGGCTCCCGGGGTGACGAATGTCAGTAAAGATTCCAAGATCCCAAACTTTGCTTTTCAATCTGCCTTTGTCTTGATCTATATGCTTCCATCCGGGCGGTTTAGAAATTGTATTCTCACCAACATGACTAAACGTCTTCCGTGACCCATTCAATTGAACTTGATACCAATCCGTGCACTTTGAATTGAAGCGTGGAACCTTATTGAACCTTGCGCACCAGCTCTGAGTACGAGCCATTACCCTCTTACTCTTAAAGCCGCAGAGAGCTCTAAGCTAGCCATCTGTTTCAAGAAAACCATATTCAAGTGGAAAAGTAAAGACAAAGGTTAAGGATTGTACCCACTTGAAGCTTGTATTAGGTGGTAATGGCCTTGGGATAGGTATTTCCAGTGGTTCTGTAAGTTCTACTCCCTTGTAATCTTCTGTGAATTCCTCCACTTCTTTGCAAAATTCTTCAGCTGTAACTGCGTCCTGATCAAAGTCTTCTATGTCTTCCTCATCACTTAAGTCATACGTTAGAGGTTGAGAGAAATCTACCTCGACGTCATATTCGTATACACTTGGGTAAGGTTCTTCAGGATTAAGGAATTCAGTTGCGGATGTGAGTTCGTAACTAGGAGAGCTTGATTCAAGATCGTCACTGCCCATGGAATCAACTTCTTGGTCTGTTCTGTCCAATTTTTCACAAGGCATAAGCTGTGGAGGTTGTGCACTGTCCTCCTTGACATCAATTTCGGACTTCTCAGCGGAATCTTTTACGGTTCTTGATTCCCATGGAGGTTCAGCATCTCCTAAATCTTCAACCACTTCCTCCTCTATAACTATCATGGCTTCCTCTACTCGTTCCAGTACAAAGCCATGCTCCTCATTGTCTACCAAAATTTCTAGTGTTTCCTTCATGCTACGTTCTTCTTTTGATTCTCCACATGCAGCCATGGGAGTACCTTGAGTTCTCAGATGTCGGGAAGCTATTAAATTTACTACCTTAGTTACGGTAATAGTGAGTTCTAGTATGCCCTTTTCTATCTTTGCTTTCCCTTGAAGAAGAACATGAAGTTTGTCATTCACTGGAGGTTGGGGTGGGTGTGAGGTTTCATTGGTTGGGGGAGAGGGTTCAAAATAAGAATGTGGTGGTTCTTGGGAGTAACTGGATTGGGATTGTGGCAGATAAGGGTCATATGGTGGTGAATGGTGAAAAGGAACTTGTGAGTGTGGTGGTTTAAATCTACGTTGAGAGGATGGTCTATAAGCACAGGGTGGGGCTTGTTGGTAGTTACAAGGTTGTGCACCATATCTATTAGCTTGATATGCATTGTAAAGTGGTCCTCGTCTGTGATACTGTGGAGGGTGTTGTTGCCTAAAGGGTTGATCAGATCCTCTTGGCTCCATCCATCTTTGATTGCTCTGACCTCGATGCATGTTCCTGCTATAACTTCCGTTCCTTTCAACAATATTAGAACCAAACTCAAAGCGAGATGGGTGAGAATTCATAGTAGCTAATAAAAATAAAAAGGGAAAAACAAAAAGAAATAAACAAATAAAAGAAAAATATTTACAATAACCAATAATAAGGCATACATTTGCAGTTCCCCGGCAACGGCGCCATTTTTTACGATCGGATTTTCTATCGGTAAAGAAATATAAAAATATGATCGCGTTGTAAGTATAGCTTCTAAACCAACAGAAAATCCTTTCATACAAACGTTTTGGTTGTCACAAGTAACAAACCCCTTAAAAATTGATAACCGAGTATTTAAACCTCGGGTCGTCTTCTCAAGGAAATGCAGGGAGGTATGTTCTTATTATTGGTTATGAGTTTTGGAAATTGGGGGTTTTGAAAGTAAAGAGCAAGTAATTTAAATGACAAATAAAATAAATAAATAACTATGAAATAAATTCTTGGCAAAGTATGAAAATTCGGAAGTCCTATCCTAGTTACTTCCTATGAGAATGGAAGTTAATCCTACTTAGTTAACCCTTATGAAGGCAAGGGAAAGTCAAGTGAGCTAATCAGTTAGATTCCCAAGTCCTAGCCAACTCCTAAGGAAAGACTAGAGTTAGTGGAATACCAGTCGATTTAGCCGACATAACAACCAATGACGGATAGTTGACAACTCAAGAGCTTCCAGTTAATCAATTAAAGCCAATAACATAAAAAGCTAAATAAGAATCTTAGATCTGAAATACCTTAATTGCATTAATAAGAGAAAACCAATGTAAACATAAAGAGTTCATAAGCCAATCTGGCAACATAAGTAATTAAATGATAGCATTAAAGTATCTGAAAGTAAAAGAGAAATATAAAGTAAAAGGAATATTGAACCTGATGAAGAGTTTGAAATTCTAAATCCTTTAAGAGGAATCCTAATCCTAAAAACCTAAGAGAGAGGAGAGAACCTCTCTCTCTAAAAGCTACATCTAAACTATGAAAAGTGAATAATTGAAGACATGATTATGAATAGATGCATTCCCCCACTTCATAACCTCTAATCTGTGCCTTCTGGACTTGGATCTGGGCCAAAAAGGGCTTCAGAAATCGCTGGGAGCATTTTCTGTAATAACGCCACACATCCGCGTGGGTCACGCGGTCGCGTCATCTGGAGTTTTCCTTATCACGCATTCGCTTCGGTCATGTGTCCGCGTCATCTGTGTTCTGCTTAAGGCACGCGTCCGTGTCAGTCACGCGTTCGCGTTGCTGTCCACGTTGCTGCCTTTTGCGCTGGACATGCGGCCGCATCGTTCATGCGTTCGCGTCGTTGCCAGTTTCTTCAAAAACTCCATTTTGTGCTTTCCTTCCAATTTTGTATGTTTTCTTTCCATCCTTTAAGTCATTCCTGCCTTAGAAGATCTGAAACTACTCAATACACAAATCACGGCATCGAATGGTAATAAAGGGTAATTAAAATAATTATTTTTAAAGCATAGGAAACATGTTTTTCACGTATATCACATAATAAGGAAGGGAAAGTAAAATCATGCAATTTACATGAATAAGTGGGTGAAGGGTTGAATAAATCACTTAAATTGAGCACAATATATATCATAAAATATGGGTTTATCAGTCTCTGTCTTGAGGTAGTTGATTTTGGGGGTCATCCACCCTTGATCCTGACCAGATATGGTTAGGACCTTTTCTTCCTCTATGATTAATGGGCGTTGCAATGTTTCCTGGATGAGGCTTCTGTTTTTGCCCCCTGGTTTGGTGCTGGCTAGCTTTGAGAGTGCATCCGCCCAAGCATTCTATTCTCGAGGTATATGTTGGACCTCATATTCCCCGATCTATCCAAGCTGTTCTCTAGTTCTGTCGAGATATTTCTTCATGGTAGGCTCCTTAGCTTGTTAGCTCCCTTCTATTTGTGAGGTAACTACTTGTGAATCGCTGAAGATGGTGAGCTTTTGAACTCCTACCTCCTTAGCCAGCCTCAAACTAGCCAATAATGCCTCATATTCAGCTTGATTATTTGAAGCAGGGAATTCAAACTTTAGTGAGAGTTCGATTTGGATACCCTAATTGCTTTCTATTATCACACCTGCGCTACTTTCGATTTTATTTGAAGAGCCGTCCACGTAGAGATTCCATTTTGTGGGAGTTCCCGGGGTATCAGTGTACTCGGCAATGAAGTCGGCCAGATACTGTGATTTGATGGCTGTCCAAGCTTCATATTGAAGATCGAATTCGGACAACTCAATCGCCCATTGCAGGATTCTTCAAGCTAAGTCTATCTTTTGTAGGCTGCCTTTTATGGGCTGGTTGGTCCGAACCTTGATAATGTGAGCTTGAAAGTATGGGCGGAGTCGTGAAGAAGTGAGTATGAGAGCGTAGGCAAAATTTTATATCTTTTGATAGTTTAGTTCGGCCCCTTGTAAAGCTTTGCTAATGAAGTAGATGGGTTGCTGCCCACCTTCGTCTTCTTTGACTAGAGCTAAAGCGATTGCCCGATTTCCCACTGCGAGGTATAATATGAGTACTTCTCCTTCCCGTGGTCGGGTAAGAATTGGTGGTCGCCCCAAGAATTTTTTGAAATCTTGGAAGGCTTTTTCACACTCTATTGTCCATTTAAACCTCTTTCCTTTCCTTAATATGGCATAAAAGTAGAGAGATCTGATGGCTGACCCGGCTAGAAACCTGGACAGGGCTGAAAGTCTTCCGTTGAGCTGTTGTACTTCTTTGACGCAGGTTGGACTTTTCATCTCGAGTACAGCCTGACATTTATCTGGGTTCACCTCAATTCCACTTTGCGTGAGCATGAAGCCCAAGAATTTGCCAGCTTCAACCGCAAAGGTGCATTTTGCGGGATTAAGTCGCATTCCATGCTTTCTAATAGTGTTGAACACTTTGCTGAAGTCGGGCAACAAGGATTCCTCACTTTGTGTTTTTACCAGCATATCATCTATGTAAACCTCCATTAATTTTCCAATGTTGTCTGCAAAGACTTTGTTCATCAATCTTTGGTAAGTAGCTCTTGCATTTTTGA
The DNA here is from genome assembly GCF_000816755.2 of Arachis ipaensis. Lineage (NCBI taxonomy): Eukaryota > Viridiplantae > Streptophyta > Magnoliopsida > Fabales > Fabaceae > Arachis > Arachis ipaensis. The sequence continues at coordinate 79,028,104 of NC_029790.2, forward strand.
GCCCGAATGGCATGACGATATAGCAATAATTTGCTTTTAGGGTTAGGAACGAGGTCTTTTCTTGATCAGGTGGATGCATCGGGATTTGATTGTATCCTGAATAAGCATCCATGAAGGAGAGGTACTTGTATCCGGAAGATGCGTCCACTAGAGTATCTAAACTTGAAAGTGGGTAGGAATCTTTTGAGCAGGCTTTATCGAGATCAGTGTAATCAGTGCACATCTGCCACTTTGACGAATGGAAGGTTGATGGTTTAGAATTCACAATAAATTCTCGTTGCAAGTATAGTTTCTAAACCAAGCAATCTTCCTTTCGTACAAAAACTTTGGTTGTCACAAGTAACAAAACCAAATAAAATTTATAACCGAAGTATTCAAACCTCGGGTCGTCTTCTCAAGGAATTGCAGGGAAGTATGATTTATTATTGGTTATGAAAAAGGTAGAATTTTTGGGTTTTTGAAATAAGGAACAAGTAATTTAAATGACAAGAAAAATAAATTATTAATAATAAAATCTCTTGGCAAGGTATAAGAAATTGAGGTTCTATCCTAGTTATCCTTATCAGGTGTGATGAGAATTGGATTCTGCTCCCACTTTAATTAACCCTTGCTAAACAAAGGAAAGTCAAGTGGACAAATTGATTTGATCCTCAGGTCCTAGTCAATTCCTACGGAAAGACTAGAGTTATTGGAATACAAATCAACTAGCAAAGATAACAATCATCAATCACAAGGAGTTTGATAACTCAAGTGTCTCCAATTACTTAACCAAAGCAAAAAGGGAGAAAATCTACTTGAATAAAAATGCCTTCAGATGGAAAATAACAGTAACATAAAATAAAAGAAAGAAATCTTAAATCTGAAATACCTCAAATTATATTAAATAAAATAAATTAAATCTAACATGGGAATTCATAAATTAAATTGGAAAAATAAATAAAAGGAACATTCAACTTGGAAATTGAGAGAAGTAGACTAAACATAATAGAAATCCTAAATCCTAATCCTAAGAGAGAGGAGAGAACCTCTCTCTCTAAAACTACATCTAAAACCTAAAACTATATGAATATCCAAGTCCTCCCCTAAATGAATGGATTTTCCTGCTTTATAGCCTCTAATCTGTGTTTTTTGGGGCAAAAACTGGGCCAGAAACAGACCAGAAATCGTTGGGGCGAAATCTGCCACGCTGATTTTTGTCATTGCGACGCGTCCGCGTGGAGCACGCATTCGCGTCACATATCTGTACGGCCACTATGGAAAATTATATATCAAATCGAAGCTCCGGACGTTAGCTTTCCAACGCAACTAGAACCGCATCATTTGGACCTCTGTAGCTCAAGTTATAACCGTTTGAGTGAGAAGAGGTCAGGCTGGACAACTTAGCAATTTCTTCAACTTCTTGTATTCCTTCCATTTTTGTATGCTTCCTTTCCATCCTCTAAGCCATTCCTGCCCTGTAATCCCTGAAATCACTTAACGCACATATCACGGCATCAAATGGTAATAAGAGAGGATTAATATTAGCAAGTATAAGGCCAAAGAAGCATGTTTTCAATCATAGCACAAATTCAGGAAGGAAATTGTAAAACTATGCATTTTGTATGGATAAGTGTATCAAAGATTGATAAAATCCACTCAATCGAGCATAAGATAAACCATAAAATAATGGTTTATCACACTTCTCATTTGACTTTTTTACCAAGACAACGTTGGCTAGCCATAGTGGGTATTTGACCTCCCTTATGAACCCTACCTCCAGTAAGGCTTGTACTTGTTCTTCCACAGCTTGGAACTTTTCTGGTCCAAGATTCCTACGCTTCTACTGCACTGGCCTAGATCCTGGGTATACCGCCAGTTTGTGACACATTAGTTTGGGATCTATGCCTGGCATGTCTGCGGCCTTCCATGCAGAGAGGTCGGCGTTATCCTTTAGGAACTGTATCAGAGACTCTTTTAAGTCGCCCTTTAAGGTTGCCCCAACATTTGTCATCTTATCCCGGGCATCGCCGATTTGGACCTCTTCAGTTTCGCCTTCAGGTTGTGGACGAAGTTCCTCGCGAGCTCGAACTACCCCGAGTTCAATAGTGTTGACTTCCTCTCTTTTGGGATTGCCTTTATGGTTCAGACTTTCATTGTAACAGCGTCGTGCAATTTTTTGGTCTCCTTTTATCGTGGCGATCCCTTCCGGAGTTGGGAACTTCGTGCATAGATATGGAGTCGAGACCACTGCGGCCAGCTGGTTCAGTGTTGTCCGACCTATTAGGACGTTGTAAGCTGAACTCACGTCGACTACGATGTAGTCTATATTGAGTGTCCTTGACCAATTTCCCTTTCCAAAGGTCGTGTGTAGTGAGATATACCCAAGTGGTTAAATTAGAGAATCTCCCAGTCCGAACAAGCTATTCAGATATGCTCTAAGCTCTTTATCTAGCAAACCGAGTTTGTCGAAGGCGGATTTGAACAAGATATCCGCGGAGCTTCCTTAGTCTATCAGTGTTCTGTGGAGATTAGCGTTGGCCAATATGATAGTAATTACCATGGGATCATCATGTCCCGGGATAATTCCCGCTGCATCTTCTTGGGTGAAGGTAATAGTGGGGAGGTCGGATGACCTCTCTCCTTCCCCAACATGATATACCACTTTAAGATGTCTTTTGCGAGATCACTTAGAGACCCCTCCTCTTATGAATCCTCCATTTATCATATGAACATGTCTCTCAGGAGTGTGAGGTGGTCGTTCAGCCCGTCTGACCTCTTCGTCTCTTCTTCTTTTTCTTGGTTCATCCGCTTTGTTGGCTAAGTACCGGTCTAGTCGCCCTTCTCTTGCCAATTTCTCTATGACATTTTTCAAGTCGAAGCATTCGTTAGTAGGATTTCTGTAAATTTGGTGGTATTCGCAGTACTCTGTCCGACTTCCCCTTCCTTTCTTGCTTTTGATTGGGCGGGGTGGTGCGATCTTCTCAGTGTTGCATATTTCTCAGTAAACATCCACAAGAGACACCCGAAGAGGGGTGTAATTATGGGATTTTCTGGGCTTCTCATTGGGTTAATATTCTTTTTTCTTGGACTCTTTATCCTTGTCCCGAGAGGGGCAGGAGAATCCAGGTTTTGAGGTTTCTCCTAATCGAGAATTCTCCTCCATGTTAATATACTTCTCTGCTTGTTCTTGTACCTCGTTCAGAGATGTTAGATGCTTTTTTGATATGGAATGACTAAAGGGTCCTTCTCTTAGGCCATTGATGAGACCCATGATGGCTGCTTCCGTTGGCAGACTTTGTATGTCCAGACATGCTTTGTTGAATCTTTCCATGTAGCTGCGGAGACTTTCCCGATCTCCTTGCTTGATTCCTAATAGGCTTGGGGAATGTTTGGCTTTGTCCTTCTAGATGGAGAATCTGGCAAGGAATTTTTTGGCTAAGTCATCAAAATTTGTGATGCATCTAGGTGGCAAGCTGTCAAACAACTTTATTGCTGTCTTGGTTAAAGTGGTCGGGAAAGCTTTACAATGGATTGCATCTGAGGCATCTGTGAGATACATCCTACTTCTGAAATTGCTGAGATGATGGCTTGGATCCGATGTGCCATCGTATGGGGTCGTATCATGAGCTTTGAAGTCCTTTGGGACTTTAGCTTTCATGATTTCTTTGGTGAATGGGTCTTGATCCTTGTGGGAGCTGTCATCGTGACTGGACTGAACGGTTTTAGCTTTGAGATCAGCCTCGAGCTTTTGGAGTTTGTCTTCTAGCTCTCGCCGTCGTCTAGTTTCTCTCCAGAGGTCCCTCTCGGCTTCGCGCTGGTGTTCGGCTTCCTGTTCAAGCTGTTTGAGATGATCCTGCTGTTCTCGGGGGGCATCTAAAATTTCTGTATTTGGAAAATGCTTGTCTCCGTTTGATTAAGGTGTATCTTTTGTGATGTTCGCGTTCTTATATGGTGTTCTTTCTTCCAAATCGGAGTTGTGATTGTTGTCAAGGTTGTCCTCCATAATGATGGGATGACTTCCAGGGTCCCTGGCAACGGCGCCAATGTTCCAAGGGTTACCTGAAACTGAAGGTCGATCTCGGATGAGATCTGCTATGGCGGCCAGAACTGTTGTGTCCGACTTGTTGACTTTAGAGGTGCTGCTAATCCTTGATCACCGGAGGGTGGTGGTACCTGCAAGAGATTCTGATGCTTAAGTTAGCATGGGCTTTAAGCAGGTATTTTGTAGAATCAGAGTATGAGTTATACCTGGGTGCTCTAGTGTATTTATAGTAGTGTGGGCTGACCTTTCTAGATAAGATAAGTTAGTTATCTTATCTTATCTTTAAGTGAAGTCATCTTATCTCTAAGGGGAACCCCCTTTATCTTTCTAGGCTTTAGCTGCCTTTAGATTGGGCTGTGTCCCTTTGTTTGGGCCTGCTTGGGTTTCTTATGGCGATTTAGCCAAACTCTTTAAAGAAGAGGTCGCAGAACCTGACCTGAAGAGGTCGGTCGCTTTGTCTTCAATCAGCCCGGGTCAGATAGCTTGACCCAGGGTATCAACACAAAGAAATTGGGATCCAATCAATTTCAATCTGCCATAGATCTACTCATATGATTGAGAAAGGAGTTGAGATCTAATTGATTCATGAAGGATTATAATATCTTGAATCCCTGATAAATCATTTTCCTTTGAATTTCTTCAACTTAGATCTCTTTGATTTCACTGCAATTTATATTTTCCATTCCTGTTTTGATTTCTTGCACCCAATTCCCTTTTATAATTCATGTAATTTAAGTTTCCTTATCATCTAAGTTTCTGCACTTCTACTTTCCTGCAATTTAAGACTCAGTATTTATCTTTCTTGCAATTTAAGTTTCAGCTCTTTTAATTTCTTGCACTTTAAGTTTTAGTCATTTAAGCTTCCTGCCATTTACTTCTTTGTCAATTTATATTCTGCACTCTAGCTTTCTTGCAATTTACTTTCTAATAATCAATTTTCACTCAATTCATCAATATTAGCTTAACTAAATTCATCACCATACTAAAGTTGCTTAATCCATCAATCCCTGTGGGATCGACCTCACTTTCGTGAGTTTTACTACTTGATGCGACCCGGTACACTTGCCGGTTAGTTTGTGTGGAATCGATTTTCCCTCATCAAGTTTTTGGCGCTATTGTCGGGGATTGATTTAGATTGACAATGATTAAGTAGGTGATAATCTAGATTAAGCATTTTTCTTTGTTTTTGTTAAACACACTAACTGTTTGAGATTTGGTTTATGCTAACCTTAACCTCACTCTAGCAATAGAGTGCTTTATTTTTGTGTTTCTGGTTTTCTTTGTGTTGTATGCCAGGAGGAAGAAGAGGTGCATCTACCTCTTTTGATTCTGATTCTTGAGATTGAGAAGAGATGCAAGAGAAAAGGGAGTTATTGGAGAAGAAGAATCAGAAGAGAAAGATCAAGAGATGGATGGTAACCTCCCTAATCCACCAGAGGAAGTGGCCAACAACAATGGCCCACCTCCAAGGAGAGTTCTAGCCTCTTACACCTTCCCCAACCCAAGAAACTGTGGGAGTAGTATACTCACCCCTAATACTCATGCAAATAACTTTGAGTTGAAGCCTGATGAACGAACTTTTTGTGTGGTCTAGAATTTCACAAATGAATTCTCGTTGTAAAGTATAGCTTCTAAACCAAACAATAGTCCTTTCATGCAAAAACTTGAGTTGTCACAAGTAACAAACCACAAATAAGAATTAACCGGAGTATTTGGACTCTGGGTCATTGATAAACCACTATTTTACGGTTTATCTTGTGCTCAATTGAGTGGATTTTATCAACTCTTTACCCACTTATTCATACTATTTGCATGAGTTTACATTTGCCTTCCTAATTATGTGCTTTGATTGAAAACATGCTTCTTTGACCTTAAGTTCCCTATGTTTAATCCTTACTTATTACCATTAGATGCCTTGATATGTGTGTTAAGTGATTTCAGGGATTACAGGGCAGGAATGGCTCAGAGAATGGAAAGGAAGCATGCAAAAGTGGAAGGAATACAAGAAACTGAAGGAACTGCTAAAGCTGTCCAGCCTGACCTCTCTGCACTCAAACAATCATAACTTGAGCTACAAAGGTCCAAATGATGCAGTTCTAGTTGCTTTGGAAAGCTAACGTCCGAAGCTTTGATTTGATATATAATTTGCTATAGCTGCCCTGAAGTTAGGCGACGTGAACGCGTGAATGACGCGCCCACGTCGCATCTGCGAACTTCAATCCGCGCGGACGCGTGGACGACGCCTCCGCGTCACTTTCCCGCGACCTGAATGTAACAGAAATTGCAGGGGGCGATTTCTGAGCTGTTTTTGACCCAGTTTTCAGCCCAGAACACATAGACTAGAGGCTATAAAGTGGGGGAATGCATCCATTCATGATCAGGCTTTCATAATTCACAATTTTAGGTTTAGATGTAGTTTTTAGAGAGAGAGGTTCTTTCCTCTCTCTTAGGATTTAGTTTTAGGATTTAGAATTATTTCTTCTTCATCGCAGGTTCAATGTTCCTTTAATTTATTTTTATTTTTCTACTTTTATTTTATTACTTTAATTGATATTTATCTTTCCAATTTAGCTTATGAATTCTTCTATGTTACAGATTACTCTTTTGAATTAATGTTATTTGAGGTATTTCAGTTTACAATTGTTTCTTTATACTGTTGCTTCCAAATCTGAAGACATTTTTATTCCGGTAGATTTATTTTTCTCCTTTTGGTCTTGGTTAAGAAATCAGTAACTCAGGAGTTATCAAACTCAAATATGATTGATAATCGTTATCTTTACTAATTGAATTGAACTTCAATAATCCCAATCTTTCCTTAGGGATTAACTAGGATTTGAAGATCAAACTAATTAGTCACTTGACTTTTCTTTACTTTAAGTAAAGACTAACTCAGTGGAATTAAGATTCAATCTTCATCATCATTGATAAGGATAACTAGGATAGGACTTCTAATTTCTCATATCTTGCCAAAAGATTATTTTACAGTTATTTATTTATTTTACAGCCATTTACTTATTTTAATTGCAATTTAAATTACTTGTTCCTTATCTTCAAAACCCCGATTTACAATCTCCATAACCAATGATAAGAACATACTTTCCTGCAGTTCCTTGAGAAGACGACCCGAGGTTTGAATACTTCGGTTATAAATTTATTTAGGGGTTTGTTACTTGTGACAATCAAAACGTTTGTAAGAAAGGTTGATTGCTTGGTTTAGTAACTATACTTGCAACGAGAGTTTACTATAACTTCTAAACCATCAATCTTCAATTCTTTCAGTCGTCTCATGAGGAATTGCAACAAAGTGCCTTGTTATTGCTTATGGAGTATGCTTTGGGGTTTTTGAGATGATGGACAAGAAATATAAATGGCAAAGGAAATAAACAAACAAAAAGGTCCTTGGCAAGGTTAGGTGGTCAAGGATCTCTATCCTAATCACTAACCATAACATGAGAATTGGCAAGGACCAACCCCACTAAGTTAACCCCTAACTAATAGTAGAGGAAAGTCAAGTGAGCTATGTCAATCTAAGTCCATAAGCCCTAGTTCTCCACCAAATCAATTAGTGAGATCTAGCGTTAATGGCTCCCAATCATCAATCACTTGGACATTAGTAACTCAAGAGTTCCTAAGTTACCTTCCCAAGCCAAGAGCACTAAATCCCTACTCTAAAATCCAACCAAGCATTTTATCAAACACTTGGGAGGCATAAAAGGAAAACATGGTAAAATACCAAGAGAAGTAAATCTACACTACTCAATTGCAAGGAATTAAACAACAATAAAGCAAATCAATGATAAAAATAATGAATCATAAATTGCATTAAAAGAAAATAGAAGAAGGAAGAGTGCATCAAAAACAAAGCAAGCAATTACAAGAATGAAATACAAAATTAGAGAGAGGAAGAGTAGAGGAACAAGAATTGTAAAAGAAAAGGAAATCAAAGCATGAATTAAACCTAGATCTAAGATGGAAATTAACCTAACCTAATTCTAGAGAGAAGAGGGAGCTTCTCTCTCTAGAAACTAACCTACATGATGCTATACTACCAAACAATTGCTCCTCCCTTACCCAAGCTTGAATTCTGCATGAAATAGCATTAGAAATGAGTTGGGTTGGCCCCAAAGTGCTTCAGAAATCGCTGGGGGCGATTTCACTTTAGTGGGCCACAGGTAGCATCGGCGCGCACGTATACATGGCTCATGCGCGCCCCTGAGCGCTAAATAATATATGGAAAATTTTATATCATCTCGAAGCCCTAGATGTTAGCTTTCCAATGCAACTGGAACCGCCTCATTTGGACCTCTGTAGCTCAAGTTATGGTCGTTTGAGTGCGAGGAGGTTAGGCTTGACTGCTTTACGGTTCCTTCATTTCTTCATGAGTTCTCCCACTTTGCATGCTTTTCTCCTCACTTCTTCCATCCAATACTTGCCTTATGAACATGAAATCACTCAACAAACACATCAAGGAATCGAATGGAATTAAAGTGAATTAAAATCACCAATTTTAGGGCCTAAAAAGCTTGTTTTCATATTTAAGCACAATTCAAGGGAGAATTACAAAACCATGCTATTTCATTGAATAAATATGGGAAAATGTGATAAAATCCCCCAAATTAAGCACAAGATAAACCACAAAATTGGAGTTTATCAAATCTCCCCACACTTAAACTAAGCATGTCCTCATGCTAAAATCAAGAAAGAAGCAAAGGGACATCAACATTTATTCAATGCAAACTAACTACATGCAACCTATCTATATTCAATCTATCTACATGAATGCATTTACTTAGTCAAAATAAATCAATTTCTAAGAATACATATACAAACACAAGTGCTAAGGCAATAGCAATTACTCAACCCACAATTGAATTGAATTATTAAAAAGATTTTTCAAACTTGCAAGAAAAGAGATGATCATGGGTAGAAACATGTAATTGAGCAATCGAACCCTCGCCGGATGTGTATCCGTTCTAGTTACTCAAGTGTATGGGGTTGATTCACTCAATTCTCTCCTAATCATGCTTTTCAAGATTTGTTTTTCATCTAACAATCAACAATTACTTTATGCATGCATACAAATATCCTGAGGGCTTTTCCACAGGTTGTAATGGGGCTAGGATCAAGGTAGGATGCATATGGTCAAGTGAGCTTGAGATTTGAGTCTTTGATTAACTTAAACTTCCCACCTAACCTATGACAACCTATACAATTCTAAACAAACCTAACTACCCATTCTTCACTTTTTCACACACATGCATTCTCTTTTTGATCACCACCCATATGCATTGACTTTTATTGAACCTTGCTTTGGGGCATTTTGTCCCCTTTTTATTGCAATTCTTTGTCTTTCTTTTTTTCTATTTCTATTATTTATTTTCATTTTTTTTTCTCTTTTTTTTATTATTATTATTTTTTTCATTAAATTTTTTTTTCTTTTCAAACTAAAATATATATACAAGAACATCAATGCATATGGTTTACACATGATTAATACATGAGTATGTACCCAATTCTCAAGATTCTCAACACAAATACAAAAACACACTTTTATCTCTATCCAATGTCCCCAACTCTCCCAAAATCAAATGATAAACACTCTCACTAGCCTAGGCTAATCAAAGATCCAAATTAAGGGATATTTATTGTTTTTCACTTAGGCTTGTAATGTGCTACAATTAAGAACAAATGGGTTAAGTATAGGCTCAAATTAGTTATCAATGGAAGATAGAAGGTAGGCTTATTTGGGTAAGTGAGCTATTTGAACAATGGCCTCAATCATATAAATGCATGTATACACAAAATAATGGACATATAGAATTAAACAAATCAAAGATTACAATCATAGAAAGAGAATAATGCACACAAGAATGAAAGTAAGTGGTTATGTATGATGTAACCACACAATTAGGCTCAAATCTCACATGCTTGTGTTCTTAGCTCAAAACATGATCCACAAAGTATATAATTCAAGCAAGTTCTAAAAACAATTTTTTTTTTCAATTGGGGTGCCCTATAGATGAAATCCTTGGAAAATATCATGATTTTGACTAAGCTTAATATATACATATGCAATGCAACCAAAAATCCTAAAAGACCTAAAAATGAAAAGCAAAAGTGTTGGATTAGAAACTTGTCACCCAAAAATGCCGAGCGGTCGGATGACCTCCCCACACTTAAAAGTTTGCACCGTCCTCGGTGCATCCAAAGATGAACAAAGGGGTTCGGCGACTTTTCTAGTTGCTACCTTCAGTTGGTAGGTCAACCGATGCTGCGTGTTCTTCTCCCACTTCCGTTTTTGCTTATGATGATTTATCCTGAACATAGAAAACAGGAGATAATAAGACAAGTAAATGCACAAGCAAGGAAGCATGTATTATTGGAATGAGGTAAATCACTAGAATTGAGTGAGTGAATTAGTGTGACATTAATGAAAAGTAAGTGTGTGGGTCCTAACTTGCATGCGGTTTAGAACTCACACTCTAGTATTTAGAAATCATGTCACATTTACATAAAAGAAAACATGCACTTCACTCATTCTAGTGTGCTTGAGATACTTTAAAAGACTTGTAGGCTAAAACAACCCAACAAGTAGTGAAGAAGTATAAGAGCATTCAAGCAAGAATTAAGCAATTGTGAAATTGGATAATGAATGGGCATTGATTGATGTGTAAGTGAGCTTAATGAACATAATGGTATATGAAACTTACACCACAATCAATGACACCTATTGAAGTTATTGCAACACCTAAGTGACATAGAGGTGAAACGCATGGATGCTATAGAACTTAGGAAAAAGGGTATAGAAGTGAAAATCAATCATATAGAAAGCATGGTCCACAAAGCTTGAAAAGCTCAAAAATATGTCATTAGGTAAGCTTTCGATCCAATTTTTCAACCGCCCAATTTCAATGCATGAAATAGGTGATATGAGTACGGGTAAATCATAAACAAGTATCATCTAAAAAAATGCAATGATAATATACAATTGCCTAACAATGGATGATGAATGCATGGTGGCCAAAACATGGAATTCAAAGAGTTAAGATGCATGAAGGCAACGTAACATGTACTTGGTACTCACAAATGTTCAACATGAAAATTCAAGACCAAGTAATAAATTGCAACCTCAACAAAGGAATCCAACAATGACAATAACAACAATGATGTTAAACTAACATCCCATTAGCAATAAGCAGTAGTAAATGGTAAACAAGATTAGTAATCCAACACTTATAATGGAAAACAAAAATTAAACTAACTAACTAACTAAAAGAAATGGTGTTACATGGTGTTTGGTAGTGTCGGATGATGATTGAAGGGTGGAAAGAGAAGAGAGGAAGGAAAGAAATGGAAAGAGGAGAAGAAAAGAAGGTGAGTGAAACAGGGTAATCCACGCATGCGCGTCATGTGCGCGTAAGCGTGGTGATGAGAGAACTTTTGCGTGGTCTAGAAATTTGCGGATAAATCCTTGTTGCAAGTATAGTTTCTAAACCTTCAAAAGTCCTTTCATACAAACATTTTGGTTGTCACAAGTAACAAACCCCTAAATAAATTGATAACCGAAGTATTCAAACCTCGGGTCGTCTTTTCAAGGAACTGCAGGGAAGTATGTTCTTATTATTGGTTATGGAGATTGTAAATTGGGGTTTTGAGAATGAGGAGTGAATAGTTTAATTAGCGAATAAAGTAAAAGAAGAACAAGAAATTTAAATGGCAAGTAAAATAAATAAATGACTATAAATAAACTTTTGGCAAGGTATGAGAAACTAGAGGTCTTATCCTGGCTATTCTTATCAATGATGATGAGAATTGAATCTTAATTCCGCTTTGTTAACTTTTACTAAGATAAAGGAAGGTCAAGGGATTAATTGGATTGATCTTCGGATCCTATTTTATTTTCTAAGAAAAGATTGGGATTCTTGAAGCTCAATTCTATTAACAAAGATAACAATTATCAAGCATGTTTGAGTTTGATAACTCCTGAGTTACTGATTTCTTAACCAAAACGAAAAGGAGAAAAGTAAATCTACTGGAATAAGAATGTCTTCAGATTGGGAATAATTGTAACTAATAAATAAAAGAAAGCAATATTAACTGAAATACCTCAAATAACATTAATCCAAAATAATAATCTGTAACATGGAAGAATTCATAAATTAAATTGCAAAAGTAAATAATCAACTAAAGTAGTGAATAAAAGTAAAAGAGAAGTTTGAAGTAAAGGAACATTAAACCTGGGATCGAGAGTTACTCTCGAATTAAGAGAAATCCTAAATCCTAATCCTAAGAGAGAGGAGAGAACCTCTTTCCAAACTAAATCTAACTCATGAAAACTAAACTAAAGTCGTCTCTCTATGAATGGATGCATTCCCTCACTTAATAACCTCTGGTCTATGCCTTCTGGACTTGGATTTGGGCCAAAAAGGGCTTCAGAAATTGCTGGGAGCGTTTTCTACAATTTCTGGTGCGTGGCCTCTGTCACGCGTCCGCGTGGGTCACGCGGTCGCGTCATTCGGAGCTTTTCTTGTCACGCGGTCGCGTCAGTCATGTGGCCGCGTCATATGTGTTTTGCTTAAGGCGTGCGGTCGCATCAGTCATGCGGCCGCGTCGCTGTTGATTCGCGCTTGGCATGCATCCGCGTCGCCCTTGCGATCGCGTGGATGCCAGTTTCTTTAGAAACTCCGTTTTGTGCTTTCCTTCCATTTTTGTATGTTTCCTTTCCATCCTTTAAGTCATTCCTCCATTAGTAGATCTGAAACTACTCAACACACTAGTCACAGCATCGAATGGAATTAAAGGTAATTAAAATAATTAGTTTTAAAGCATAGGAAACATGTTTTTCACATATATCACATAATGAGGAAGGAAAAGTAAAACTATGCAATTAATATGAATAAGTGGGTGAAGGATTGAATAAATCACTCAAACTAAGCACAAAATATATCATAAAATATGGGTTTATCAACCTCCCCACACTTAAACAATAGCATGTCCTCATGCTAAATCCAAGGTGAAAAGTAAGGTTAAAGTGATGGAATGTCATGTAATGCAATCTAATCTAAATGCAACTACCTAAATGAATGATGCATCATGCAATTCTAATTTTTATTCACTTGTATATAAAGCTTGCATGTAGTTAAATTAATTCACATTCTCAAGGAGTCATGTATATATATAGCCAAACCTTAGAGAGTGATAAAGTGCCTTTACAATTGAAATGGGAGAGAAAAGCATTTTATAAACTTTGCAAGACAATTAATAATTTAAATAGAGATAAATGTTAATGAGCTATTGAACCCTCATTGGATTTTGTGTTTACTCTCTAATCACTCAGTGTTTATTGGGTTAATCACTCTATTCTTCTTTTTTATTCTTACTTTCAATAACTTTGTTCTTCATCTAACCAATCAACAATCATAGAATATAGTCATACCGAAAATCATGACCTCTTTAAGTAAGGTTGTAATGGGGCCAAGGTAAAGGTAAGGGTATATGTATAAGGTTGAGTGAGCTAATAAGTGAATCCTTAATTAGATTAAGATCTCACCTAACATACTGATAAACCCCGATTTTGTGGTTTATCTTGTGCTTATTTTGGGGAATTTTATCAATATTTCTCACACTTATTCACAAGAAATGCATGGTTTTGTGTTCACTTCCCAATATTGCTCTATGATGAAAAACATGCTTATTTTACCTTAAAATTGCCATATTTTAATCCTCTTCTATTGTCATTCGATGCCGTGATATCTGTGTTGAGTAATTTCAGGAATTATAGCTTAGGAATGACTCAGAAGAGAGGGAGAAAGCATGTACAAAAAGGGAGGAACATGAAGAATTGAAGTCTTGGGAGCAGCAGCATCGGCGTGCCCGCGCACTCCACGCGCTCGCGTGGATGGAACTGACTAGAAGTGGTGGGCAAGGATGGACGCATCCGCGCAGATTGGAAGATTTCTATCAACGCACACGCGCAACTGGCGCGCACGCGTGGATCACAAAAGTAATCGGCGCGCGCGCACGCATGGCGCGTACGCGTGGGAAGCTACACGTGACCTCATTAAGAGAAATCGTGCCTGGCAATTTCTGAGGCCAAGGAGGCCCAATTTCAAGCTGTTTCTGCATGGAAAAGACCCAAGGATGCTATGGGGGAAAGGAGAGAGAACTCATTTTGGCACTAGGACATAATTTTAGGAGTTTTTTTTGGTTCTTGGGTGATTCTAGAGAGAGAAACCCTTGTTCCTCTCTAGATCTAGTTTCCATTTTGATTTTTCCTTATTGATTTGTGAATTAGATTTTGTTGATTACAGTTTTAATTGTTCAATTTAAATTCCTTGCTACAATCTTGCTTATATCTAGTGATAGTTTTATGATTCTTGTCAATTGTCATTTTTACCCATTTCATGAATGTTGTGGATCTTGTTTTGTTGATGTTACATTGATGATTTCTATGTTTACTCTTGTTGATTGTTTGATTGTACATTGATAATTGTTAGTGGGTTTTTGTAGAATTCAATTTAATTGCTATTTTGAACATGTCTATTGTTAGTGCTTACCAAGTGTTCGATGAATTGTTCACTTTGATTATGGAGTAGTTCCTTCTCACTCTTGGCCTAGGTCAAGGGAATTGGGTAAACTTGAGTCATTGGGTCTAATGGATTTGATGATTTGGGAGCCCTAGGTGGTCAATTTGATACTCATTGACGCCAACCCACTACTAATCTAATTAGTAGGTAGGTTGGGACTTATGGGTTGATGTGATCAGGGCCATTTGACGTACTTCAAGTCTAGGAGTAGACATCACGTACTTAAGACTTGAGAGTAGACTTAATGAGCTTGGTTCCTCATAATTGTCAAGATGTAGTCGTTGGACAAGGATTGTGATCCCAATTCCCATGCCTAGCCAAGAGTTGTTTTTGTCATTCATATTCGAAAACAAATTTCCAATTTCAATTGTCTTAGTTATAGTTATTCGTTCAGTTTAAGGTAGAATTAAGTAGAATATTGCTTGTTCATTGGAATTGCTTAATTTTTGCTTACGTAGTTGAATTCGTTTA
>NC_029790.2:79044022-79046249 GCF_000816755.2 Arachis ipaensis
CTTACATCTAGTGATAGTTTTATGATTCGTGTCAATTGTCATTTTTACCCATTTCATGAATGTTGTGGATCTTGTTTTGTTGATGTTACATTGATGATTTCTATGTTTACTCTTGTTGATTGTTTGATTGTACATTGATAATTGTTAGTGGGTTTTTGTAGAATTCAATTTAATTGCTATTTTGAACATGTCTATTGTTAGTGCTTACCAAGTGTTCGATGAATTGTTCACTTTGATTATGGAGTAGTTCCTTCTCACTCTTGGCCTAGGTCAAGGAAATTGGGTAAACTTGAGTCATTGGGTCTAATGGATTTGATGATTTGGGAGCCCTAGGTGGTCAATTTGATACTCATTGACGCCAACCCACTACTAATCTAATTAGTAGGTAGGTTGGGACTTATGGGTTGATGTGATCAGGGCCATTTGATGTACTTCAAGTCTAGGAGTAGACATCACTTACTTAAGACTTAAGAGTAGACTTAATGAGCTTGGTTCCTCATAATTGTCAAGATGTAGTCGTTGGACAAGGATTGTGATCCCAATTCCCATGCCTAGCCAAGAGTTGTTTTTGTCATTCATATTCGAAAACAAATTTCCAATTTCAATTGTCTTAGTTATAGTTATTCGTTTAGTTTAAGGTAGAATTAAGTAGAATATTGCTTGTTGGTATGCGAAATTGCTATTCAGGTTGTGAATTGTTGTTCGAAATTGATTCCCTGGCAATGGCACAAGAAACGGATGCACAGGACCATGGTCTAAACATATCTTCACAACTTCGCATAACTAACCAGCAAGTGCACTAGGTCGTCCAAGTAATACCTTACGTGAGTAAGGGTCGAATCCCACGGAGATTGTTGGTATGAAGAAAGCTATGGTCACCTTGTAATTCTCAGTCAGGCGGATATCAAATGTTTATGGAGTTTTCGAAAATAATATAATAAAATAGGGATAGAAATACTTATGTAATTTATCGGTGAGAATTTCAGATAAGCGAATGGAGATGCTTTCGTTCCTCTGAACCTTTGCTTTCCTGCTATCTTCATCCAATCAGTCTTACTCCTTTCCATGGCTGGCTTTATGTGATACATCACCATTGTCAATGGCTACTTTCAGTCTTCTCTCGGGAAAATGATCCAAATGCCCTATCACGGCACGGCTAATCGTCTGGAGGCATCACCCTTGTCAATGGCTTCATCTTATCCTCTCAGTGAAAATGGTCAACGCACCCTGTCACGGCACGGCTATTCATCTGTTGGTTCTCGATCATACTGGAATAGGATTTACTATCCTTTTGCGTCTGTCATTAACGCCCCGCAATTACGAGTTTGGAGCTGGTCACAGTCATTCATTCATTGATCCTACTCGGAATACCACAGACAAGGTTTAGACTTTCCGGATTCTCTTGAATGCCGCCATCATTCTAGCTTACACTACGAAGATTCTGATTAAGAGATCTAAGAGATACTCATTCAGTCAAAGGTAGAACGGAAGTGGTTGTCAGGCACGCGTTCATAGGGAATGATGATGATTGTCACGTTCATCACATTCAGATTGAAGTACGAATGAATATCTTAGAAGCGAAACAAGATGAATTGAATAGAAAACAGTAGTACTTTGCATTAATCTTTGAGGAACAGCAGAGCTCCACACCTTAATCTATGGAGTGTAGAAAATCTACCGTTAAAAATACGTAAGTGAAAGTTCAGGCATGGCCAAGAGGCCAGCCCTCAAACGTGATCTAAGATAGCATACAACTGATCAAAGATACATAATACAATAGTAAAAGGTGCTATTTATAACAAACTAGCTACTAGGGTTTACAGAAGTAAGTAATTGAAGCATAAATCCACTTCCGGGGCCCACTTGGTGTGTGCTTGGGCTGAGCTTTGAGTGTTGCACGTGTAGAGGTCCTCCTTGGAGTTGAACGCCAGCTTTTGTGCCAGTTTGGGCGTTCAACTCTGGTTTTGGCTCCTTTTCTGGCGCTGGACGCCAGAATTGGGTAGAGAGCTGGCGTTGAACGCCAGTTTGTGTCATCTATTCTTGGCCAAAGTATGGACTATTATATATTTCTGGAAAGCCCAAGATGTCTACTTTCCAATGCAATTGGAAGCGCGCCATTTTGAGTTCTGTAGCTCCAGAAAATCCACTTTGAGTGCTGGGAGGTCAGAATCCAACAGCATCAGCAGTCCTTCTTCAACCTCTGAATCTGATTTTTGCTCAAGTCCCT
>NC_029790.2:79047080-79057263 GCF_000816755.2 Arachis ipaensis
TTTGTTTTCCAGTATTACCACCGGATACATAAATGCCACAGACACATAATTGGGTGAACCTTTTCAGATTGTGACTCAGCTTTGCTAAAGTCCCCAATTAGAGGTGTCCAGGGTTCTTAAGCACACTCTTCTTTTGCTTTGGACCTTGACTTTAGCCGCTCAGTCTCAAGTTTTCACTTGACACCTATACGCCACAAGCACATGGTTAGGGACAGCTTGGTTTAGCCGCTTAGGCCATGATTTTATTCCTTTAGGCCCTCCTATCCACTGATGCTCAAAGCCTTGGGATCCTTTTTATTTCCCTTGCCTTTTGGTTTTAAGGGTTATTGGCTTTTTGCTCTTGCCTCTTGGTTTTAAGAGCTTTTGGCTTTTTCTGCTTGCTTTTTCTTTCTATTTTTTTCTATTTTTTTTTTCGCCTATTTTTTTTTCTGCAAGCTTTGTTCTTTGCTGCTTTTTCTTGCTTCAAGAATCATTTTAATGATTTTTCAGATTATCGAATAACATGTTTCCTAGTCATCATTCTTTCAAGAGCCAACATATTTAACATTCTTAAACAACAACTTCAAAAGACATATGCACTGTTCAAGCATTCATTCAGAAAACAAGAAGCATTGTCACCACATCAATATAATTAAACTAAGTTCAAGGATAAATTCGAAACTCATGTACTTCTTGTTCTTTTGAATTAAAACATTTTTCATTTAAGAGAGGTGATGGATTCATAGGACATTCATAACTTTAAGACAAAGTTACTAACTACTAATGATCATGTAATGAAGACACAAACATAGATAAGCACATAACATAGAAAACGAAAAATAGAAGAATTAAAAGCAAGGAATGAATCCGCCTTAGTGATGGTGGCGTTTCCTTCTTGAGGAACCAATGATGTCCTTGAGCTCTTCTATGTCTCTTCCTTGTCTTTGTTGCTCCTCCCTCATTGCTTTTTGATCTTCTCTTATTTCATGGAGCATGATGGAGTGCTCTTGATGTTCCACCCTTAGTTGTCCCATATTGGAACTCAATTCTCCTAGGGAGGTGTTGATTTGCTCCCAATAGTTTTGTGGAGGAAAGTGCATTTGAGGCATCTCCGGGATCTCATGGTGATGAGCTTCATACGCCTCTTGAGCTCCATGAATGGGCTCTCTTGCTTGCTCCATCTTTTTCTTAGTGATGGGCTTGTCCTCTTTAATGAGGATATCTCCCTCTATGTCAATCCCAGCCGAATTGCATAGGTGGCAAATGAGGTGAGGAAAGGCTAACCTTGCCATAGTGGAGGACTTGTCAGCCACCTTGTAGAGTTCTTGAGGTATAATCTCATGAACTTCCACCTCTTCTCCAATCATGATGCTATGGATCATGATGGCCCGGTCTATAGTAACTTCAGACCGGTTGCTAGTGGGAATGATTGAGCATTAAATGAACTCCAACCATCCTCTAGCTACAGGCTTGAGGTCCAATCTTCTTAGTTGAACCGGCTTGCCTTTGGAGTCAATCTTTCATTGAGCTCCTTCTACACATATGTCCATAAGGACTTGGTCCAACCTTTGATCAAAGTTGACTCTCCTTGTGTAGGGGCATGCGTTCTCTTCCATGTTTGGCAAGTTGAACGCCAACCTCACATTTTCCGGACTAAAATCTAAGTATTTCCCCCGAACCATTGTAACATAGTTCTTTGGATCCGGGTTCTTACTTTGATCATGGTTCTTGGTGATCCATGCATTGGCATAGAACTCGTGAACCATTAGGATGCCGACTTGTTGGATGGGATTTGTTAGAACTTCCCAACCTCTTCTTTGAATTTCATGTCGGATCTCCGGATACTCATTTCTTTTGAGTTTGAAAGGGACCTCAGGGATCACCTTCTTCTTAGCCACAACATCATAGAAGTGGTCTTGATGGGCTTTGGAAATGAACCTTTCCATCTCCCATGACTCGGATGTGGAAGCTTTTGTCTTCCCTTTCCCCTTTCTAGAGGATTCTCCGGTCTTAGGTGCCATCAATGGTAATGGAAAAATAAAAAGCTTATGCTTTTACCACACCAAACATAGAATTTTGCTCGCCCTCGAGCAATAAAAGAAAGAATAGATGAAGAAGAAGAAGAGATGGAGGAGAGGGAGAGTGGGAAATGTTTCGGCCAAGAAGGGTGTAGAGGGGTGTGTTGTGTGAATTTGATGAAGAATGGAGGGCTTTATATAGGGAAGGGAGGGGGGTTAAGGTTCGGCCATTTAGGGTGGGTTTGGGTGGGAAATTAGTTTTGAATTTTGAAGGTAGGTGGGGTTTATGAGGTAGGTTTATGGGGAAGAGTGGATGGATGTGAGTGGTGAAGAGGTGATGAGGAAGAGAGATTGAGGTGATTGGTAAAGGGTTTTTGGGGAAGGATGTTTATGGGATTGTGTGAAAGAGAGGTGAGAAGAAGTGAGTGGAGGAAGGTGGGGATCCTGTGGGGTCCACAGATCCTGAGATGATCCTGTGGGGTCCACAGATCCTGAGGTGTTTAAGGATTTACAACCTTGCACCACATTAGGCATGTAAAATGCCCTTGCACACAACTCTGGGCGTTCAGCGCCAGGTTGGTGCCTATTTTGGGCGTTCAACGCCCATTTACTAGCCATTTCTGGCGTTGAACGCCAGAACCATGCTTGTTCTGGGCGTTCAGCGCCAGGATGTTGCCCATTTTGGGCGTTCAGCGCCAGAACCATGCTCTGTTCTGGCGTTGAATGCCAGACAGGTGCTTCCTCCAGGGTGTGATTTTTCTTCTGCTGTTTTTGATTCCGTTTTCAATTTTTATTTTTATTTTGTGACTCCACATGATCATGAACCTATAAAGACATATGACTAAGAAGAATATAGTTAGATAAATAGAAATTGGGTTGCCTCCCAACAAGCGCTTCTTTAATGTCAATAGCTTGACAGTGGGCTCTCATGGAGCCTCACAGATGTTCAGAGCATTGTTGAGAATCTCCAACACCAAACTTAGAGTTTGGATATGGGAGTTCAACACCAAACTTAGAGTTTGGTTGTGGCCTCCCAACATCAAACTTAGAGTTTGACTGTGGGGGCTTTGTTTGACTCTGCTTTGAGAGAAGCTTTTTCTGCTTCCTCTCCATGGTTGCAGAGGGAGATCCTTGAGTTTTAAACACAAGGGAGTCCTTATTCCATTGAAGGACTAGTTCACCTCTGTCAACATCAATCACAGCTCTTGCTGTGGCCAGGAAAGGTCTTCCTAGGATGATGGATTCATCCTCTTCCTTTCTAGTATCCAGGACTATGAAATCAGCAGGGATGTAAAGGCCTTCAACCTTTACTAACACGTCCTCTACTTGTCCATATGCCTATTTTCTTGAATTGTCTGCCATCTCTAATGAGATTTTAGCAGCTTGTACCCCATAGATTCCCAGTTTCTCTATTATAGAGAGGGGCATGAGGTTTATTCCTTAACCAAGGTCACACAGAGCCTTAAAGATCATGGTGCCTATGGTACAAGGTATTATGAACTTTCCAGGATCCTGTCTCTTCTGAGGCAATGTCAGTTGATCCAGATCACTTAGTTCAATGATGAACAAGGGAGGTTCAACTTCCCAAGTATCAATACCAAATAATTTGGCATTCAGCTTCATGATTACACCAAGGAACTTGGCAGCTTACTCTTCAGTAACATCCTCATTCTCTTCAGAAGAGGAATACTCATCAGAGCTCATGAAGGGCATAAGGAGGTTCAATGGAATCTCTATGGTCTCTAGATGAGCCTCAGAGTCCTTTGGTTCCTCAGAGGGAAGCTCCTTATTGGTCACTGGACGTCCCAGGAGGTCTTCCTCCTTGGGATTTACGTCCTCCTCTCCTTCTTTGGGTTCGGCCATGGTGCTTATGTCAATGGCCTTGCACTCTCCTTTTGGGTTCTCTTCTGTATTTCTTGGGAGAGTACTAGGAGGGATTTCAGTGATCCTCTTACTCAGCTGGCCCACTTGTGCTTCCAATTTTCTAATGGAAGACCTTGTTTTATTCATGAAACTCATAGTGGCCTTGGACAGATCAGAGACTAAGTTTGCCAAATTAGAAGTATTTTGTTCAGAGTTCTCTGTCTGTTGCTGAATGGATGATGGAAAAGGTTTATTATTGTTAAACCTGTTTCTTCCACCATTATTAAAGCCTTGTTGAGGCTTTTGATCCTTCCATGAGAAATTTGGATGATTTCTCCATGATAAGTTATAGGTGTTTCCATAAGGTTCACCTAAGTAATTCACCTCTGCTATTGCAGGGTTCTCAGGATCATAAGCTTCTTCTTCATAAGAAGCCTCTTGAGTACTGTTGGATGCAGCTTGCATTCCATTCAGACTCTGAGAGATCATATTGACTTGCTGAGTCAATATTTTGTTCTGAGCCAATATGGCATTCAGAGCATCAACTTCAAGAACTCCCTTCTTCATAGGCGTCCCATTATTCACAGGATTCCTCTCAGAAGTGTACATGAACTGGTTATTAGCAACCATGTCAATGGGTTCTTGAGCTTCTGCAAGCATTTTCTTTAGGTGAATGGATCCACCTACAGAAGTATCCAATGACATCTTTGATAGCTCAGATAAACCATCATAGAATATATCCAGGATGGTCCATTCTGAAAGCATGTCAGAAGGACACTTTTTGGTCAGCTGCTTGTATCTTTCCCAAGCTTCATAGAGGGATTCACCTTCCTTTTGTCTGAAGGTCTGAACATCCACTCTAAGCTTGCTCAGCTTTTGAGGAGGAAAGAACTTGGCTAAGAAAGCCATGACCAGCTTATCCCAAGAGTTCAGGCTATCTCTGGGTTGAGAGTCCAACCACACTCTAGTTCTGTCTCTTACAGCAAAAGGGAAAAGCATGAGCCTGTAGACTTCAGGATCTACTCCATTAGTCTTAACAGTATCACATATCTGCAAGAATTCAGTTAAGAACTGAAAAGAATCTTCAGATGGAAGTCCATGAAACTTGCAGTTCTGCTGCATCAAAGAAACTAATTGAGGTTTTAGCTCAAAGTTGTTTGGTCCAATGGCAGGAATGGAGATGCTTCTTCCATGTAAATTGGAATTAGGTGCAGTAAAGTCACAAAGCATTCTCCTTGCATTATTATTATTTTCGGCTGCCATCTCCTCTTCCTGTTCGAAAATTTCTGAAAATCTATCTCTGGATTGTTGTATTTTAGCTTCTCTTAGTTTTCTCTTCAAAGTCCTTTCAGGTTCCTGATCTGCTTCAACAAGAATATTCTTGTCCTTGCTCCTGCTCATATGACAAAGAAGAGGGCACAGGAAAAAAAAATAATAATATGGATCCTTTATACCACAATATAGAGGTTCTTGTGCTAGTAGAAGAAAAAAATCTGAACTCAGAGAAAGAGAGGGTTCGGATTTTTTTTGGTGGTGTGAGGAAGAGATGTTAGTAGATGAATAAATAAATAGAATGAGATGGGAGAGGGAGAATTTTTGAAAATAATTTTTGAAAAGGAGTTAGTGATTTTCGAAAATAGTTTTTGAAAAAGGTTAGTATTTTTTTTCGAAAAATTTTGAAATAAAAAATAAAAATAATTAGTTAATTAAAAAGAAATTTTTGAAAAAGAGGGGAGAATTTTCGAAAATTAGAGAGAGAGAGTTAGTTAGGTAGTTTTGAAAAAGTTAAGAAACAAACAAAAAGTTAGTTAGTTAGTTGAAACAAATTTTGAAAAGATAAGAAGTTAGGAAGTTAGAAAAGATATTTTGAAATCAAATTTTTGAAAAAGATAAGATGAGAAGATATTTTTGAAAAGATATGATAGAAATTAGTTTTGAAAAAGATTTGATTTTTAAAGTCACAATTAATGACTTGATTCACAAGAAATCACAAGATATGATTCTAGAACTTAAAGTTTGAATCTTTCTTAACAAGCAAGTAACAAACTTGAAATTTTTGAATCAAAACATTAATTGTTGATGTTATTTTCGAAAATATGATGTAAAATTAAGAAAAAGATTTTTGAAAAATATTTTTTTGGAATTTTCGAAAATAACTGAGAAATTTGAAAAAGATTTGATTTTTAAAAAAGATTTTGAAAAAGATAAGATTTTCAAATTGAAAATTTGATTTGACTCATAAGAAACAACTTGATTTTAAAAATTTTTGAAAAAGTCAAATCTAATTTTCGAAATTATGAGAGAAAAGAGGGAAAGATTTTTTTTTATTTTTTTTGAATTTTTAATGATGAGAGAGAAAAACAAGAAAAATGATGCAATGCATGAGAATTTTAGATCAAAACATGTGATGCATGCAAGAATGCTATGAATGTCAAGATGAACACCAAGAACACTTTGAATGTCATGATGAATATCAAGAACATATTTTTGAAAAATTTTTAATGCAAGGAAAACATGCAAGACACCAAACTTAGAATTCTTTAATGCTTAGACACTAAGAATTCAAGAATGCATATGAAAATCACTAAGACACAAAACATGCAAATGCAAAGATCAAACAAGAAGACTTACCAAGAACAACTTGAAGATCATGAAGAACACTATGAATGCATGAAAATTTTCGAAAATTGCAAGATGCACATGCAATTGACACCAAACTTATAACATGACTCAAGACTCAAACAAGAAACATGAAAAATATTTTTGATTTTTATGATTTTCTAATTTTTTTGGATTTTTCGAAAATTAATTGAAAAAGGAAAATAAGGATTCCAAAATTTTTAATATGAATTCCAGGAATCTTGCATTCTTAGTCTAAAGCTTCAGTCCAGGAATTAGACATGGCTCACTAGCCAGCCAAGCTTTCAATGAAAGCTTCGGTCCAAAACACTAGACATGGCCAATGGCCAGCCAAGCTTCAGCATGTAATTTAGACATGACATGCCTGACATACCCTTCAGTCGTATAACAGCTGATGGTTGGAAGCCTCAGTCCAAAAGAATTTAGACATGGCTTTACAGCCAGCCAGGCTTCACATGCTTCATGAAACACTAGAATTCATTCTTAAAAATTTTGAATAAAAATATATTTTTGGTTTTTTGAAAACTTTTTTATTTTTTCGAACAAGATGAACCGTTAGTTGTCCAAACTCGAACAATCTCCGGCAACGGCGCCAAAAACTTGGTGCTGTTGCCGGATCAAACTTGGCACTGATTTTACCGGACCAAAAGCTTGCCGAAAACTCAAACAATCCCCAGCAATGGTGCCAAAAACATGGTATGCGAAATTGCTACTCAGGTTGTGAATTGTTGTTCGAAATTGATTCCCTGGAAATGGCACCAGAAACGGATGCACAGGACCATGGTCTAAACATATCTTCACAACTTCGCATAACTAACCAGCAAGTGCACTGGGTCGTCCAAGTAATACCTTACGTGAGTAAGGGTCGAATCCCACGGAGATTGTTGGTATGAAGCAAGCTATGGTCACCTTGTAATTCTCAGTCAGGCGGATATCAAATGGTTATGAAGTTTTCGAAAATAATATAATAAAATAGGGATAGAAATACTTATGTAATTCATCGGTGAGAATTTCAGATAAGCGAATGGAGATGCTTTCGTTCCTCTGAACCTTTGCTTTCCTGCTATCTTCATCCAATCAGTCTTACTCCTTTCCATGGCTGGCTTTATGTGATACATCACCATTGTCAATGGCTACTTTCGGTCTTCTCTCGGGAAAATGATCCAAATGCCTTGTCACAGCACGGCTAATCGTCTGGAGGCATCACCCTTGTCAATGGCTTCATCTTATCCTCTCAGTGAAAATGGTCAACGCACCCTGTCACGGCACGGCTATTCATCTGTCGGTTCTCGATCATGCTGGAATAGGATTTACTATCCTTTTGCGTCTGTCACTAACGCCCCGCAATCGCGAGTTTGGAGCTCGTCACAGTCATTCATTCATTGAATCCTACTCGGAATACCCCAGACAAGGTTTAGACTTTCCGGATTCTCTTGAATGCTGCCATCATAGGGTCAGGCACGTGTTCATAGGGAATGATGATGATTGTCACGTTCATCACATTCAGATTGAAGTACGAATGAATATCTTAGAAGCGAAACAAGATGAATTGAATAGAAAACAGTAGTACTTTGCATTAATCTTTGAGGAACAGCAGAGCTCCACACCTTAATCTATGGAGTGTAGAAACTCTACCGTTAAAAATACGTAAGTGAAAGTCCAGGCATGGCCGAGAGGCCAGCCCTCAAACGTGATCTAAGATAGCATACAACTGATCAAAGATACCTAATACAATAGTAAAAGGTGCTATTTATAACAAACTAGCTACTAGGGTTTACAGAAGTAAGTAACTGATGCATAAATCCACTTCCGGGGCCCACTTGGTGTGTGCTTGGGCTGAGCTTTGAGTGTTGCACGTGTAGAGGTCCTCCTTGGAGTTGAACGCCAGCTTTTGTGCCATTTTGGGCGTTCAACTCTGGTTTTGGCTCCTTTTCTGGCGCTGGACGCCAGAATTGGGTAGAGAGCTGTCATTGAACGCCAGTTTGCGTCGTCTATTCTTGGCCAAAGTATGGACTATTATATATTTCTGGAAAGCCCTGGATGTCTACCTTCCCATGCAATTGGAAGCGCGCCATTTTGAGTTCTGTAGCTCCAGAAAATCCACTTTGAGTGCAGGGAGGTCAGAATCCAACAGCATCAGCAGTCCTTCTTCAACCTCTGAATCTGATTTTTGCTCAAGTCCCTCAATTTCAGCCAGAAAATACCTGAAATCACAGAAAAACACACAAACTCATAGTAAAGTCCAGAAATGTGAATTTAACATAAAAACTAATGAAAACATCCCTAAAAGTAACTAGATCCTACTAAAAACATACTAAAAACAATGCCAAAAAGCGTATAAATTATCCGCTCATCACTTGTTCATTGGAATTGCTTAATTTTTGCTTACGTAGTTGAATTCATTTATTGCAATTTAAGATTACTTGCTTGTTAAGTTTTTTCATTTATTTTCATGTTCATAACTCACAACCCCGGATTTCTTACCAATGTCGAAGTACATGTTTGCCCATTCCTTGTGAGACGACCCGAGGTTCGAATACTTCGGTTATTTCTATTGGGGTTGAACTTGTGACAACCAAATCCCTCTTCTAAATTTGATCTCCCGAGGATTGTTGTTGGTAAAGCTATACTCACAACGAGGTGTTATTAAAGGGAAATTTACCAATACACCCTTGGAGAGAAGCATCACATACATACTTTCTAAATCAAAGCTTCTTTACCTATTTTCCATATTTTCTCACTTTTGATGTTACATGCTCATATCTCAATGTTTATTTTTATCCCATGTGCATTGCTTTATTTCACAATTGGGAAATTCTTTTTGTGTCCCCTTTATTCAAATACTGAAAAATAAAATCTTCTCTTTTTTTTATTTATTTTTTTTATTGCACATGGTAATTCAATTATTTTGATTTCACATGAGCATGCTTCCCAAAAATTCTTATTTTGAATTATTTTAATTCTTTTCTACCCTTTTGTTTTTATCATCCATGTTCCCAATAGGTTTTCCCACATTTAAACTATACGTAATTTTCTATCTTAAGCTAACCAAGGATTCAACTTGGGATTTTATTTTGTTTTTCTGCTTAAGGCTAGTAATGTGGCTAATAGAATAAAAGGAGATTTAAAGGCTCAAGGGGGCTAACAAAAGTGATGTAAAATGTAGGCTATTTTTGGGACAAGTGTGTTAAAATCAAATAATGGCCTCAATCACTCTCTTGGTATGTATTTCTAATCTATAATCGGACATATAGACTAAAACAAAGTAAAGAATACCAAAATATAAAAGAAGGGCGAAACACTCAGGAATAAAAATTATGGTTTGAATGTAACCATACAATTAAGCTCAAAACTCACAGGCTATGTGTTCTCTAGCTCAAAAATCATTTATCAATTATGTATGTCATGCAGGTTTAGTTAAAAATTCCCATTATTCTCAATGTAAAACTTAAGGTGGCTTTAAAGTTCTAGTGTTTCTCCTTGATGAAGTGTTGTTAACTAACATGAAATGCTATATATACAAGGTGTGGGTTGTTTTGATTCTGTTAAAGTCTCTAGTTTACTTCGTTTTTCTTTTCAATCTATTCTTAGTTATCTTATGCTAAAAAGGGTAAACTATACTAATCAATCCACAATTTCTATAACTAATAAGTTAGAATTACAACTAAACTAAGTGGCTAAAA
>NC_029790.2:79057792-79061021 GCF_000816755.2 Arachis ipaensis
AGGGTGATGTAAAGGGTAGGCTATTTTGGGATAAGTGAGCTAAAATCAAATAATGGCCTCAATCACTCTCTTGGTATGTATTTCTAATCTATAATCGGACATATAGACTAAAACAAAGTAAAGAATACCAAAATATAAAAGAAGGGCGAAACACTCAGGAATAAAAATTATGGTTTGAATGTAACCATACAATTAAGCTCAAAACTCACAGGCTATGTGTTCTCTAGCTCAAAAATCATTTATCAATTATGTATGTCATGCAGGTTTAGTTAAAAATTCCCATTATTCTCAATGTAAAACTTAAGGTGGCTTTAAAGTTCTAGTGTTTCTCCTTGATGAAATGTTGTTAACTAACTAACATGTAATGCTATATGTACAAAGTGTGTGGATTGTTTTGATTCTGTTAAAGTCTCTAGTTTACTTCCTTTTTCTTTTCAATCTATTCCAAGTTATCTTATGCTAAAAAAAAGGTAAACTATACTAATCAATCCACAATTCTATAACTAATAAGTTAGAATTCCAATGTAGAAATAGAGTATAAATACATGAAAATAGCAATGTATAAGTACTGCAAAATAGAAATAAAAAGAAAAATACAGAAAAATAGGAAAATAAATAAAAAGAGTATGTGGTGGTTCACCAAAAAAAAGAACTCCAGAGATGGCGACCTCCCCACACTTAAAATGTAGCATCGTCCCTGATGCTCAGTCAAGCAGGGTGTGAAGGGGTGTCATCACTGGAAGGACGGGTAGCTGGGGTCTCTAAGATGGTGATCTGAGGGTCTGACTGCTGTGGAGGAGGTGCTGACTGAAGAGGGATCTCAGGGTCTACAGCCTGAATCTGAGGCGGAGCCTCCTGATGGTGTACTGCCTGCTGGGTGTCTGCTTGCTCTGCCTCACTCTATGGATAGGTCTCTGCCTCGGGATCATCCGCCTCCTCCTCAGATGCCTCGGATGGTGTGTCAGGCTCAGAGGGGATGTCGCCAGATCGTATCATCAGCTTCAGGTACTCATAGCGTCGCTTGTTGCGACGCTCCATCTGGTTAAGCCGTCGAAACAGGCGGTGCACTAGATGATAGATGGGCTCTAGGGCAGGTGGAGGTGCAGTGGTGGTGGCAGGTGTAGCTGTAGAGGAAGAGGGGCCGGCAGATGGTGTGGCAGTGTCACCAGGAGCAGTGAGGAATGGAGGTCTGTAGCCCAAGGCCAGAAAGTTCCTGCTGTGCAGGATAATCTTCTTGCATTCTGCAGCAGGTGGCCTCTCATCAGCATCCTCCCAAGGCACGTCAGCTCGACGGCCTAGCTGTGTGATCAAATATGGAAAGGGAAGAGTGCCTCGGACGTGGACCCTGGCCATGTAGAACCGGATAAAGCGTGGCAGGTACAGGTCCTTATCCTCCATCACACACCATAGGAGGGTGATCATAGCGGCCGGTATCTCAATCTCATGAGTACTCAGCATAATGAAGTTGCTAAGTATTTGATGCCATAGTCGAGCCTCATCATTCAGGTAAATGCGCTTGATTCCCTTTGGCATGGTGGTGTTCTGACCCATAATCCAAGGAACGGTTGGGTCAATGGCTATCCGGGCCTTTACTGCATCCCAATCAAATCGCATAAAGCGCATGTCTTCCTCAACTTTCTGATAACCATCCAGCTGATCAGTCTTAGGCAGAAGCTTCAAAACATCCTCAATGGCCTCTTCAGTAACCAGAATCTGCTTCCCTCTGAGGTTCACTGTATCTAGGGAAGTCTTGAAGTAATTGCAGTAGAATTCTCTAACCCAAGATGCATTGACCTCAGTCAGAGGTCTCTCCAGGAAGAACCAGCCTCTTTGTTTGATCTGGTCAGAGGTGTATTGCTGGAGTTCTTCTGGGATCTTCAGAGTCCTCTCCAGGTATAGGTTCCTGGAGGTTGCAAACACCGGATACCTCAGCTCACAGTATCAGTTTGCAAACTTTATTGGATCAGTAGCAGGGATTAGCTGGTCGGCCTTCTCCTACGGGGTAAAATTTTTCTCCTGCAAGAAGGCATCATGCATGAGATCAATGATAGATATAGAGGCTTCTCCTCTTTTCCGTTTGCCAGTTGTTGCCTTTTCTTTCCCTTTTCTGTGGGAGTCCAACATCCTGAAAAACAGAATTCAAGGATATAATAAAAACAGGAAAACAAGGAGGCAATTAACAAGAGAAGCACATAGTGGCAAAGGAGCAGGAGAGTAATGAATATGAGCTAAGTAAAAGTGCATTAAGGATTGAATAGGAGTTAAAAGTTCGAAAAGAAGAATTTACAATCCAAAATGGAATAGAATTCATGTGAAATAGAAAAATAAACATCATGCCTTGGTTAGAATGTTAAGAGAAAGTGAAAGAAAATCAGAAAAGAAGTTTTTGAAAGGTTAGGTTGGTTAGAATTGAAAAAGAGTTTAGGAGGTAAAAATTAGTGAGTTAGTAGAAGTGGGTTAAAGTAAGTGGCATAATGAAAATATTCCAAGTAACAAGTATTCACAGTTAGAAGCGATAAGTAACTGATATCCAAACAAGTAAAACAGTTTGATGATGATTCAAATAGATACAAAGAAAGCAGAAATTTGGAATCAAACATCAAAAATGCAGTGTAGGAACTAGGAAATCAAAAAGGATAATAAAACTTGCCTGGGCATTCATGAATTGTTTGGTTAAAGCAGAGTAAAACAGATTTCAAAATGGCAAAACCAAAACATGAAGTAAAATATTTTACAGAAATTTGGGCAGCATTCCGGCTAAAATTGGATTGTTCCAGAAAATAAACAGCAGTAAAATAGTTCATATGAATCAAAATTAAAGCTGTACTTACATATAAGGAATATAAACATGAAAATTCAGAGTAAAGAGCAGCATGAAACAAGAAATTATATCATATGAAGAAAACTAACAACACAGCATCAGCAGAATTGTGAAAATAAAGAAACAAGAAACAAGAACAGTGCAATTAAACAGACCTAAATCTACTAACCACATCCTAGGCTACCTAACATCCTAAAATCCACTACAACATGCATAAATAACTAGCCTAAAGATGAACAATAACATAAAAGAAAAATAGGAACCAACGACGAAAGGATAAAAGGGTGGCGTTTGGCGGAACCTGGTAGGTGAACTAGGGAGAATGGGCAGAAAGGTGGCTGGGGGTGGTGGTGACGGCGTCTGGCGCGGCAGAGAAGGAAGACGCGGTGGCGGTGATGCTGTACGGAG
>NC_029790.2:79062361-79063246 GCF_000816755.2 Arachis ipaensis
AGTGGTGTGGTGGTGGTTGGGTGGTGATGGTTGGATTGGAGGAGAAGAGAGGGAGAAGAAAGGTTTGGGGGGGCGCGACTGGTAGGGTTCACGTGGCTGGGGGGTTATAAATTTGAATCCGCACGGCCGCATGGGGGACGCGGTCGCGTGGCTGGAGCGAAAAAATGGTGTGACGCGATCGCGTAAATGATGCGATCGCGTGGAGGGCAAAAAGAGTAAATGACGCGATCGCCCGGGGCATGCGATCGCGTCGCTGGAATTTGCGCTAAACGCACAAATCCAGTGTCGTTTCAGCACAACTCTTTGTCTCCTTTTGGGGTGTGGTGCAATCCATGCGACGCGATCGCGTCGCTCACGCGGTCGCATGGGATTGGTATTGTGCAAGTGACGCGATCGCATGAGTAACGCGATCGCGTGGGTCAATTGTGCGAAACATACAATGGCCGCACGATTCCAGCCTAACTTTCTGGACGTTGGATCTTTATGCCGATCTCCAGGTCATGCGGCCGCGTGGATGACGCGGTCGCGTGGGTAATGTTTTACGCCATTTGACGCGATCGCATGGATGACTCGGTCGCGAGGAGCACCTTCTCTCTTTCTTTTTTTTTTTATGCAGTATGCAGAATGCAATGATTAATATGAATGCGATGCAAAATTCCAGGTTCAATATTATAAAATAAAATTACACTTGAAAACAAACAAAACGAAATAAAAATTGAAAAATGAACGATCATACCATGGTGGGTTGTCTCCCACCTAGCACTTTTAGTTAAAGTCCTTAAGTTGGACATTGGAGGAGCTTCCTGTTATGGCGGCTTATGCTTAAATTCATCCAGAAATCTCCACCAATGCTTGGAATGCCAATAGCCTCCGGGGTCCCAAACT
>NC_029790.2:79073126-79079478 GCF_000816755.2 Arachis ipaensis
GTGAGTGACGCGATCGCGTTGGTCAATTGTGCGAAACGCACAATGGCCGCACGATTCCAGCCTAACTTTCTGGACGTTGGATCTTTACGCCGATCTCCAGGTCATGCGGCTGCGTGGATGACGCGGTCGCGTGGGTAATGTTTTACGCCATTTGACGCGATCGCATGGATGACTCGGTCGCGAGGAGCACCTTCTCTCTTTCTTTTTTTTTTTATGCAGTATGCAGAATGCAATGATTAATATGAATGCGATGCAAAATTCCAGGTTCAATATTATAAAATAAAATAACACTTGAAAACAAACAAAACGAAATAAAAATTGAAAAATGAACGATCATACCATGGTGGGTTGTCTCCCACCTAGCACTTTTAGTTAAAGTCCTTAAGTTGGACATTGGAGGAGCTTCCTGTTATGGCGGCTTATGCTTAAATTCATCCAGAAATCTCCACCAATGCTTGGAATGCCAATAGCCTCCGGGGTCCCAAACTAGGCACATGAAACTTCTGGGCAGCTTCAAACAGATTCTCAGACTCCCGGGGTGACGAATGTTAGCATATATTCCAGGATCCCAAACTTTGCTTTTAAATCCACCTTCGTCTTGATCTATGCTTTTCCATCTGGGCGGTTTAGAGATTAGATTCTCACCAGGATAACCAAACATTTTCCGAGATCCATCCGGTTGATCATGATGCCAATCCGTGCACTTCAAGTTGAAGCGTGGAACCTTATCGAACCTTGTGCACCAGCTCTGAGTACGAGCCATTTCCTTGAAGCTTGTATTGGATGGTAATGGCCTTGGGGTAGGTGGTTCCAGTGGTTCTGTGAGTTCTACTCCCTTGTGCTCTTCTGTGAAATTCTCCACTTCTTTGCAGAATTCTTCAAATGTAACATCATCCTGATCAAAGCCATCTATGTCTTCCTCATCACTTGAGTCATAAATGGGCGGTTTAGAGAAATCTACCTCCGCGTCATCTTCGTATTCATCTGGGGAAGAGTCTTCGATCTCAGAGAATTCACTTGCGGATGCAAGTTCATTATCATCATCAAGGAAACTTGCTTCTGGAATTATCTTGTCTAGTTCTTCATGAAAGCTTAGCATTGGAGGTTGTGCACTATCCTCCTTAGCATCAATTGTAACATCCTTGACAGAATTCTCCACAACTCTGGATTTCCATGGGGGTTCAGCGTCTCCTAAGTCTTCAACCAACTCTTCTTCTTGTACAGTGATAGCTTTCTCTACTTGTTCTAATACGAAGTCAGGCTCTGTCATGTCCACTGGAGTCTCTAGTATCTCCTTCATGCTACGCTCTTCATTAGATTGTCCACATGGTGTTGTGGGAGGTCCTTGAGTGTTCGAACGTCTGGCAAGTAATTGACTTATTGCTTGCTCCACTTGATGAATAGTTGTTTGAAGTTGATCTGCTGTTTCCTTGAGGCGAATCTTTGATTCCCGGGGTGATAGGTTTGGACGTGGTACAAGGGGAAGTGGTGGTGTTTGGGAGTGATTGGATTGGAGCTGGGGTAAATGAGGATCATGTGGTGGTGAATGGTGAAAAGAAGCTTGTGAGCGTGGTGGTTCGAGATTATGTTGAGAGGATGGTCTATAGGCACGTAGTGGGGCTTGTTGGTAGTTACAAGGTTGTCCACCATATCTTTCAGCTGGGTATGCATTGCAGAATGGTCTTTGTCCATGATATCTTGGAGGGTGTTGTTGCCTAAAGGGTTGATTAGGTCCTCTCGGCTCCATCCATCCTTGATTGCTTTGACCTTGATGCATATTCCTGTTATAACTTTCATTCCTTTCAATAACATTAGAACCAAACTCAAAGCGAAAGGGGTGAGAATTCATAGTAGCTGATGAAAATAAAAGGGAAAAATAAAAACAAATAAACAAGTAAAAGAAGAATATTTACAATAACCAATAATAAGGCACACGATTGCAATTCCCCGGCAACGGCGCCATTTTGATGAGAGGACTTTTGCGTGGTCTAGAAATTTGCGGATAAATCCTCGTTGCAAGTATAGTTTCTAAACCTTCAAAAGTCCTTTCATACAAACGTTTTGGTTGTCACAAGTAACAAACCCCTAAATAAATTGATAACCGAAGTATTCAAACCTCGGGTCGTCTTCTCAAGGAACTGCAGGGAAGTATGTTCTTATTATTGGTTATGGAGATTGTATATTGGGGTTTTGAGAATGAGAAGTGAATAGTTTAATTAGCGAATAAAGTAAATGAAGAACAAGCAATTTAAATGGCAAGTAAAATAAATAAATGACTATAAATAAACTTTTGGCAAGGTAGGAGAAACTAGAGGTCCTATCTTGGCTATCCTTATCAATGATGATGAGAATTGAATCTTAATTCCGCTTTGTTAACCTTTACTAAGATAAAGGAAGGTCAAGGGATTAATTGGATTGATCTTCGGATCCTATTTTATTTTCTAAGAAAACATTGGGATTCTTGAAGCTCAATTCAATTAACAAAGATAACAATTATCAAGCATGTTTGAGTTTGATAACTCCTGAGTTACTGATTTCTTAACCAAAACCAAAAGGAGAAAAGTAAATCTACTGGAATAAGAATGTCTTCAGATTGGGAATAATTGTAACTAATAAATAAAAAAAAAAGCAATATTAACTGAAATACCTCAAATAACATTAATCCAAAATAATAATCTGTAACATGGAAGAATTCATAAATTAAATTGCAAAAGTAAATAATCAACTAAAGTAGTGAATAAAAGTAAAAGAGAAGCTTGAAGTAAAGGAACATTAAACCTGGGATCGAGAGTTACTCCCGAATTAAGAGAAATCCTAAATCCTAATCCTAAGAGAGAAGAGAGAACCTCTCTCCAAACTAAATCTAACTCATGAAAACTAAACTAAAGTCGTCTCTCTATGAATGGATGCATTCCCTCACTTCATAATTTCTGGTCTATGCCTTCTGGACTTGGATTTGGGCCAAAAAGGGCTTCAGAAATCGCTGGGAGCGTTTTCTGCAATTTCTGGTGGGTGGTCTCTGTCACGCGTCCGTGTGGGTCACGCGGTCGCGTCATTCGGAGCTTTTCTTGTCACGTGGTCGCGTTAGTCATGCAGCCGTGTCATATGTGTTTTGCTTAAGGCGCGCGGTCGCGTCAGTCATGCGGCCGCATCGCTGTTGATTCGCGCTTGGCATGCGTCCGCGTTGCCCATGCGATCGCGTGGATGCCAGTTTCTTTAGAAACTCCGTTTTGTGCTTTCCTTCCATTTTTGTATGTTTCCTTTCCATCCTTTAAGTCATTCCTGCCTTAGTAGATCTGAAACTACTCAACACACTAGTCACGACATCGAATGGAATTAAAGGTAATTAAAATAATTAGTTTTAAAGCATAGGAAACATATTTTTCACATACATCACATAATGAGGAAGGGAAAGTAAAACTATGAAATTAATATGAATAAGTGGGTGAATGATTGAATAAATCACTCAAACTAAGCACAAAATATATCATAAAATATGGGTTTATCACGTGGATTGATGAAATGGAAGCGACACGTACACGTACAGCGCGCGTACGCGCGCATGGCAAAGCAGAAAGTCAACGCGGACGCGCAAGGTACACGTTCGCGTGCCCTGTGGCACAAAGTTAGCACACTTTAGGCACAACTCTCGGGTGAATGTATGGGAAGTGGAAAAATTCAATCCACGTGTACGTGTACATGGCGCGTCCGCGTCGATGGCCGAAATTGCTTGATTCACGCGTACGCGTGGATTGCGCGTGCGCGTGGGTGGTGCTCTATTTTTCAAAATTTTTCTATGTTTTTGCACCAAACCAAGCATTCTAAACCTCCAAACAACTACCAAAACATCATAAAACCTTATTTAACCTACTAGACTCCCAGATAAACTCAACTAAGCAATCAAAACATGAAAGTAAACCTAAATTACCAATATTTACAAAAAGAAAAAGAGAAAGATGTTACCATGGTGGGGTGTCTCCCACCTAGCACTTTTGTTTGTTGTCCTTATGTTGGACTTATGGGGAGCTCCTCTCAAGGTGGCTTGTGCTTGAAGCCATCTTGGAAAATCCACCAATGCTTGGTCCTCCATTGTGCCTCAAGATTCCTTATCATTTGCACCAAGTGTTGATGGAGTTCTTCACAAGTTTGGGGCTCCCAAAATTGATTTTCTCCTTGTAATCTGGGATCCCACACTTTGTTTTCACACCCGTCTTGAAGTTGACTCTCATTATTAGCCCATCCGGGTGGTGAACAAGGTGAATTCTCTATAAAGTGACCAACAATCCTTCTAGACCCATCTATGTGAGCACTACTCCAACCTTTATATCTCATGTTTGATGCATCAACCATAATGAGCCTTGATTTGCAACACCAACCACGAAACATCTTTATTTTATGCTTTATCCCACAAAGCATCCTAAGTTGGCCATTCGTTTCAAGCACACCATATTGAAGTGGGATAATAAAGTTAATAGAAATGAGTTTTACCCACTCAAATGAAGGTGTAGATGGCAACCTAGGCAAAGGTGATTCCAAGGGTCTTGACAAGGCGTATTCAATTCCCATCCTCCTTTTTCTAAGGACTTCCACATCTCTACAAGATCTCTTAATTTCAATCCTTTGTTCAACACTTTTATGTAACTCTTTTCCCTTACTCAAATCATAAATGGGAGGACGAGAGAGATTTACCTCCACATTGCTTTCAAATCCAATGGGGGAAGGTTCTTCATGTTCAAAGGATTCTTCACCACTAAGACTTGGTGCTTGATCTTCATCACCAAGGGGACTCAATTCTTGCTCTATCCCATCCTATTCTTCATAAGGGATATGCCTCGGAGGTTGTGCACATTCCTTCTTAGCATCAAATTCAATCATTTTGGAGGGGTTTTCTTCAATCCTAGACTCCCAAGGTGATTCCGCATCTCCTAAGTCTTCAACCACTTCTTCCTCTTGTTCAATAATCTCTACCTCCTCCTCTTGTTGCATTTCTTGCTTTAACTCTTCTTCTTCACCTTGGAGCTTCAAGTTCACTCCCTCACTAAGCTCCTTCGTTGCTTCTCCATATTCCACAATGGAAATGCCTTGATCGCATAGGCTTAGGCAGGATGAGACTATGTTGCCAATGGCTTCTACCATGATAGCCATTTTTGCTCTTAACTCTACAAATTTCTTTTCATCCTCATCGGAGTGTTGTGGTGGAAGAGAGGGTTCATTGTTTGAGGGAAAGGTATTATAGTCGGAAGGTGGTTCATATTGGTGAAATTCTTGAGGTGGTGTGTGTGGACTTTGTGGTTCTTGGGAGTATTGGTGTTGGAATGGTGGTGGCTCTAAGCATGGTTCATATGGTGGTTGGTATGGTGGGTATGGTTTAGGGTCATATGAAGATGGTTGGTGAAAGGTGGCTTGTGAGTATGGTTGATGGCTATCTTGAGGATATGGCTCATAAGTGTATGGTGGTGGTTCTTGGAAGTCACAAGGGGATTCACCATAACCATTGGATTGGTATGCATCATAGAATGGCTCTTCTTCATAGTGCATTGGTGGAGGTTGTTGCCAAGAGGATTGATCATATGCATATGGCTCCTCCCACCTTTGGTTATCCCATCCTTGATGCACATCTTCATTGAAGTTTCCATTTCCTACAACATAGTTGTAATCACACTCATAGCCAAAGTGAGAATTCATGGTGAAAAGTGAAAATAAGAAACAAAAGCTAACAAGAAATAATGAAACAAAGTCTTAAAACTAGCAAAAACTAACAAGAAATCCAAAAATCAAGCTATTCACATATATACAATAACCAATAACATAACACCATTGCAACTCCCCAGCAACGGTGCCATTTTGATGAACGAACCTTTTGTGTGGTCTAGAATTTCACAAATGAATTCTTGTTGTAAAGTATAGCTTCTAAACCAAACAAAAGTCCTTTCATGCAAAAACTTGAGTTGTCACAAGTAACAAACCCCAAATAAGAATTAATCGGAGTATTTGGCATGAGAAGCATAACTCAAGCATCAATTAATAAGTGTGCCAAATAAAAGAGCATTTGTAATGATGACAATTGTGAACGAAAATCTCAAACACATGTGGAGCACAAGTCATGTGAAAAAGAGGCATTCAAGTAAAAGGGTAAAACAAAATCGAGTTCAAAATGCCATAGGGTTTTTCACAACACTTAGTGAGCAAGTTAAAGTAGGAATGAAAATAATATAATCCAAATGTATATGAGAGCCAAATTAAAATATCAATTTTCAAATAGCTTCTCATAATATCCACAAGCTCAAAATAAAATAGTACCCAAATAAAATTCTAACACCAACATAAAAATACATGAAAAGAAACCATAGAT
>NC_029790.2:79079484-79081018 GCF_000816755.2 Arachis ipaensis
GGGGGGGGAGGGAGAAAAGAAGGGAAAAAGAGAGAAGAAAGGAGAAGGGAATGAGAAACAAGGCACGACGCGTAAACCTGCAACACGCGTACACGTGAAAACTGAGTTCGCCATACGCGTCCACGCATCCGTGTGGGTGGTCTGGAAGCAAACGGATGCTCACGCATCAGGGACGCGTATGCGTGGGTGATGTTGTGCCTCTAGCACAGTACCAGCCCCGGACCATCACAACTCTCTATTCAACACGCTTTTACGCCGATTTTTCATGCCCACGCGTACGCGTCGTTGATGCTTACGTGTGGATTGAACTTTTTGCAGTGGACGCGTACGCGTGAGGTACGTGTACGCGTGAGATACGCATACGCGTGGGGTGGCTTGTGTGCCATACACCCCTCCCGCGCGTCTCTCACGCAACTCTCTGTTCAGGTGCGCATACGCAAATGACACGCGCGTCATGGACGCTTGCGTGTCGATTCCCCCTTTTTTTTATATATGCAAAATGCAGAATGCAGCATGCGGATGCTAATGCAAACATTATGAATGACACTAATAAAAATAAAATAAAATAAAACTTGGAATAAAAGGGACGATTATACCGTGGTGGGTTGTCTGCCACCTAGCACTTTTAGTTATTGTCCTTAAGTTGGACATTTGGTGAGCTCCTTGTCAGGGTGGTGATGCACGGAAATCTTGTCTCGCAACAAATTTCCTTCGGCAAGTGTACCGTATTTGTCGTCAAGTAAAAACTCACAATAGAGTGAGATCGAATCCCACAGGGATTGATTGATCAAGCAACTTTAATCAGAGGAATGTTCTAGTTGAGCAAATCCAGAATTTGAGCTGAGAATTGCAGAAAATAAAATGGCGGGAAGGTAAATGGTAGAAAAAGTAAATGCTAGAATTAAAGAACTGAAAGTAAATGACTGAAAGTAAATTGCAGAATTGTAATTGGGAATGGGGGAATTGCTTATAAAAGTAAGTAACAGAAATTAAAGAGAATGGGTAAGATCAGAAATGGGGAGTTCATTGGGCTTAGGAGATGTTGCATTCTCCGGATCAATTTCATTTTCATCTCTTCCTCAATCAATGTACTCATTGATCTCCTTGGCAATCGTAAGTGATTGAATTACAATTTCTTGTAATTCAATCTCTCAAATCTTGATCAATAGCCAATTCCTTGGTCAATTGCTCATGAGAAGAGATGAAGTATGGTCACTGATTATACCACATGCATTTCCCAAACCAAGTGTTGAGAGGATTATAGTCACATATCCATCCAAACCCAATTTGGTCCAGCATGAGAAAGTATTTCTAGCTTGATCTCTTCATTCCTCTTTCAAGGTTCAGAAGAGATCCAAGTATGAATAGCTTCTTTTTCAAGATAACTACTCAATTGGATGAAGATCGAAAGCTTTCAAGTAAAATCAAGAGAAAAGATAGAAGAAGAATAATGAAAACTAGTATTGATCAATCAAATTACAACAGAGCTCCCTAACCCAATGAAAGAGGTTTAGTTGTTCATAGCTCTAGAAAA
>NC_029790.2:79088274-79092462 GCF_000816755.2 Arachis ipaensis
ATCAAATTACAACAGAGCTCCCTAACCCAATGAAAGGGGTTTAGTTATTCATACCTCTGGAAAATGAAAACAAAGATGAAGAATACATGATGAAAACTAGAAGTGCAGAGAAAGTAAATACAGAGAGTAATTCTATGCCCAGAGGCTCCCTATATTTTCCAACTCCCAATTTAATTCAAAGCTACTCCTATATATACTACTCTTTTGTTCTTCTAGTTGGCTCTTCAAGTCTTGGGTATGGGCCTTTGGATCTTGAGTTTGAAGCAGTTCTCTTCTTCATTGGGCTTGGCTTTACTTGCAGTGAGAAAGTGTGAAGTGGGCAGAGACTTTAGCTCAGGACGTTAGTGGTGTTAACGTTCAGTGAAAATATGGGTTCGAGAACGTTAGTGACAATCACCTTTTTCACTAACGTTCCTCACCCAAGTAAGAGCCACGTTAACTTCAACGTTAGTGGCACAAACGTTGCCACTAACGTTGCCTCTATACCCTTCGCACACATTACTGGGACTTACCTTTCCCAGTAATGTTGAGAAGTCTCTGATAAAACCCAATTTTGTGGTTTATCTTGTGCTTATTTTAGGGGATTTTATCACCTTTTATCACATTTATTCAATGAAATAGCATGGTTTTGTAATTCTCCCTTGATTTGTGCTTAAATGTGAAAACATGCTTTTTTGGCCCTAAAATTGATGATTTTAATTCACTTTAATTCCATTCGATGCCTTGATATGTTTTTTGAGTGATTTCATGTTCATAAGGCAAGTATTGGATGGAAGAAGTGAGGAGAAAAGCATGCAAGTAGGAGAACTCATGAAGAAATGAAGGAACCGTAAAGCTATCAAGTCCGACCTTCTGGCACTCAATCGACTATAACTTGAGCTACAGAGGTCCAAATGAGGCGGCTCTAGTTGCGTTGGAAAGCTAACATCCGGGGCTTCGAAATGATATAAAATTTGCCATATTTTTCTTTGCGTTCAAGGGCGTGCATGCGCACTTTGCGCGCACACGCCGATGCTGTCCGTGGCCCTAAATAATGAAATCGCCCCCAGCGATTTTGCAGCTCCTTTTGGGCCCAATCCAACCCATTTCTGATGCTATTGAACCCAAGGATTGAAGGGGGAATGAAAAAAGTAGTCATAGTTTAGTTTTCATCATGTTTTAGGGTAGAGTTCTAGAGAGAGAGAGGCTCTCTCTTCTCTCTAGAATTTAGGGTAGTTTAGGTTTAGTTTTCTTAAATCCAAGTTTTAATTTTTGTTTTGATTTAGTTTTCTCTTTTCATTTCTTGTTGCTACTACTCTAATCTTCTTAGTTTCTCTTGTTCATTTTCCTTTATTTTGTTACTTTTATGTTGATGAACCCTTGTTGGATTTCCATTTTCCTTTAATGCAAAATGCAATTGAGGTTCTTTTGTTGATGATTTGAATTGTTAATTTACTTTTCTTGCAAATTGTAGTTGGTAGATTTTACCATTTCTTGCCATTTACTATGCTTTCCTTTTATGCCTTCCAAGTGTTTGATAAAATGCTTGGAAGGATGTTAGAGTAGATTTTGAGCATTCTTGGCTTGGAAAGAAAAACTAAGTGATCTTAAGTCATTAAGACCCAACTATATTGGTGATCTAGAATTGTTAGCTAGTATGATTTCCATTAACTCTAATCTCTTGCTAATCCACTTAGTGAGTTGATTAGGACATTTGGATTGAGATTAGCTAGTCTTATAAAATTTTCTTCGAGTGTGAAGATAACATGAAACCTTCTTCCATCGTCGGAGATGACGTAATAAGCTAAATTCTTGTTAATTATTGTTATTAGTGACTGGGATAGAAAGCTTAGATTCTCAATTCTTGCCAAGGATGTCTCTCTTTTATTAACTGCTTTCTTTAGTTTTTCCTTTACTTTTCTTGCCCCTTTTCCGAAAATCAAACCCCCTTGCATCTTCAAAGCCAATAATTGAGCACTTCATTGCAATTCCTTCAATTCAATGCAATTTATGATTCATGTTCCTTTATTGTTGATTTGGATTTGTTGTTGTTTAATTCCTTGCAATTGAGTAGTGTAAATTTACATTCTTTGCAATTTTACCATGCTTTCCTTTTATGCCTTCCAAGTGTTTGATACAATGCTTGGAAGGATGTTAGAGTAGATCTTGAGCATTCTTGGCTTGGACAGAGTCATTGGGCAATCTTGAGTCATGAAAACCCAACTCATGTTGGTGATCTAGAGTTGTTAGCTAGTATTGTTTCCATTAACGCTAATCTTTTGCTAATTTAATTAGTGAGTTGATTAGGACTTATGGAATAGTGTTTCCATTGACGCTAATCTTTTGCTAGTTTAATTAGTAAGTTGGTTAGGACTTTTGGATTGAGATTAGCTAGTCTCGTTAGACTTTCTCCCT
Organism: Arachis ipaensis; assembly: GCF_000816755.2. NCBI lineage: Eukaryota > Viridiplantae > Streptophyta > Magnoliopsida > Fabales > Fabaceae > Arachis > Arachis ipaensis. The sequence continues at coordinate 79,090,669 of NC_029790.2, forward strand.
ATTTGTTGGAGTTGACGTAATGAGATAAATTCTTGTTATAATTGTGACATGATTAATTAGTCTTGTTTGACATTCTCCCTATTTGTTGGAGTTAACTAAATAAGATGAATTAATCATTGCATGACTAGGATAGAAAGCCCATGATCTCAATCTTTGCCATGAATGTCTCTCTTTATTAATTGCTTCCTTTAATTGCTCTCTTTATTTTTCTTGTCATTTACTTTCTTGCCTTCTCACCAATCAAAACCCCCCTATACCCCTCATAGCCAATAATCATACATTTCATTGCAACTCTTCGTGAGACGATCCGGAGTCTAAAATACTCTGGCTAATTTTCATTCTGGGGTTTGTACTTTGTGACAACCATAAATTTTTGTATGAAAGGATTCTTGATTGGTTTGGAAACTATACTTTACAACGAGACTCCATTAGATAAATTCTAAACCGCCAAGAATTCCGATCATCAAAATGGCGCCGTTGCCGGGGAGTTGCAATGGTGTTATATTAATGGCTATTGTGAATATTGTGAATATGTTTGCCTTTTTGCTTATTTGTTAGTTTTTGTTAGGCTTAGGACCTTGTTGCTTATTTTTTGTTAGTTTTTGTTTTGTTTGCTACTATGAATTCTCATCACTTTGGCTATGATTTTGGCTCAAATTATGTTGTAGGAAATGGGAGCTACAATGAGAATGTGCATCAAGGATGGAACAATCAAAGATGGGAGGAGCCTCAAGGGATTGATCAACCTTATTGGCAACAACCCCCTCCGGATTCTTATGGGTATAACTCTCATCCTAATGCATATCAATCTAATGGATATGGTGACCCTTATTATGATTGTCAACAACCACCACCATATGCCTTTGAACCACCTCCTCAACATAATTTTGAACCACCTTACTCACAAGCCCCTTTTCACCAACCACCTCCATATGACCCCAACCCATATCCATCATACCAACCACCTTGTGAACCATATGAACCATATGAAGAACCACCCCAATTCCACCACCAATACCCTCAAGAACCACCACCTCACTACCCTTACTAAGATGAATCACCTCCCATGTATGATAACTTTCAACCACATAATGAATTTCCCTTTCCACCACAACCATCCAAGGAAGAACACCCACATCCATCCATCCAAGAGTCAATGGATCGTCTCAAGGAAGAAATGGATCGGCTTCAAGCAATAATCCGTCAAAAGGAGCAAGAGGAAGCCCAAAGGAGGAATTATGAAGCTATTGAGGCTAACCTTGCCAAAATTAAAGCCAACTTGGACTCATGGGACTCATGCAACAAGCAAAGCATCTCCACGGATGAGTGTGAGAAATTAACCGAAGAAAGGAGCATGAAGGAGATTTTAGAATCTCAACATGAGGACAAAGAGATGGGGTATGTCTTACAGCAAGTGGAGGAGGGAGAGATTGTTAAAGAAGAAGAAGTGGTTGAAGAGTTAGAGGAAGTTGAACAAGAGGTGAATTTCAAACTTGAGAGCACTTCCACACCAAGTGACATTGTTGATGATTTTGTGGAAGTTGTTGAACCTTCTTCCAATGAGCTTGAATTTGATGTTGAAGAGGATAATGCGCAACCTCCAAGGCATAGTATGAATGATGAAAGATTGGAAGAGGATGATCAAGAGGCAAGCTCCACCAATGAAGAATGTGTGGAAGAAGTTGGTGGGCAAGGAATTGAAGTTGAAAAAGCTTGCCAAGAGGTGGAGGTATTCGAAGAAGAGCACAAGGGAATGGAGCTTACAAGACCATTGGAGATGTCCCTTCCTAAGTC
>NC_029790.2:79099936-79104983 GCF_000816755.2 Arachis ipaensis
CTCTTACTAGTTTTAGGATTTGATTTTCTTGCTTCTTATTTGATTTTGTTTTCATTTTCTCTTGCTATCATGAATTCTCACTTTGGCTATGAGTATAGTTCAAATTGTGTTGTAGGAAATGTGCACTTCAATGATGACACTCATTATGGATGGAACCAACAAAGATGGGAGGAGCCTCAAGGAATTGATCACTCCTATTGGCAACAACCTCCGGATACTTATAGGTATAATTACCATCCTAATACATGTCAATTCAATGGCTATGGTGACTCTTTTTGTGATAATCAAGCACTACCACCATATGCCTATGAACCACCTCCTCAACATAATTTTGCACCACCTTACTCACAAGCCCATTTTCACCAAATACCTCCATATGAACCCAACCCATATCCACCATACCAACTACCTTGTGAACCATATTAACCATATGAAGAACCACCCCAATCTCACCACCAATACCCTCAAAAACCACCATCTCCATATTATCACCAAGATGAATCACCTCCCATGCATGATAACTTTCAACCACAAAATAAATTTCCCTTTACACCACAACCCTCTATGGAAGAATACCCATATCCATCAATCCAAGAGCCAATGGATCACCTCAACGAAGCAATGGATCGGCTTCAAGCAATAATCCGTCAAAAGGAGCAAGAGGAAGCCCAAAGGAGGAATTATGAAGCTATTGAGGCTAACCTTGCCAAAATTAAAGCCAACTTGGACTTATGGGACTCATGCAACAAGCAAAGCATCTCCATGGATGAGTGTGAGAAATCAACCGAAGAAAGGAGCATGAAGGAGATTTTAGAATCTCAATATGAGGACAAGGAGATGGGTTATGTCTTACAACAAGTGGAGGAGGGAGAGATTGTTAAAGAAGAAGAAGTGGTCGAAGGGTTAGAGGAAATTGAACAAGAGGTGGATTTCAAACTTAAGAGCACTTCCACACCAAGTGACATTGTTGATGATTTTGTGGAAGTTGTTGAACCTTCTTCCAATGAGCTTGAATTTGGTGTTGAGGAGGATAATGCGCAACCTCCTAAGCATATAATGAATGATGAAGAGTTGGAAGATCTTGAACCCTTTCTTCCAAACAATGAACCTTCTCTTCCACCATCACCTCCCGATGAAGCCCCCATGCAAGAATTGAGAGATCTTGAATCTCATATCTTAAGGCGACACGAGGAGGATGAAAAGAAGTTTAAGGAGCTAGGAACCAAGATGGCTATCCTAGTGGAAGCCATTAGCAATATGGCCTTATCCCAACTAAGCCTAAGCAACCAAGGCACTCCCATTGACGAATGTGGAGGAGCAACCATGGAACATAGTGAGGGAGTGAGTTTAGAGCTTCAAGGTGAAGAAGAGGAGCTAAAGCAAGAATTGCAACAAGAGGAGGAGGTAGGGATTATTGAACAAGAGGAAGGAGTGGTTGAAGACTTAGGAGATGCGGAACCACCTTGGGAGTCTAGGATTGAAGAAAACCCCTCCAAGATGATTGAATTTGATGCTAAGGAGGAATGTGCACAACCTCCAAGACATATCTCTTATGGAGAATTGGATGGGATAGAGCAAGAATTGAGTCCCCTTGGTGATGAAGATCAAGCATTAAGTCTTAGTGGTGAAGAATCCTTTGAGCATGAAGAACCTTCTCCCAAGGAGATGGAAAGCAATGTGGAGGTAAATCTCTCTTGTCCTCCCATTTTTGATTTGTGTAAGGAAAAAGGTATAGATAAAATTGTTGAACAAAGGATTGAAATTAAGAGATCTTGTGGAGAGGTGGAAGTCCTTAGAAAAAGGAGGATGGGAATTGAATACGCCTTCTCAAGACCCTTGGAATCACCTTTGCCTAGGTTGCCATCTACACCTTCATTTGAGTGGGTGAAACTCATTTCTATTAGCTTTATTATCCCACTTGAATATGGTTTGCTTGAAACGGATGGCCAACTTAGAATTCTTTGTGGGATGAAGCATAAAAGAAAGATGTTTCGTGGTTGGCGTTGCAAATCAAGGCTCATTATGGTTGATGCATCAAACATGATATATAAAGGTTGGAGTAGTGCTCACCGAGATGGGTCTAGGAGGATTGTCAACCCACTATTCCTTGTTTGAGCTTGATGCAACATGCTCTTCATGTCATTTGCCTATGCTTTGACTTTATTCTTGCATCAAGTATTAGGTTATATGCCCTTGCCTATATTGCTTTCTCACTTACATGCGTAGCTAACATGTAGTGAGAACCTTACTCTTATTTGGCATTAGCCCCCGCCTATGTTTTATTGCTTTGATATCTTTGTTGTAGGCTTAATTTCCTTTCTTTCTCTTTCCTTTTACGTTGGCCACCAAGAAGGAAAGGGATGGAAAAGCGTCTAAATGGGGCAACAAACAAGTTCTCCCGCACAACCTTTTGAAGGAGCTCATCAATTGTAGCAACCCGTCCACCTTGCTCTTCTTTGCATGCACCGATGACGGTGCAAATTTCTAAGTGTGGGGAGGTCGTCCGACCGACCTCCATGGGTAACAACTTCCTTTTTCAACACCAAATTCTTAATTTTTGTCTTTGTTAGTTAGTTGTTGCATTGCATGATAGGTTGCATGCTAGTTAGAATTTGTACATATTTTACCACTTCTTTTAATGTTAGGACTACTTGGTTAGGGTGATGATTTCTTTTCCAAGAAAACGGTTTTTAGGGCACCCTACCAATTTGAAAAAAAAAATTTTTTTTTTGAACTTGCTTGATGAATTTATTTTGGAACATGGTTTTTGAGTTAAGAACACAGGCATGTGAGTTTTGAGCCTTATGGTGTGGTTACATCTTATAACCACTTATTTTCATTCTTGTGTGCATTATTCTCTTTCTATGATTGTAATCTTTGATTTGTTTGATTCTTTATATCCATTATTCCATGTATACATGCATTTATATGATTGAGGTCATCATTTCATTTAGCTCACTTACCCAAATAGCCTACCTTTTATCAACCATTGTTAGCCAAATTTGAGCCTATTTAATCCCGTTTGTTCTTAATTTTAGCACATCACTACCCCTAAGTGAAAAACAATAAATGTCCTTAATTTGGATCTTTGATTAGCTTAGGCTAGTGAGAGTGTTTATCATTTGGGTATGGGAAACTTGGGACATTGGTTGAGGTAAAAGTGTAATTTTTATTTTTGTTGAAAATATTGGGAATTGGGTACATATTCATGCACTATATGTAAAACCATATGCATTGATACGTTTGTATATACTTTAGAAAAAAAATGAAAAAAAAAATATATATATATATATAAAAAAGAGAAAAAGAAATAAAAGGGAACAAAATGCCCCAAAGTAAAGTTTAATAAAAATTAATGCATATGGAATGTGAATTAAAGAGAATGCATGAGTATGTGAAAAAGTGGGAATCATGGGTAGCTAGGTTGTGTATTAGAATTGTATAAGTTGTTATATGTGTTTGGTGAGATCTTAGGTTAATCAAAGATTCAAATTTCAAGCTCACTTGACCATATGCATCCCACCTTGACCCTAGCCCCATTACAACCAATGAATAAGTCCTCATGATGAATGTATGCATGCATTGAATAATTGTTGATTGTTAGATGAAAAACAAATCATGGAAAGCATGATTAGAAGAGAATTGACTGATCAACCCTATACATTAGAGCAACTAGAGCGGATACACTTCCGGTGAGGGTTCGATGCTCAATTCCTTGTTTCCGGCTTTCATGAGCTTTTCTTCTTGCAATTCTATTTGAACTTCATTTTGATATTCGAATTGGTAGAGTTTGTGAGTCGTCATATGACCTTTTCCCAACTTGTTCATACATGCTCTTGGAGATTGATTTACTTTTAACCAAGTAGGTAGAATCATTTTGCATTTAGTTGCATGCATGTAGATAGGTTTATATAGTTTCTTTGCATTGAATAAATGTTCATACCCTTTTCTTGTCCTTTATTCTTAGCCTGAGGACATGCTTGGTTTAAGTGTGGGGAGATTTGATAAACCCCAATTTTGTGGTTTATCTTGTGCTTATTTTGGGGGATTTTATCACCTTTTTTCACATTTATTCAATGAAATAGCATGGTTTTTGTAATTCTCCCTTGATTTGTGCTTAAATGTGAAAACATGCTTTTTAGGCCCTAAAATTGATGATTTTAATTCACTTTAATTCCATTCGATGCCTTGATATGTTTGTTGAGTGATTTCATGTTCATAAGGCAAGTATTGGATGGAAGAAGTGAGGAGAAAAGCATGCAAGTGGGAGAACTCATGAAGAAATGAAGGAACCGTAAAGCTATCAAGTCCGACCTCCTTGCACTCAATCGACTATAACTTGAGCTACAGAGGTCCAAATGAGGTGGTTCCAGTTGCGTTGGAAAGCTAACATCCGGGGCTTCGAAATGATATAAAATTTTCCATATGTTGCTTCGCGTTCAGGGGCGCGCACGCGCCGATGCTGACTATGGCCCACTTTAATGAAATCGCCCCCAGCGATTTTGCAGCTCCTTTTGGGCCCAATCCAACCCATTTCTGATGCTATTGAACCCAAGGATTGAAGGGGGAATGAAAAAGTAGTCATAGTTTAGTTTTCATCATATTTTAGGGTAGAGTTCTAGAGAGAGAGGCTCTCTCTTCTCTCTAGAATTTAGGGTAGTTTAGGTTTAGTTTTCTTAAATCCAAGTTTTAATTCTTGTTTTGATTTAGTTTGCTCTTTTCATTTCTTGTTGCTACTACTCTAATCTTCTTAGTTTCTCTTGTTCATTTTCCTTTATTTTGTTACTTTTATGTTGATGAACCCTTGTTGGATTTCCATTTTCCTTTAATGCAATTTATGTTTGAGGTTCTTTTGTTGATGATTTGAATTGTTAATTTACTTTTCTTGCAAATTGTAGTTGGTAGATTTTACCATTTCTTGCCATTTATTATGCTTTCCTTTTATGCCTTCAAAGTGTTTGATAAAATGCTTGGAAGGATGTTAGAGTAGAATTTTATGCTCTTGGCTTGGAAAGGTAACTTAGGAACTCTTGAGTTGCTAATGTTC
>NC_029790.2:79105204-79105666 GCF_000816755.2 Arachis ipaensis
TGTGTTCATCCTAACGTTAGTGACAATGTTTGGTGTCACTAACGTTGTCGACCACCTAGTTTCTTCACGTTAGCTTCCACGTTAACTTGGTTAACGTGGGAGTTAATGTGGCTTCTTGTGACTTGGCCAACATTAGTGAGAAAGTTGAATGACACTAACGTTGGCGTCCCCCTTTTCTTCTTAACGTTAGAGGCCACGTTAACTAAGTTAACGTGGCAACTAACGTGGCCACTTATGAGCTTGGTCCAACGTTAGTGATAATGTTAAGTGTCACTAACGTTGGCTCCATTTCCTTTCTTCCACGTTAGAGTTCACGTTAACTTAGTTAACGTGACTCTTAACATGGGCAATGATGGCTTCGACAGCGTTATTGGAAATTATTTTTCTCATTAACTTTGCAAGTTACTCCCATTCCACGTTAGTGTTAACGTTAGTGTAACTAACGTAGCCACTAAAGTGGTT
>NC_029790.2:79105817-79108383 GCF_000816755.2 Arachis ipaensis
TTTTTCTGTGATTTTAGGTATTTTCTGGCTGAAATTGAGGGACTTGAGCAAAAATCATATTCAGAGGTTGAAGAAGGACTGCTGATGCTGTTGGATTCTGACCTCCCTGCACTCAAAATAGATTTTCTGGAGCTACCAAACTCAAAATGGCGCGCTTCCAATTGAGTTGGAAAGTAGACATCTAGGGCTTTCCAGCAATATATAATAGTCCATACTTTGCCTAAGTTTATACGACGCAAACTGGCGTTCAACGCCAGCTCTCTGCCCAATTCTGGCGTCCAGCGCCAAAAACAAGTTGCAAAGTGGAGTTCAACGCCCAAACTGGCACAAAAGCTGGTGTTCAACTCCAAGAATGACCTCTCCACGTGTAGACTTCAAGCTCAGCCCAAGCACACACCAAGTGGGCCCCGGAAGTGGATTTATGCTTCAATTACTTACTTCTGTAAACCCTAGTAGCTAGTTTATTATAAATAGGACCTTTTACTATTGTATTAGACATCTTTGGATTATCTTTTGATCTATTGATCACGTTTGGGGGCTGGCCATTCGGCCATGCCTGGACCTTCATTACTTATATATTTTCAACGGTAGAGTTTCTGCACTCCATAGATTAACGTGTGGAGCTCTGCTGTTCCTCAAAGATTAATGCAAAGTACTACTGTTTTCTATTCAATTCATCTTATTTCGCTTCTAAGATATTCATTCGCACTTCAACCTGAATGTGATGAACGTGACAATCATCATTATTCCCTATGAACGCGTGCCTGACAACCACTTCCGTTCTACATTAGATTGAATGAGTATATCTTAGATCTCTTAATCAGAATCTTCGTGATATAAGCTAGATTGATGGCGGCATTCATGAGAATTCCGGAAAGTTTAAACCTTGTCCGTGGTATTCCGAGTAGGACTCTGGGATTTAATGACTGTGACGAACTCTAAACTCGCGAGTGCTGGGCGTAGTGACAGACGCAAAAGGATAGTAAATTCTATTCCAGTATGATCGAGAACCTCCAAGATGATTAGCCATGCAATGACATCGCCCGTGCTGTGACAGAGCATTTAGACCATTTTCCCGAGAGGATTGAAAGTAGCCATTGGCACCGGTGACATCCTTACATAAAGCCAGCCATAGAAAGGAGTAAGACGGATTGGATGAAGAAAGCAGGAAAGCAGAGGTTCAGAGGAATGAATGCATCTCCATACGCTTATCTGAAATTCTCACCAATGATTTACATAAGTATTTCTATCCTTATTTTAGTATAAATTTTGAAAACTCCATAACTATTTTATATCCGCCTGACTGAGATTTACAAGGTGACCATAGCTTGCTTCATACCAACAATCTCCGTGGGATTGACCCTTACTCACGTAAGGTTTATTACTTGGACGACCCAGTGCACTTGCTGGTTAGTTATGCGAAGTTGTGAAGATATGTTTAGACCATGGTTCTGTGCATCCATTTTTGGTGCCATCGCCAGGGAATCAATTTCGAACAATAATTCACAACCTGAGTACCAATTTTGCATACCAAGTTTTTGGCACCGTTGCCGGGGATTGTTCGAGTTTGGACAACTGACGGTTCATCCTGTTGCTCAGATTAGGTAATTTTCTTTTTGTTTTATTTTCAAAAATTTTTTCAAAAATCTTTCAAAATTTTCTCCTTTGTCTTCGAAAAAAAAAATTTTAAAATAAAAGGGTTTTCAAAAATATATTTTTTTCAGAATTTTTAAGAATGAATTCTAGTGTTTCATGAAGCATGTTGAAGCCTGGATGGCTGTAGGGCATGTTAGGCGTGTCATGTCTGAGTTACATACTAAAGCTTGGCTGGCTATTAAGCCATGCCTGACCCTTTGATTGGAGCTTTAGTCTAAAGAGCATAAGATTCCTGGAATTCATATTAAAAATTTTGGAATCCTTATTTTTCTTTTTCAAAATGATTTTCGAAAAAAAAAAGAAAATTAAAATAAAATACAAAAAAATCAAAAATATTTCATGTTTCTTGTTTGAGTCTTGAGTCAAGTTGAAAGTTTGGTGTCAATTGCATATTCATCTTGCATTTTTCGAAAAATTCATGCACTCATGGTGTTCTTCATGATCTTCAAGTTGTTCTTGGTAAGTCTTCTTGTTTGATCTTGATATTTTCTTGTTTTGCATCTTTTCTTATTTTACATGTGCATTTTTGCATCCATAGAGTCTAAACATGAAAGATTTCTAAGTTTGGTGTCTTGCATGTTTTCTTTGTATTAAAAATTTTTCAAAAATATGTTCTTGATGTTCATCTTGACATTCAAAGTGTTCTTGGTGTTCATCTTGACATTCATAGTGTTCTTGCATTCATCACATACTTTGATCCAAAATTTTCATGCATTGAGTCTTTTTCATGTTTTTCTCTCTCATCATAAAAATTCAAAAAAATCAAAAAAATATCTTTCCCTTTTTCTCTCTTAAAAATTTCAAAAATTAGATTTGACTTTTTAAAAAATTTTTAAAATCTAGTTGTTTTTATGAGTCAAATCAAATTTTCAATTTAAAAATCTTATCTTTTTCAAAATCTTTTTCAAAA
>NC_029790.2:79108587-79108846 GCF_000816755.2 Arachis ipaensis
TCAAACTTTGGAATCATATCTTGTGATTTCTTGTGAATCAAGTCATTAATTGTGATTTTTAAAATCAAATCTTTTTCAAAACTAATTTCAAATTTCAATTTTCAAAACTCATTGACATGGTTGCTAATAACCAGTTCATGTACACTTCTGAGAGGAATCCTGTGAGTAATGGGACGCCTATAAAGAAGGGAGTTCTTGAAATTGATACTCTGAATGCCATATTGGCTCAGAATAAAATATTGACTCAGCAAGTCAATAT
>NC_029790.2:79115168-79116437 GCF_000816755.2 Arachis ipaensis
ACAAAATAAACGAAAAATTTAGAAACAGAATCAAAAACAGCGGAAGAAAAATCACACCCTGGAGGAAGCACCTGCCTAGCATTCAACGCCAGAATAGAGCATGGTTCTGGCGCTGAACGCCCAAAATGGGTAGTATCTGGGCGCTGTACACCCAAAATGGGCATCATCTGGGCGCTGAACGCCAGAATTGCACCCTGGAGATGAGCTGGCGCTGAACGCCCAGAACAAGCATGGTTCTGGCGTTCAACGCCAGAAATGGGCAACAAATGGGCGTTGAACGCCCAAAATGGGAACCAACCTGGCGCTGAACGCCCAGAGTTGTGTGCAAGGGCATTTTACATGCCTAATTTGGTGCAAGGTTGTAAATCCTTGAACACCTCAGGATCTGTGGACCCCACAGGATCATCTCAGGATCTGTGGACCCCACAGGATCCCCACCTACCTCCACTCACTCTTTTCTCTCTTCTCAATCATCCTCTATTCCTAATAAACACTCTTCCCCAAAACCCTTCACCTATCACCTCCATCTCTCTTCCCTATTAACCCTTCACCACTCACATCCACCCACTCTTCCCCATAAACCTATCCAATAAACTCCACCTACCTTCAAAATTCAAATCAATTTCCCACCCAAACCCACCCATATGGCCGAACCTTAACCCCCTCCCTTCCCTATATAAATCCTTCCATTCTTCCTCATTTTCACACAATACAACCCTCTCTTCTCTTCTTGGCCAAAACACACCTCCCCCTTCTTTTCCATCTTTTCTTCTTCTTCATCATCAAATTCTCTATTTTTTTGCTCGAGGGTGAGCAATATTCTAAGTTTGGTGTGGTAAAAGCATAAGCTTTTTGTTTTTCCATTACCATTGATGGCACCTAAGACCGGAGAATCCTCTAGAAAAAGGAAATTGAAGCAAGAAAAAGCAGCAACGAACAAAGCTTACAAAAAAAAATAAAAAAAATAAAATAGGCGAAAAAAAATAGAAAGAAAAAAAAGGAGGCAAGAGCAAAAAGCCAATAACCCTTAAAACCAAAAGGCAAGGGCAAATAAAAAGGATCCCAAGGATTTGAGCATCAGTGGATAGGAGGGCCTAAAGGAATAAAATCCTGGTCTAAGCGGCTAAACCGAGCTGTCCCTAACCATGTGCTTGTGGCGTGTAGGTGTCAAGTGAAAACTTGAGACTAAGCGGTTAAAGTCAAGGTCCAAAGCAAAAAAAGATTGTGCTTAAGAACCCTGGACACCTCTAATTGGGGACTTTAGCAAAG
>NC_029790.2:79116789-79122765 GCF_000816755.2 Arachis ipaensis
GTTAGGGTCTCAGGATGAGCCTTATGGTGCCTGTTCCAAATCTGAAAGGCCTGAGAGTACTTACGGCGGTAGTTAGATCGAATATGGTGCTTCTAAGACTAATTCTCTAGATTCTCTATGAGTAAGTTAGATTACATCTTGTCTTCACCAACAGTCCGTGCGCAAGTATCCCTTACTACTACTAACAGTGCAAGTAGTGTAAGTCCAACTTCACGCTTACTTAAATGACTGTGACGAACTCTAAACTCGCGAGTGCTGGGCGTAGTGACAGACACAAAAGGATAGTAAATTCTATTCCAGTATGATCGAGAACCTCCAAGATGATTAGCCATGCAGTGACAGCACATCGGACCATTTTCACAGAGAGGAATAGGATGCAACCAACGACAAGGGTGATGCCTCCAGACGATTAGCCGTGCTGTGACAGAGCATTTGGACCATTTTCCCGAGGGGATTGAAAGTAGCCATTGGCACCGGTGACATCCTTACATAAAGCCAGCCATAGAAAGGAGTAAGACATATTGGATGAAGACAGTAGGAAAGCAGAGGTTCAGAGGAATGAATGCATCTCCATACGCTTATCTGAAATTCTCACCAATGATTTACATAAGTATTTCTATCCTTATTTTAGTATAAATTTCGAAAACTCCATAACTATTTTATATCCGCCTGACTGAGATTTACAAGGTGACCATAGCTTGCTTCATACCAACAATCTCCGTGGGATCGACCCTTACTCACGTAAGGTTTATTACTTGGACGACCCAGTGCACTTGCTGGTTAGTTATGCGAAGTTGTGATGATATGCTTAGACCATGGTTCTGTGCATCCGTTTTTGGTGCCATCACCAGGGAATCAATTTCGAACAATAATTCACAACCTGAGTAACAATTTCACATACCAGGATGCCCATGCTTTCCTCCTTGTTTGTCTTCTTTGTGTCCTCTTGCATTTCCTCGCATCTGTGCCAATCTTGCTTGCTTCCAATCCTCAAGTGCCTTCCTCACTGATTCATGACTCTCTTCCACCTTTTGTCTTTCTTCTCGTGCTAATTCATCCCTCATTTCTTCATACCTTGTGATTCCTGGATGCAATATAGGCAGCTGTCCTACCAAGTAACCGAGCCTGGCTTGAGTATTTATATGATGTCCAGTCTCGCTCAGGTAAACTTCTTCTGCGAATGTCCTTTGCTCGTCCAATAGTTCTGCCTGTTCTATCTGTCTTCGATGCATCTCATGTATATGTGCGCCTTGATGTGCTTGGATGTTGATTAGCCTCTGGATGGATTCTTGTTGCTCATTTTGCCTTTGTTCCATCCTGTGGAATGTTTCACTCCATTGTTGCCCTTGACTCAGTTGCTGATCCATTATTTGCTTTTGCCACTCCCCTTGTTGAGTCATCCATCTTGAGAGTGACTCCTCTTGCTGCCCCATCATCTGTAGTTGAAGCTCTCTCTGTGCTCCTTGGCTTTCCAAATATTATCGAGATAGCCCATCAATGGCTTCCTGTAATTCGTGCATATCCAAGGTGGTTGGTGCTTGCCCATCTAAGACTTGTCCTTCCACTACTTGAGGGGCTGTCCTCTTCCTTTGCTTCCGTTGAGGCAGGGGGGATGCGGTAGCATGCATTCGTCGAACGGTTATTGGAATGCCCTCTTTTATCCACACGGGGTCCTCATCTTCAAACACCACCCCAGCTTTCTTGCACAGTCGGTAAATAGTGCTGGGGTAACCTAACGTTCTTCTCGAGTCGCTTTTCTCTGCCATTTTTCTAATGCCTTCTGCTATGAGTTCATGAACCTTGATCTCTCCTCCTTTGAGTATACAGTGTACCAGTGTGGCTCTCTTGAGATTCACCTCGGAGTTGTTCGCTGCTGGGAGGATGGACCTCCTTACAATTTCGAACCACCCCTTTGCTTCCGGAGTGAGATCTGCTCTCTTGATGAATTTTGGTCTCCTATCTGCATATCTTTCCCAGTCAGCTCCTGATACACAAATGTCTTGTACAATCTGGTCATGATTAGGGTTGTGGTCCATTCTTGAATGATAACTCTCTTCTTCAAACGGTATGGACCGCAGTTTTAATGCCTTCATGACACTCATGGGACCAAAATCCACAATCTTTCCTCTCACAAAGCTTGTATATGACTCATCTGCCTTATCATATCGGACCGCATTTGCATAAAACTCTCTTATAAGATTTGCATTCACCTTAATGACCGGATCAGTGAGGAGCTCCCATCTTCTCTTTTCTACCTTCTTTGTGATTTCGGGACACTCAGTTTTCCTAACTTGAAATCCCAGCTCATAAATGATCTCCTTATCCACCATCCACCCGTATTGCAATGCATGGTGCAAGCTTCTAAATCTCTTTTCATCATACGGGTGTTGCTCCATAGGTTCCTTTCCTTTCCTTCTTTTAGAGCTCGAAGATGCCATAAATGAGGGTTATTGTGTGAATTTGGTAATGGTGTGGAGACTTTTGGTTGTTTAGGGTTGAATGCAATGAAGGGAGTGAAGGGAAATCCGAAATGGAGAGGTGTGCAGAGTGGGGTACGAAACAAGGATCACTTATATAGAGAGGTTGTGAGTGAATGGAGGGTGTGGATTGATGGAGTGGTTGTTTGATGGACGGTTGGGGTTGTGCATGGAGAAAGGACAAGGATCATCACTTTATAATGGAGATTGCTTGGTCTTCAAAGGTCCCATTATTTTCAATGTTGCATGGCAACATTTTCCAATGCCTTCCCTTTTTAGAACAAGTGTGTAGTTTCTCCTCATGAAGTGGCCGAACCCTTCTCATTTAGTTGTCCAATCAATCTCCTTCAATGTTCCTCTCTTTTTTTCTAAAAAGATAAAAGAAGAAAAGGGAGAATTAACATCATAAAAAAAATTTAAAATTTAAACTTTGCGGCTAGAATAATAAAAATAAGAAAAGATTTTGTTTATTCATGAACTCCAACTAACTAACTAACTGTGTATCCTTATATGCACATTGGTGGCACCATTGGGTGACACCAAACTTAGTTTGGAGCACTGTGATGAAAAGTTCTGTTCAAAGCTCCAAGACTAGCATGCTCTCAGTTGCATTCATGCTTTCTTGGCGCGCTTTGAACACCAAACTTGTTCTTCACTATATACTGCAATATAAGGATTTCACCAAGTATTTGTCAAGTTTGGGTTGGAATTCATGAATATTGACTTATTCACTAGTAAAAGCTCATAAAACATGGGTTACCTCCCATGAAGCGATTCTTTAGCGTCACTAGCTTGACGTTTCTCCTTCATCAGGGAGGTTGATAATGCTTCAAGTTTTCCCCTCTTGCCTTGGACTTATATCCATTGGTTGTATCAATGATTTCTACATGTTCTAAGGAGAGAACTCTGTTGATAGTGAAGACCTTAGGTAACTGAGATGGTACAGTGGCGAGATCAGGGGGGATATCTGGGAAGTAAGCTGAGATCACTTTATTTCCTGGAGAGAAGTCTTCCGTAGGGATCTTCTTGTTCCTCCACCCCCTTGGTACCTTCTTCTTTGTCCCTTTTGATGTTGCCTTGCTCTTGGTGACTTCTTCTTCTAAGGGAATTTTGTTGTTGTCTTCACATGTCTCTGGTGGTTTAGGTTCCTCCAGCTTTTCCTTGAGTTGTGACAATGCTTATTTCCTTGTTCATCAACCAAGGGCTTTCCCAGATGGGCTGGTTGTGCTTCAGTGCTTGCTTTCTCTATCAGCATCTCATTATGATCTTTGCTTGGTTCTTTGTTTTCTTGGTCTGCTTCTTGTGAGAGTTTGAAGACATTAAAACTGAGTTGTTCATCATGGATCCTCAATATTAGCTCCCTCGCTCCACATCTATGAGTGCTCTGGCTGTAGCTAGGAATGGTCTTCCCAATATGATTGGGTGCGTGTGACTCTCTTCCATGTCCAAGATGACAAAGTCTGTGAGAAGAAAGTATTTCCCAACCTTTAACAACACATTTTCCACCACCCCTATTGCTTGTTTTTGAGTTTTGTCAGCCAGCCTGATGATTACATCTATGGGTAATATCTCATTGATCTGCAGCCTTTTCACCAGGGATAAGGGCATTAAGTTGATGCTTACTCCCAAATCGCAGAGTGCTATATCAAACATTGTTTCCCCTATGGCACAAGGGACATGAAAACTCCCTGGATCTTTTCTTTTCGTAGGCAACTGTGGTTGAATAAGGGCACTGCACTCCTTGTACATTACTATAGTTTGGCCTCCCTTGAGTGAGCTTTTTCTGGGAAGCAACTCCTTCATATACTTGATGTATGCGGACATTTGTTGAATAGTCTTGATGAATGGTATGTTGACATGCAGAGATGCAAACAAATCTAGAAACCTTGAGTATATTCTTTTCTCCACAGCACCATTGAGCAGTTGGGGAAAAGGTGCATATAGTCTCAGCAGCTCCTGTTGTGAGATTTCTGGTTCTTGATGATCTTTTTCCTTCTTCTCTACTGAGGTATCTTCAGGTTGTTCCGACAGCTTGCTTGGCTTGTCCTCAGTCTCCTTATCACTTATAGTGACCATCTTGCAATCTTCCCATCTTACTTTCTTTGTTTCACCTCTCGGATTCTTCTCTGTGTCACTTGGGAATCCATCTGTGGGTTTGGGAATTTGCTCAGAGAGATACCCCACTTGAGATTCCAACCTCTTGATTGTGTCTCCCTGGTTCTTGAAACTGGCTCACACTTCCTCCTTGAACACCTTGTTGTCTTGAATCTCCTTGCCTATGCCTTCAAGTAGATTCTCAATCCTTGAGAGTCTGTCATCAAATGATTGTAGATTGTAATTAGAGGTGGAATGATGAGGTAAGTTATTTTAGTTTTGATGTGGATGCGGAGAGGTGTTGTTATTGGGGTGTTGATATGGTCTAGATGTGAAGTGTTGGTGGCTTGCATTGTTGGGATTTGGGCGTCTTTGATCAAGGCTTTGGTCTTGTTGATTTCCCCACCCAATGTTTGGGTGATTCCTCCATCCAGGGTTGTAGGTCTTGGAGTATGGATCATGGTTTTGCCTAGGTGAATTCCCAATGTAGTTGGCTTGCTCCTGACTACTCTCTGTTTCTTCATTCACTCCTTCCTGGTTTGTTGATGAAGTGGAGATTGCGGCTACTTGGTTCCTCTCCATCCTCTTGGTGAGGTCAGCCAGCTGCTGGGTAATGAGCTTGTTCTGAGCCAGCAGAGCATCTACGTTGTTTAGCTTCATCACTCCTCTTGTGTTCCCTCTTTCGGAAGCATAGAAGTAGTCGTTCTCTGCTACTATTTCAATGACATCTATGGCCTCCTCAATGGTCTTCTTCTTGTTCAAAGATCCTCCGGATGAATGGTCTACAGCCTTCTTTGACTCATAAGAGAGCCCTTCATAGAAAATGTGCAGCTGCACCCATTCATTGAACATATCTGGTAGACACCTCCTTGTCAGGTCCTTAAACCTCTCCCATGTTTCATACAGAGTCTCACCATCTTGTTGCCTGAAAGTTTGGACCTCAGCTCTCAGCATATTGATTCGTTGAGGGGGTAAAATCTTGCTAAGAATTTATTCACCACATCTTCCTAAGTTGTCAAGCTCTCCTTTGGGAAAGACTCCAGCCACTTGGCTGCCTTATCCTTGAGTGAGAATGGAAATAAGAGCAGTCTATAGGCGTCAGGATGAACACCATTAGACTTCACTGTGTCACATATTCTCAGGAAGGTGGTTAGATGTTGATTGGGGTCTTCTTGGACACTTCCTCCGAACGAACAGTTGTTCTGAACAAGGGTGATGAGCTGTGGTTTTAGTTCAAAATTGTTAGCATAGATGGTTGGCTTTTGAATGCTACTTCCACAGTTTCCTGGGTTTGGATTGATGTAAGAGCCTAAAACTCTTCTATCCTCCCCAGCATGATTTGCTCGTCCTCTTCCGCCATGGTTGTGAGCTTCTTCTTCACGATGGTTTTCCATGTTTTCTTCCA
>NC_029790.2:79123213-79124274 GCF_000816755.2 Arachis ipaensis
GAAGGTTCTCTCAGGTTCAGAATCAAAGGAAGTTGAAGCCCCGCTTCTTCTCCCTGTCATACAACCAACAAGTACAAGCAAAGAGAATAGGTGCAGAAAATATATCCGTCAGAATTATTGTTAGTGTGAGTGATGCAATATATCAAATAGTTAGTGGGTTAGTGAGATGAATAGTAAATAACAAAGAAAAAGTAGGGGGAAGGGAAGAAATTAACTAAAACAGAAAGTAAATGACTCAAACAGAAAATTAAATCAAACAAAAAATAAAATGCTCAATCTAGTTATCCTCCAATTTAATCATTGTTGATGCACAATCAATCCCCGGCAACGGCGCCATAAACTTGATGCACGGAAAACTTGTCTCACAACAAATTTCCTTCAGCAAGTGTAACGAATTTGTCGTCAAGTAAAAACTCACAATAGAGTGAGGTCGAATCCCACAGGGATTGATTGATCAAGCAACTTTAATCAGAGGAATGCTCTAGTTGAGCGAATCCAGGATTTGAGTTTAGAATTACAGAAAATAAAATGGCGGGAAGGTAAATGACAGAAAAAGTAAATGGAGAATACATGATGAAAACTAGAAGTGCAGAGAAAGTAAATACAGAGAGTAATTTTATGCCCAGAGGCTCCCTATATTTTCCAACTCCTAATTTAATTCAAAGCTACTCCTATATATACTACTCTTCGGTTCTTCTAGTTGGCTCTTCAAGTCTTGGGTATGGGCCTTTGGATCTTGAGTTTGAAGTAGTTCTCTTCTTCATTGGGCTTGGCTTTGCTTGCATAGAGAAAGTGTGAAGTGGGCAGAGACTTTAGGTCAGGACATTAGTGGTGTTAACGTTCAGTGAAAATATGGGTTCGAGAACGTTAGTGACAATCACCTTTTTCACTAACGTTCCTCACCCAAGTAAGATCCACGTTAACTTCAACGTTAGTGGCACAAACGTTGCCACTAACGTTGCCTCTATGCCCTTCACACACGTTACTGGGACTTACCTTTCCCAGTAATGTTGAGAAGTCTCCCCCTTCCTTACGTTAGAGTCCACGTTAACTTAGTTAAC
>NC_029790.2:79124303-79129741 GCF_000816755.2 Arachis ipaensis
GTTCTAAGCCAAGAGGCTCCCTATAATTTCCAACTCCCCAAAATAATTCAAAGCTACTCCTATATATACTACTCTTCTACTCTTCTAGTTGGTTCTTCAAGTCTTGGGTCTGGGCCTTTGGATCTTGAGTTTGAAGCAGTTATCTTCTTCATTGGGCTTGGCTTTACTTGCAGAGAGAAAGTGTGAAGTGGGCAGAGACTTTAGGTCAGGACATTAGTGGTGTTAACGTTCAGTGAAAATATGGGTTCGAGAACGTTAGTGACAATCACCTTTTTCACTAACGTTCCTCACCCAAGTAAGATCCACGTTAACTTCAACGTTAGTGGCACAAACGTTGCCACTAACGTTGCCTCTATGCCCTTCACACACGTTACTGGGACTTACCTTTCCCAGTAATGTTGAGAAGTCTCCCCCTTCCTTACGTTAGAGTCCACGTTAACTTAGTNGAGGGACTTGAGCAAAAATCAGATTCAGAGGTTGAAGAAGGACTGCTGATGCTGTTGGATTCTGACCTCCCTTTACTCAAAATGAATTTTCTAGAGCTACAGAACTCAAAATGGCGCGCTTCCAATTGCATTGGAAAGTAGACATCTAGGGCTTTCCATAATAAGTGTGGGTTCGAGAACGTTAGTGACAATCACCTTTTTCACTAACGTTGCTCACCCAAGTATGAGCCATGTTAACCTCAACGTTAGTGGCACAAACGTTGCCACTAATGTTGCCTCTTTGTCCTTCGCGCACGTTATTGGGACTCAACTTTCCCAATAACGTTGAAAAGCCTCCTCCTTCCCTACGTTAGAGTCCACATTAACTTAGTTAACGTGGCTCTTTTAACGTAGGCTTGCCAACCTTCGAGAACGTTAGTGACACTTACCATTATCACTAACGTTCCAATGTGCCCTTATTTCTCACGTTAGAGTCCACGTTTACTAGGTTAACGTGGCTTCTAACGTGGCCAAACGTTAGTGACAAAGTTGAATGTCACTAACGTTGGCTCATCATCCCTCTCCTTACGTTAGCTTCCACGTTAACTAAGTTATCGTGGGAGTTAACGTGGCTCATTGTGGCTTGTGTTGGCTCCTTCCAACGTTAGTTACAATGTTTGGTGTCACTAACGTTGTCGACAACCTTTCTTCTTCACGTTAACTTCCACGTTAACTAGGTCAATGTGGGAGTTAACGTGGCCTCTTGGGGATAGTGTGTGTTCATCCCAACGTTAGTGACAATGTTTGGTGTCACTAACGTTGTCGACCACCTAGTTTCTTCACGTTAGCTTCCACGTTAACTAGGTTAACGTGGGAGTTAACGTGGCTTCTTGGGACTTGGCCAACATTAGTGAGAAAGGTTAATGACACTAACGTTGGCGTCCCCCTTTTCTTCTTAACGTTAGAGGCCACGTTAACTAAGTTAACGTGGCAACTAACGTGGCCACTTATGAGCTTGGTCCAACGTTAGTGATAATGTTAAGTGTTACTAACGTTGGCTCCATTTCCTTTCTTCCATGTTAGAGTTCATGTTAAGTTAGTTAACGTGACTCTTAACGTGGGCAATGATGGCTTCGACAGCGTTATTGGCAATTACTTTTCTCATTAACTTTGCAAGTTACTCCCATTCCACGTTAGTGTTAACGTTAGTGTAACTAACGTAGCCACTAAAGTGGTTCTTCTTTGCTTCCTTTGTCCTAAAATCAAGCAATAAACTGCATCAAAGTTCTAGTCCAAGTCATGGGAAATGCAACATCCAATTTGTCCTTAAATTCATGCAAAATCCTAATGAAATCATGTAAAGTGCACAATGTATGCTTGAATCAAGATGTAAGTGAATATCTACCCAAAACTAGCTTATTTCCTAAGGAAATGCATGAAACTACCCTAAAAACAGTAAAGAAAAGGTCAGTGAAACTGGCCAAAATGCCCTGGCATCAGGTGGCCTATGCTTGAACTCATCCAGGAATCTCCACCAACGTTTGCAATTCCAATAGCCTCCGGGATCCCAAATTAGGCGCATTAAGCCTTCAAGCAAGTTGAAGTAAGTGACAAGGTCCCAAGAGTTTTGATTGCTAGACTGAATTTCGGGGTCCCAAACCTTGCTTTTGCAGCCGTCTTCTTGTTGACCATCTTTGTTCCAACCGGGTGGTAAGCAGTCCGAATTCTCACTAAGGCATCCAAACAGCTTCCTAGACCCATACAATTTAGTATTCTTCCATCCATGATAATTCAACCGTGAGGTTTCTACCACAATGAACCTAGGATTGTGTTTCCAACTGCTACACGACTCTTTCTTACTCCTCAATCCACAAAGAGCTCTAAGTTGGCCATCATTTTTAAGTAAACCATATTCAAGTGGAAAAGCAAAAGTTAAGGATAAGAGTTTTACCCAATTGAATGTTATATTGGATGGGAAAGGCTTTAGGGGAGAGGTCTCCAACAACTTTGGCAAGGTGATTTCAAGCTCCATCCCCTTGAACTCTTCCTTTACAACTTCCACCTCTTTGCAAGCTTCTTCAATTTTAGCCTCTTCCTCTTGGTAGCTTTCATCCAATTCAATCTCTTCTTCATTACTTACCAAGGGTATGAGAGGTTGTGCTTCTTCTTCTTTAATTTCCATCTCTTGATCAACCTCTGTAAAGTCTTCAACCATGATATGCCTTGGAGGTTGTACACCCTCCTCAAGATCAACATCAAACACCTTGGAAGGAGGCTCTATGACTGGACTTTCCCATGGAGGTTTCGCATCTCTCAAGTCTTCAACCACTTTCTCTTCTATGATAATTTTGGCTTTCTCAACTTGCTCTAAGACAAAATCAGACTCCTCATTGATATCTTCCTTCACTAATTCTTCAACCACTCCTTCAACTTCAGGGGTCTCTACTACTCCCACCTGTAGGGCCTCCTCTAGCTTTTTATGAAGTATGAATTCGCGAAGACAACCCCTTCTCTCTTGTTCCATGTCAATAGCATAATTGGGATCATCTTACTCTTGGATTGATAGATATGGGTATTCTTGCACGGAGGGTGGTAGTGCACTAAAGCTAGAGGGTTGAATATTCGAGGTAGAGGGTTAGTCCCTACGGGATATAAGATTTTAGAGTTTAGAGGTGAGACCAATGAGATTAGAGATAAGTATGTTGTTATCCAATGGAGGTTGGGATGGATAGGAGGGTTCATTTGTTGGGAGAAATGGCTCATAATACGGAGGTGGTTCTTCTTGATAAGGATATAGAGATGGCGTATATTGAGGTGGTGGTTCTTGGGAGTAGTTGTGTTGGGATTGGGGTGGTTCTAAGTATGGCTCATAAGGTTCTTGGTATGATGGGTATGGATTAGGGTCATATGGGGGTGTTTGGTGGTAAGGGACTTGTGAGTATGGTGGTTCAAAGCTATGTTGAAGAGGGGGTTCATAGGCGTATGATGGTGGTTGGTTGTCACGAAAAGGTCCACCATAACTATTGTCTTGGGATGCATCGTAGCATGGTTGTTGGTTATAGTGCATTGGAGGGGGTTGTTGCCGAGGGGGTTCATCAAATCCTTGTGGCTCTTCCCAACTTTGATTGTTCCAACCTTGATGCATGTTCTCATTATAGCGCACATTCCCTGCAACATAATTGGAACCAAACTCATAGCGACAGGGGTGAGAATTCATAGTAGCTAATAAAAATTAAAAACAAAAACAAATAAACAAGCAAAAGCAAATATTTACAATAAGCAATAATAAGGCACACGTTTGCAATTCCCCAGGAACGACGCCATTTTTGATGAATGGATTTTTGCTAGTAAAGAATTCACAATAAATTCTCGTTGCCAGTATAGTTTCTAAACCAACAAAGAATCCCTTCATACAAAAAATTGTTTGTCACTAAAGCAAACCTAATAAAAATAATAACCGAAGTATTTAAACCTCGGGTCGTCTCTCAAGGAATTGCAGGGAGGTGTATTTATTATTGGATATGAGTTTTCTGAGAAATTTTTGAGTTTGAGAAACAGAAAAATAAATAATCGTAATTTAAAGCAGTGAAAATTAACAAGAGA
This sequence comes from Arachis ipaensis, assembly GCF_000816755.2. Lineage (NCBI taxonomy): Eukaryota > Viridiplantae > Streptophyta > Magnoliopsida > Fabales > Fabaceae > Arachis > Arachis ipaensis. The sequence continues at coordinate 79,128,332 of NC_029790.2, forward strand.
ATTTATATAATCCAAATAAAAAGCCTTGACTGGGAGAAGATTAATTGGAAGTTCTATCCTTGTTGAATTTTCCCAAGTGTAATAATAAGAGGTTATTGTTCTACCTAGTCATCCCTTACTTAATAAAGGAAAGTCAAGTAACTAACTAACCAACTCTATCCCCAAGTCCTAATCATCTCATAAGGAAGGATTAGAGTCAGAGACTAGATAGCCAGCCAACAACTTCCAGTTAAGATTAACACTTGAGTATTCTAACTCAAGGTTCTCCTCTTAATCAACTCCCAAGTCAAGTTAGGAGTCTACTCCATTGACATGAATGCCATTTTCATAAACCATAAAAGGAAATAAAAAGAAGACATGGTAATTGAAATAAAATAACAACAGAAAATTAATTAAAGGTAAAAATAATTCTTTGCATTAATAAATTAACAAGAGAATAGAATAAATTAAAGTAATAGAATAAATAAAAGTATAAGAAAAACTAGACTAAAGGAACATTGAACCTGGAATTGAGAAGAAACAAACCTAAAACTAAGAGAAATCCTAAAACCTATGTAGCCTTTAATGAGAAGTGAATCAATGAATGAATGGATTCTCCCACTCTTTAGCCTCTAATCTGTGTTTTCTAGGATGAAAACTGGGTCAAAAATAGTCCAGAAATCGACCTCAACGATTTCTGATACGTCCAGCACGTCGCTCTGTCACGCGTACGCGTGGATTGAACTTTCACCAGATCATGCGTACGCGTGATTCACGCGTGCGCGTTGCCTAACAGTATGGAAACTATAGCAAATTATATATCATTTCGAAGCCCTAGATGTTAGCTTTCCAACAGAACTAGAACTGCCTCATTTGGATCTCTGTAGCTCAAGTTATGGTCGATTTAGTACAAAGAGGTCAGGCTGGACAGCTCAGCAATTCCTTCAGTTTCTTGTATTCCTTCCACTTTTGCATGCTTCCTTTCCATCCTCTAAGCCATTCCTGCCCTATAAAGCCTGAAAATACTTAACACACAAATTATGGCATCGAATGGTATAAAGGGAAATTAAAATACAGAATTTAAAGGTTTAGGAAGCAAGTTTTCAACCATAGAACAAAATTGGGAAGGAATTGTAAAATCATGCAAATTGTATGAATAAATGTGCAAAGACTTGATAAAAACCACTCAAATTAGCACAAGATAAACCATAAAATAGTGGTTTATCACTCCTCAGTGAAGATGATTCACCTCCCTTTGGTGCTATTAAAATAAACAGGGAATTCACAAGCGAAGCGACAACACCAAACTTAAAAGGTTGCTTGTCCTCAAGCAAAGAAGAACTGAAAATAGGGAAGGATATAAAAAGACATATGAAAGAGTAAAAATAAATATTATTGTAAAAGAATAATAAAATAATAAAAGAATAAGAG
>NC_029790.2:79130061-79207216 GCF_000816755.2 Arachis ipaensis
TAAAAACGTATATATATGTATATAAGGGGGTGAGGAAAAGATGTTGATGCCAAACTTGGGTGGATTGAAGTTCAGCGCCAGTACTTTGGTTTATTTGTGCTCCTTTTATGCGTCGTTTACCACGCTGAACTTGGAAAATCCCAAATTTAGCGTGGGTCTTCTATCAATGTCACTCCATTTACGTTGTTTACTACGTTGAACTTGGAAAATCTTAAGTTCAGTATGGATCTGGCAGAGCCTCTCACCCAATTTGTACGCACACTCCACGTTGAACTTGAAAAATCCCAAGTTCAGTGTGGACCTTGCAGAATCAACCTTCTCCAACATGGGTAAAATATTTTCTAAGTGTCTGGTTCCTACTCTAAAAATTCTTCATGATCAAACACACGTAAAACAAAGGAAAAACAGTAAAAAAAATAAAAAATAAAAAATAAAAATCGAACAAATAATATAATCAATGCAACGAAAAAAAATAACTAAGGATACGAAATTATCGGGTTGCCTCTCGACAAGCGCTTCTTTACCGTCACTAGCTTGACGGTCAGCTCCTCTAAGGAGGAGGATCATAGGGGCTTAGCTTTTTACCCCTCACTGTGAACTTCTTTCCTGTGCTCCCATTGATCAACTCTATATGCTCAAGAGACAGGATCATGTTCACTGTATGAGGCAGGATTTGACATGCAGTGAATACCACCTTCATTCTTGGGGAGAAGTCTTCAGGGGGAATCTTTTTGTTTCTCCATCCCCTAGGTACTTTCTTCTTTTTGGGAACCTCTGCCTTGTTGGATGATGCACTCGCGACACCAAATTTAGGTTTGATGTCAGGAGAAATTTTATTGATTGTTACTAAAGGAGGTTTAAGCTGCAAATTCTGTTGTGCATCATCAGGGGGTTCTTGAAGGTTTGGATTAATAAGCTCAGTCTACATGCACCTCTCTTCTTCACCTGCTGAATGTATATCTTTGAAGACATGAAAGACCAATTGCTCATTATGCACTCTAAGCACTAATTCACCTTCTTCCACATCAATCAGAGCTCTTCCAGTGGCTAGAAATGGTCTTCCTAGAATTATAGAGGCATTCTCATCCTGCCCTGTGTCAAGAATCACAAAATCTGCTGGGTGGAAGAACTTACTTACTTTGACCAAGATATCCTCCACTAATCTGTATACAGGCTTTATAGATTTATCTGTGGTGCACGAAATCACAATCACACGAATCACAATCACACTTTTGCAATTCCACACAACTAACTAGCAAGTGCACTGGGTCGTCCAAGTAATACCATACATGAGTAAGGGTCGATCCCACGGAGATTGTCGGCCTGAAGTAAGCTATGGTTATTCTGTAACTCTTAGTCAGGAAATTAGTAATAAAAATGATTGGATTTATGAAGAGTAAATAACATAAAATAAATACTCGTATTCAGTAATGGAAAACAGGTTGAGGTTCTGGAGATGCTCTGTCTTCTGAATCTCTGCTTTCCTACTGTCTTCTTCTTCACGCACGCAGGTCTCCTTCCATGGCGAGCTGTATGTTGGTGGATCACCGTTGTCAATGGCTACCATTCGTCCTTGGTGCACGAAATCGTGACTGTTCATTCCTTGGTAACGGCGCCAAAAACTTAATACGCACGTTCATAATCTTAGTTCTTTTTCACAACTTAGTGCAACTAACCAGCAAGTGCACTGGGTCGTCCAAGTAATAAACCTTACGTGAGTAAGGGTCGATCCTACGAAGATTGTCGGCTTGAAGCAAGCTATGGTCATCTTGCAAATCTCAGTCAGGCGGATTCAAATGGTTATGGTGAATTGATAGTTAAAATATAATTAAAATATAAAATGGGATAGAGATACTTATGCAATTCATTGGTGAGAATTTCAGATAAGCGTATGGAGATGCTTTTGTTCCTTCTGAACCTCTGCTTTCCTACTGTCTTCATCCAATCATTCATACTCCTTTCCATGGCAAGCTGTATGTCGGCCATCACCGTTGTCAATGGCTGCATCCCATCCTTTCAGTGAAAATGGTCCAAATGCACTGTCACCGCAAGGCTAATCATCTGTCGGTTCTCGATCATGCTGGAATAGGATCCAGTGATCCTTTTCCGTCTGTCACTATGCCCAGCACTCGCGAGTTTGAAGCTCGTCACAGCCATCCCTTCCCAGATCCTACTCGGAATACCACAGACAAGGTTTAGACTTTTCGGATCTCAAGAATGCCTGCCAATAATTCTAGCCTATACCACGAAGACTCTGATCGTAAATCAAGAGGCTAAGAGATATGCATTCAAGCTTGCTTTCATGTAGAACGGACGTGTTTGTCAGGCACGCGTTCATAAGTGAGAATGGTGATGAGCATCACATAATCATCACATTCATCATGTTCTTATGTGCGAATGAATATCTTATAGAAGAAATAGGCTTGATTTGAATCGAAAAACAATAGTACTTTGCATTAATTTATGAGGAACAGCAGAGCTCCACACCTTAATCTATGGTGTGTAGAAACTCTACCGTTGAAAATACATAAGAACAAGGTCTAGGCATGGCCGAATGGCCAGCCTCCCTAAATGGCATATGAATTTGAAAATAGGGAAAAAGACCGATCCCTGATCAAGGATGATCAAAAGATGTAAATACAATAGTAAAAAGTCCTATTTATGCTAAACTAGTTACTAGGGTTTACAGAGATAAGTAAATGATGCAGAAATCCACTTCCGGGCCCACTTGGTGTGTGCTTGGGCTGAGAATTGAAGCTTTCACGTGTAGATGTCTTCCTTGGAGTTAAACGTCAGTTTGTAACTTGTTTCTGGCGTTTAACTCTGCTTTGCAACTTGTTTCTTGCATTTAATGCCAGAATAGGGTAGAAAGCTGGCGTTAAACACCAGTTTACGTCATCTAAACTCGGGCAAAGTATGGACTATTATATATTGCTAGAAAGCCCTGGATGTCTACTTTCCAAGACAATTGAGAGCGCGCCAATTGGGTTTCTGTAGCTCCAGAAAATCCACTTCGAGTGTAGAGAGGTCAGAATCCAACAGCATCTGTAGTCCTTCTTCAGCCTCAGAATAAGATTTTTGCTCAAGTCCCTCAATTCCAGCAAGAAATTACCTGAAATCACATAAAAACACACAAACTCATAGTAAAGTCTAGAAATGTGATTTTTATTTAAAAACTAGTAAAAATATATTAAAAACTAACTAAATCATACTAAAAACTATGTAAAAATAATGCCAGAAAGCGTATAAATTATCCGCTCATTAGTCCTCTCAGTGAAAATGGTCCAAGTGCGCTATCACCGCATGGCTAATCATCTGTCGGTTCTCACTCATGTTGGAATAGAATCCATTGATTCTTTTGCGGCTGTCACTATGCCCAACACTCGCGAGTTTGAAGCTCGTCACAGTCATCCCTTCCCAGATCCTACTCGGAATACCACAGACAAGGTTTAGACTTTCCGGATCTCAGGAATGGTCGCCAATAATTCTAGCCTATACCACGAAGACTCAGATCATGAACCCGGAGGCTAAGAGATACACACTCAAGCTAGTGCAGATAGAACGGAGGTGGTTGTCAGGCACGCGTTCATAGGTGAGAATGATGATGAGTGTCACGGATCATCACATTCATCATGGTGAAGTGTGAGTGAATATCTTAGAATAGAAACAAGCGTGATTGAATGAAAAACAATAGTAATTACATTAATTCATCGAAACACCGCAGAGCTCCTCACCCGCAACCATGGGGTTTAGAGAGTCATGCCATCAGAAATACAATATAAAACGTGTAAAAATGTCATGAGATGCAAAATAAATCTCTAAAAGTAGTTTTTATACTAAGCTAGTGACCTAGGTTTACAGAAATTGAGTAGACTAAGATAGATAGTGCAGAAATCCACTTCCGGGGCCCACTAGGTGTGTGCTTGGGCTGAGCATTGAAGCTTTCATGTGTAGAGACTTTTTTTGGAGTTAAACACGAGGTTGTAGCCTGTTTCTGGCGTTTAACTCTGGTTTGCAACCTGTTTCTGGCGTTTAACGCCAGAATAGGGTAAAGACTTGGCGTTAAACGCCAATTTGCGTCGTCAAAGCTTAAGTAAAGTATGGACTATTATATATTGCTGGAAAGCCCTTGATGTCTAATTTCCAACGCAATTGAGAGCATGCCAATTGGGGTTCTGTAGCTCCAGAAAGTCCATTTCGAGAGCAGGGAGGTCAGAATCCAACAGCATCTGCAGTCCTTTTTTAGTCTCTGAATCAGATTTTTGCTCAGGTCCCTCAATTTCAGCCAGAAAATACCTGAAATTACAGAAAAACACACAAACTCATAGTAAAGTCCAGAAATGTGAATTTTGTATAAAAACTAATAAAAATTAACTAAATCATACTAAAAACTACCTAAAAACAATGCCAAAAAGTGTATAAATTATCTGCTCATCAGTCTGCCATCTGTAATTCTATCCGTGTGGGTTGTGCCTCTTGGATTTGTAGCTTCTTCATCACACACAAGGGCATTAAATTGATGCTTGCTCCCAGATCACATAACGCTTTCTCAAAGGTTGTGCTCCCAATGGTGCATGGAATTTGAAAGCTCCCTTGATCCGGCATCTTCCTTGGCAAGCCATTCTGAATGATGGCACTACATTCCTTAGTTAGGACCACTGTCTCATCTCCCTCTAAAGGCTTCTTCTTTGACAATAACTCCTTCATGAATTTGACATAGAGAGGTATTTGCTCCAAAACCTCAGCAAAAAGAATATTGATTTGAAAGTTTCTAAAGACTTCCAAGAACTTTGAAAACTGATTGTCCTTGGTCTCCTTTTGATGTCTCTGAGAATATGTGTAACAACCCTGATTTTCGAGTACATGAGATCTTTTCTGAAAGTATGGATTTCTTTCGAAGATCAGTAAAGGGAACACCTCTGCTATATCATCAAGAATCTCAATCCTCATTATCATTATGTCATCCTTAAGCTAGAACCTCCTTTGAGGCAAGCTCGATAATGCAATCGCGAAGAACCTAGTTTTTGAACCGTATCGGTTGGCAGTTTTGATTCTGATTTTCGTAAATAGTCTCTGTTTGACGAACCGGACTCGATTCTTGAGAGGAGAGAGATAATAGTATAATATTATCATTATATTAGTATTAGAAAATTCTTGAATGGCATTATAAGGTTACCTGGTCTGTTTTTGTTAAAAACTGAAAATCGGTTTAACCGGGTTTACGGTTTATTGGTGCAGCTTAGCACCAGCACTCTCTGATGACTTTAGCAATGCTAAGGCCTCATTATAATGTTCTATTCTCATAATAAATATGTTACTAGTGTCATTTATGCTAGTAGCTCAGAAAATAATTTTTAGAGATATTTTTACGAGTGTTCCGATACACCTAGTTTTAGTAGTTGTACACCAGAGATATTTTAATATTATTTTAATCCACCTCCATGCCAACCAATCACAACTCACCTTACACCCCCAAGACCTCCAAGGCTGTCTCATTTCATCATTTTGGCTGAAAATAACAAGAGAGAAAAGAGAGAAACTTTCATGAACACTTAATCTTCAAAAAATGATGAGAACAACTTAGGGCATCCTGAAAGACCTATGACCCTTGCGACATTTCTGAAGGTTAATCCGCCTATGTTCAAGAGTACACTCGTTGCGACTGCCGCTGATAACTGGTTTCGAAGTATTGAACGATCACTGAGAGCGCAACATGTTCCGGAAGGACAACGTGGAGTTTGCTACTTATATGCTCGAGGGAGAAGCTGAGTACTGGTGGCAGGGGATACAGCGACTGCTACAACAGAATGAAAATGACATTCCTTAGGATATCTTTAGGGACGAATTTTATAAAAAGTATTTTCTGAGAGCAGCACGAGATGCTAAGGAGATGGAGCTTATGCAGTTGAAACAAGGGGATATGACTATTGCTAAATATGCTCGTAATTTCGATGACTTATGTCGTTTCGCTAAGATCTGTCAAGGGAACCTTGCTGACTTTGAAGAATGGAAGTGCTTGAAGTTTGAAGGAGGCCTTCGTGATGATCTAATGAGTTCAATAGTTTCGCTGGAGATACGTAATTTTGCTGAATTAGTCAACAAGAGCAAGTCAAGGTGAGCCACCAAGGATTTCCACCAAGGCGTCTTAGCAATTATCAGGCAGCTGGGAGAAGGGTGCATTTTAAAGCGCGTGGCATACGACAGCATAAGAACCTACAAGTTGGTAACATTACTGCTCGCCGTACGGGTAAGAATGGAGGTAAAGTAAGGCAAGGCAATGGTAAACGAGCCCATCAGGCTTACATAAACACTGCATGTAAGCAATACGGAAAAGAGCATGATAGCAGGTCTTGCCCGTTTGGATCACCTAACTGCTATGCTTGTGGAGAACTTGGACATATTGCCAAGGATTGTCCGAAGGGATTTACTCAAAATTCAGTTAGAACCCAGCAACAAGGATGAGTGTTTGCTATCACTATTGACGATGTTGTGCAATCGAACGCCCTCATTCAAGGTCAGGTTATGTCAAGAATCGATTTCTAACTGTACTGTATGATTCGGGTGCATCGCATTCTTAATTTCTCTAACTATTGCTCACGAGTTAGGATTATATTTCTTTAAATTGAATTTTTACTTGATTGTCCATACACCTGCATCCCAAAATGCTTTGACCAGTTTAGTGTGCCTGCAAGTACCATTCGCTATTAGGAATAGGACTTTTATACACTATCTAATCTGTTGGCCTCTATATGGTTTAGAAGTTATTTTAGGATTAGATTGGTTATCTAAGTATCATGTTTTCCTTGATTATTTTAAAAGAACTATTGTTATTCTATCTGATAGTCTATGTACTAAACCATTTCTGTCCCACACCTTATATCTGAATTCTGTAAGACTTACCTTAGACGGGAGGAATTATGAGGGGTACGTTCTGTTAGTGGCTAGCTCGAATGACAGTGAACTAAGCTTAGAACGAATCCAAGTGATGAAGGAATTTCCTGATGTTTTCTTGGACGACATACCTGAGTTTCCTCCTCAGCGAGAGATAGAATCCAGCATTGATCTAGTACCTGGAGCTGGACCGATTTCCATAGCACTGTACTGGATGTCACCATTGCTTGCAGAGTTGAAGAAGCTGTGAGATAGGATCGTAGTGGCCTATGGAGGTACAAGAAAAGAATTTGTGTGCCTAACTCTGGAGAATTGCGACAAAAGATTCTTGCTGAAGCTCACCAAAGTAGATTTTCTATGCATCCTGGAGTGACAAAGATGTATCGAGATTTAAAACAAATGTTCTGGTGGCCGGGCTTAAAGAAAGAAGTAGCTGATTATGTCTTAAAATGTTTAACCTGCCAGAAGATGAAGGTGGAACATCAGAAGATGTTAGGAACCCTGCAACCCTTAGAAATACCACAATAAAATGGGAGCAGATTACTCTGGATTTTATCACGAGATTGCCAAGGACCTCAACTGGACACGATGCCATCTGGGTAATTGTGGACAGGTTGACAAAGTCAGCGCACTTCCTTCCGATTCGAGTTGACTATACTTTAGAAAGGCTGGAATGAATATATATTCAAGGAATCGTACGACTACATGGGATACCTTCATAAATTGTCTCAGATCGAGTTTCGAGGTTTACTACTAGATTTTGGGGAGCTTTTCAGAAAGCATTGGAAACAGAATTGCACACGAGTATAGCATACCATCCTCAGATAGACGGACAATCAGAGCAGACAATCCAAACATTAGAAGACATGTTACGATCATGTATGATAGACAACCAAAGCAGCTGGGATAAGTATTTGCTTTTGGTCAAATTCGTCTACAACAACAGTTTCCAATAAAGTATCGGGATGGCACCATGTGAAGCTCTCTATGGAAGAAGATTTCGGACACCATTGTGTTGGAATGACGATGGAGAAGCTAGTGTCTTAGGTCTAGACTTAGTGTAAGAAGATTTCTTCTGAACCAAAACTCAAATCAAAACTCCAATTTCACCAAAATGATCCTCTCTTCTTCCTCTACATAACCATGTGACTTATCAAGGCTGGAAATAAGGTGAGATGGCTGTCTCCCTCCCATTTCAATTCGATTTTCAAGGAAAACCATGCAAAACATGTGTTTTCTTGATGTTCTTCCTTAAGAATCATGCTTAACTTGACTTGAGGGCCAAGAAACGTAAATTTCCAGCAAGTCTAAGGTGAGATATATCTTCCTAACATACTGAGTGAGATTTGGTCAGTTGAGAGTTTTTGGATTTAAAGTTGTTCTTGATGTGATTTAGGAGGAAAAAGTGCTTAAGGACCACCTGAAAGTTTAACCGAATTAGGAGCAGCAAAACCAGGTAGGGTGTCACGAAATTAATCTTGATTATTTGTGTTTGATTTGTGTGAATGTTGTATAAATTGTCTGTGCTAAAAATTGGTTGCATATATGATTGATTCTTGGTGAAAATTTGGTGAAATTTTGATGAAATTTGATGAAATTCAAGCTTTAAAGTTCATGTTCTTGGGCAGCTGAAAAAACGAAACTCTAAGCTTAAATTGAGGTTCAATTTATGTTGAAATCATGTAGAAAAGATGGGATTTTAGTGGCTACAATTTTATTTTGAATTATGGTAAAAATCGGTTGCTGAAAAGACTGAAAAACGGGTAAAAACAGAGAAAGAATCTGAAGAATTTATGAAGAACATGAAGAACACTTTGAGTGTGGTGAAGAACATTGAAGAACACCTTTTAGATCTTAGAAAGGGGAAGGAAGTAAATATTTTGGTGTTTGAGGGGTTATTTTGTAATTTCTGAAAGTTAGGGTGGTTAAAGTAGAAATATTAAAAGTTACGAGTGGTAAAAAGTGAATTTTTTAAAGGAAAGGTAAAGTAAAGGTAATTTTCGAAAATATATTAATAAAATATAAATAATAATAAAATGTTAAATAATAATATTTAATTAAAAATAATATTTTAATAAAAATAATAAAATAATGCGGAAAAGGCAGTTTTCTGTAAAAACTTTAAAAAGACAACTTTAAGTGCAGAATCTCATAATTACCTTCATAAAACACTTAGGGAGTGGTAATAACATGATAGTGAGGCAAAGATAAATAAAAGATAAAAAGTTAAAGAAAAGATAAAAACCAAAGAAGAAGTCTGTAACGTTTTAACGACAGAGAAACAGACAGAGACTAGCGAACGAACTAGGGCAACATAGTTAGTCCTTGAGTTGCGACTAGGGTTAGGTATAATATGAAAAGTTAAACTGTTTCAGTATAGACTTAATGAACCTATACTTGGGACAGGCTAACTATTCATACCGAAATTTACATAAGCTTTATATACACATGTTAAACAGAGAAATCAGAGCAGACTAAAATAACACAGATAACAGAGTAACCAGAGTAAAGTAAAGAGATAAAGAGAAAAAGAGTAATATAGATACAGATGAAAAGAATAATCAGAGAAGAGAAAAGAGATACAGAGAACAGAGTAATTAAAATAGAGTAAAGAGATACAGAGTAAAGAGATATTTATATATATTAGTTGCTTAATGCAACCCAGAGCTATATATATATATATATTAGTTGCTTAATGCAACCCAAAGTTATATTTATATATATTAGTTGCTTGATGCAACCCAGAGCTATATTTATATATATATATATTAGTTGCTTGATGCAACCCATAGCTATATTTATATATATATTAGTTGCTTAATGCAACCCAGAGTTATATTCAATATATATTAGTTGCTTAATGCAACCCAGAGCCTCTGTAGGGAAACTAAGTTACCTACAGCCATTTTCCGCTTCCCCAGAGTAGAGCAGAGTATATATATTTTCCTGCAGTAAGTAGAGGCTGTCTCAAATGAGCGGCTATTATTATATGCGCATTTATTTAGGAACGGAAAATCGTATCCAGGAAATCGGGATTACTCGTGACCGGATAAATGTCGGGATTGCGGGCAGCCAACCGACACATGAGCTCATGGCCTGTGGTGAATATATTTCTCTGATTATATGTATATACTGTGAGACCAGCCAACGTCTGCACCCCATTCGTATGCGTACTTTAACCTAAATTCTGTGTACGAGATTCCTATTGTGTGACTACTTCATGAGATATCAGAGAGACGTCCTGTGGAAAAGTCTGATCGTGCAGAGGAGTAGCAGATGATGTTCTATCTTTTGATGACGTTCCACTTGACTTGAGTTTTGAAGACCTAGAACGTACTTTCCCTCGCTTTAGTAGTTTAGAGGGACTAGGTGAGTATAAAGTCTAGGCTAGCCTAGATGCCAGCTTAGGGACCTCTTGAACAAGTCAGGACCTGGGATGTTGTATGTATATATATGTATATAGATATTATTTAGCTATATCTAGGGGTGTTCTAACTAACAGTCTATATGCTAATAAAGGCTGAATCACCGAATGTTGTCAACTACTTGTGATGTATTTTGTGTGGTTGTTTATAACTGTTTTATCTGTTATTAGTTGTGAATTGATTATAAATGATTCTATCTATTAATCCAAACATTTTCAAAAAAAAAAATATACACCACATAAATTAACTACACGTTTAACAACGAATCAGGCTCATATGATAAATAATAGATAATAATTAGGAAGACAAATTGGTAGCGCTCAGTTTCCAGTATGATCTAGACATATTGAAAATTGGGTCGTTACAATATGGCATTTTAGGCTTGTACTCAGGAGCCTTTGGCAAAGTAGGATAAGTGTCAAGTGATTCTGGGAATGGGACGTGCTCTACTTCTTCCTTCTTTTCCTCTGGAGCTTCTTTTTCAACTGGCTCCTCATTAACTTGTGCTTCCGTACTTGCCACTTGTCCACTTATCAAGGTGATAACATTGTATTCCTCTCTTGGATTTGGAATTGTGTTACCAGGAAGGCTATTAGTGGTCCTCTGATCAATTTCATTAACTTTTGTGACTAATTGACCCATCTGAATCTCCAAGTTCTTGATTGATGCTCTGGTTTTCTGTCTAAAACTTGCCAATATTGCTTCCAAATCAGTGTTCTTCTGAGGCTGAGAAGTTGCTTACTGAGATGACTGAAATTGGTAGTCATTAAAATTATTCTGTTGGAAACCGCCCTGAGAATTATTGTTGAAATTTTGAGGCCTTTGAGGTTGGTCTCTCCACCCAAAATTTGGGTGATTTCTCCATCCCTGATTGTAAGTCTTAGAGTATGGATCATTATTGGGGTTTCTAGGAGCATTCCCCATGTAATTGACCTATTCAGTAGAAGATTGAGCATAATTATAATTCTCATTTGGCATAAAATTACATGTCATGTCATAAGGGACCTCTTGAGGTGCATTCTGAGTGTTGACAGCTGAAACTTACATTCCACTCAACCGTTGAGTAATCAGATTTATTTGCTGAAACAAAAGCTTATTTTAAGAAAAAAGAGCATCAACATCTTCCACTTCTAAAACGCCTCTCTTCTGAGGGGTCTCAGAGTTTACAACGTTCCTGTTGGAGGAATATAAGTATTGGTTGTTAGCAACCAACTCAATAAGATCAATAGTCTCCTCTGGTGTCTTATTCATGTGCAAAGAATCACCTGCAGAATTATCTAAGTGCATCTTGGAAATTTCACATAAGCCCTCATAAAAGATATCCAGCTGAGTCCATCTAGAGAACATGTCTGGACGGAATTACCTAGTCAGTAGCTTGAATCACTCCCAAGATTCATAAAGGGTCTCACCATCTTTTTGTCTGAAAGTCTGAACCTCCACCCTTAACTTAGTCAGCTTTTGAGGTGGGAAAAATTTAGTCAAAAATCCAGTGACAACCTTGTCCTAAGTATCCAAACTCTCCTTGGGTTGAGAATCTAACCACAGCTTTGCTCTATCCTTCACAGCAAATGAAAAGAGCATGAGTTTGTATACCTCAGGATTCACTCCATTGGTCTTTACTGTATCACAAATCTGCAGAAAATCAGAGATAGATTGATTTGGGTCTTCCTGAGGGAGCCCAAGATATTGGCAATTCTGTTGCACAAGAGTAACTAGTTGTGGCTTCAGTCAAAGTTTTTTGCAGCTATAGGAGGTACCACAATACTTTCTCCATAAAGATCTACATTAGAAGCAGTGTAAGAGCCAAGCACTCTTCTAGGTTGCTCATTCCCAACTGGATTTGGCACATTGGCATTAACAGCATTATTATGATCCATAGTGGACTCTGCAGCCTTGTAAATTCTTACTTGTTGCAAACACTGCCTCAATGGTTATGTGATTTACTTAGTTAGAATCACAGAAAATTATGTTTAAAGGTTCAAAAGCATTAATAGTAAATTCAGAATATCAGAAAGCAAGCAGCAGAGTGTTGTAAATAATTGAGAGAAACAGTTAAGGTTTCAGAGTTATCTATTTTCTGGATTAACTTTTCTTACTAACTATTTTAATCATGCAAAATTTAATTCATGGTAAACTATAAGTGACTAAACCCTAATTCCTTAGACCTTTTTAGTCTCCTCTAAAATTCATCAACCACCAATTCCTTGGTCACTTAATTCCAATTAGAGGGTGAAGTTCAATTCTAGTTTATATGCCACAAAAACCCTAATTACCCAAATATAAGAGGATTATATGTCACGTATCCCGGTAAGTCCAATTAATTAGAAGTTTAGGAGAATGTGTTTTCAAGCTATTGTTCAAGTAAAGAGCTTTTCCAAGTTATACAAGAACTCAATTAGAATAAGGGTCATACTTCCATTCCACCCAAATTCATAAGATAAAGAACGAAAACAATTCTTGAAATATAAATCTGTACATGAATTAAAATAGAAAAATAATTGTATGAATCCATACAATAGACAAAGCTCCTAACCTTAACAGTGGAAGTTTAGCTGCTCATGGTTCAGAGAGAAAACTAGGATTCTTAAAAACTGTAAATTGCGGAATGAGGTAGAAGAGAAAAAGAGAGCCCGAAGGGCTGATTCTTTTCCCTTTCTATATCTAATCCGGATTAATGTAAATTATAATTTCTAAAACTAAATAATATCTTTTCCTATTTTAAAATAAAATAAAAATTCAATCAAAATTCATTAAGCTTCATGCGCAGCCTTGTATGAGTGCCTGGGGACTACTTGGGTTATTAGGATCCACGCTGAACTTGGAAATTCTCAAGTTCAGCATGGATGAAGCAGTGTGTTTCTTGTGCTTTCCTTTGAATCCATGCTGAACTTGATATTCGCCAAGTTCAACGTGGGTTAATGTGCGTGATTTCCTTTGGAGTTTTCAAGTCCACGCTGAACTTGGAAGGAACCAAGTTCAGCGTGTTTGAGGTAGAGTTTGCTGGAGAAGAAGTATGTACTATTATATATCGTTGCAAAGCCCTGAAAGCTGGCTTTCTAATGTCACTGAAATCACGTCAATTGGACATTTATAGCTCAAGTTATTTCTGTTTGAGTGCAAGGAGGTCGGAGTCGACAACATCATTCGCTTTCTTTCCTTTCTGCTACAAAACTCCATCAAATCCATCCAAATGCAACCTGAAATAAACAGAAATTGCAAATAACTCAAAGTAGCATTCATAGTGACTAAAAGTAATTAAATCTTGATTGAACTTAATAATTTGAATGCAAATTCACTAGGAAAAGATAGAGAAGATGCTCACGCATCAGCGTGGCATGGTGTTCTATTTTTTCAAAACTTTTCCAAGTTCTTGCACCAAACAAAGCATTTCAAACCTCCAATCAGCTACCAAAATACCATAAAATCTTATTTAACATACTAGACTCCCAAATAAACTCAACTAACTAAACAAAACTTGAAATTAAGCTAATTACCAATATTTACAAAAGAGAAAAATGAAAAGATTTTACCATGGTGGGGTGTCTCCCACCTAGCACTTTTATTTAAAGTCCTTAAGTTGGATATTTTGGTGGGCTCCTTGTCATGGTGGCTTGTGCTTGTATTCATCCTTGAACTTCCACCAATGTTTGGACTTCTAATAAGCTCCATTCTTCAAAATTAATGCCACTAATCTTTGATGGAGTTCTGCACAAGCTAAGGGCTCCCAAATTTGATCCTCATGTATTCCGGGATCCCAAATCTTGTTTCTACACCCGTCTTCAAGTTGATCATCATTAATCCATCCGGGTGCCATAATCTTGGAATTCTCATTCAAGCGATCAAACATCATCCTAGCCCACGCATTCTAGTTCTACACCAACCCTTGCTATTAAGCCTTGAACATGTAATCATCATGAGCCCACAGTGATGTTTCCAACCACTAACCATCTTCCTTTTGATCTTAGAGCCACAAAGAGCTCTAAGTTGACCATCCTTCTCAAGCAATCCATATTCAAGTGGGATTATAAAGCTTAGAGATAAGAGATTTACCAACTTGAATGAAAGAATGCATAGTGATGGCTTGGGGAGAGGTGTTTTCAATGTCCTTGCAGACTCTACTCCCTTGTGTTCTTCTTTGATTACCTCCACCTCTAAGCAAGCTTCTTTAATTTCAACCACTTCCTCTTGGTAGCTTTTTTCCAATTCAATATCTTCTTCATTGCTTACCAAGGGCATGGGAGGTTGTGCCTCTTCTTCTTTAATCCCTATGTCAAGTCCAATGGGATAGGATTCAATTGTAGATAAGAATTCATCAATGATTGAATCCTTCTCTTGATTGACCTCTTCAAAATCCTCAACCATGATATGCTTTGGAGGTTGTACACCCTCCTCGACATCAATCTCAAGCTTCTTGGAAGAGGGCTCTAGGATTCTACATTCTTATGGACTTTCCACATCTCCTAAATCTTCAACCACTTCTTCCTCTTCTTCACAAATCATAGCTTCCTTCAATTATTCCAATATAAAATCTAACTCCTCATTCTCCACCAGATTTTCTGATCTCTCCTTCATGCTACGCTCTTCATTTGATTCTTCACATGTAGCCATGGAAGTACTTTGAGTGCATGAGTATCGGGAGGAAGCAAGATAAAATGACAACAAGAATAAAATCTAACAACTACCAATTACAAGGAATTAACAATAACAAAGAAATTAAACATACAGAAACATAAAATGTAAATTACATTAAAAGGATCAAAATCTAACAATAGTGCATCAACAACAAAAAGACATCAAAAAGAAAATTGACAAGAAAACTAAGAGAGCATAGATGTAATAACAAGAAATTGAAAGGAAAACAAAATGGAAACAAGGAATTAAACCTATATCTAAGAGAAATTAACTTAATCCTAACCTAATTCTAGAGAGAAGAGAGAGCTTCTCTCTCAAGAAACTAACTAAAGAATGGTGAAAAACTAAACTAATTTCTCCCCCCATGAGCCCTCTTGAATTCTGCAGGAAGTAGCCTCAGAAATAGGTTGGATCTGGGCCTGGAAAGCTCAGAAATCGCCCCCAGCAAATTTCCTTTTTTGAGGTCACGTGCCGCTTGCCATGCATACGCATCATCTTGTAATTGTCCTTGTTACGCGTACGCGTCATGTCACGCGTATGCATCGTTGACAAATGACCTTCTCACGCGACCGCGTTGCTCACGTGTGTGCGTTGACTTGAAATATCCACAAGCTCATTTCTTCATGAATTCTCCATTTGCATGCTTTTCTCTTCACTCATTTGATCCATTCCTTGCCTCTTAAACCTGAAATCACTAACATACATATCAAGGCATTGAGTGGAATCAAGGTGAATTAAAATTAACCAATTAAAGGCCTAAAAAGCATGTTTTCACTCTTAAGCACAAATTAGGAGAAAGTCATGAAACCATGCCATTTCATTGAATAAATGTGAGAAAAATTGATAAAATCCTCTAAATTAAGCACAAGATAAACCTTAAAAATAGGGTTTATCAGTGACCGAGAGAAGAAGAGAGAAATTGTGAAAACCCTGAGCTTTCAGCTATAGCTACAAAGGTTTAGTGTGTTGCTACAGGAGCATAGAAGATTATGCTCATGAGTTGAGTTGTTAGAATTTATTTTCCCCTCGTCATTTATTGTTTTTAGTTTCTAGAGGGGTAGGATTTGTTTTGAGAATCTTGGATTAAGTCTATATATTTAATGCTATGTGAATATATATACCTTTGTGGAGAAGTAGTTTGAAATAAAGAATCTTCATTTTCTAAATTAAAGTGTCAGGTCGTATTCACGAAGGCTCAATATTAAATAAATATAGTATGAAATTAAAAGAGTAGAGATAGGTGACACTCGGACTTTTAGTGCGATCATGAGGTGCTTAAAGTTAGGGTGTTACATATGGCATGGACTCAGTAGGGGAAGTTGGTAGGGCACTAATCCCCCGATAAGATTTTCCGTGGTGTTTGTCTCCAGGAGAAGGTAGTAGGGCACACTCCCCCGATTATATGCCTTCTGGAGATGCGCAGTAGAGAGACAATGTCCAAGTTAGCTACCGGATATGTCAGGTTTAGCTATATAATCGACAGATGAGCTCATTGGCCATAGGACAGACCTACATCATTTGCATTTGTGTGTATTATTTGGGTGTGCATCATGTCTTTAGTTTGCCTATTTGAATTACAGTATCTATCTGCTATTTGATCTAATTGCTCTACCTGTACTCTCTATTTGTGTATTCTTTATATTGCCTTGTATGTATTTGCACAACTGAAAGATCCCTTAAGTTGACGGTGGTGACGCTAAGGATTGTTCTTGATGAGAGGTGATGATTTGAGAATTGTGGAATAGACTAAGAATGAATTATTAATCTTGAAACTAAATTTTAATATTGAATTATTAAATGAGTTGGGTATCTATGTTATTGAGAGAGATGATGACTTGTACAAGGGAAAATTAAGATTTAAAGACCACTAATATAGTTGAAATTTAGTTTATCTACCTTGAATCGGATTAGTAAGAACCCTGGGCTTGAACCTCGAATTGATTGGAGATTAGGATTGCCTAACGGCTTCATGTGGTTTTACATAGTCTCTATATGGAATTGTTGCTCTGCTGAGAACCCCGTAAGGGAAGATGTTCTCACCCGTTTTGGGAATTATTACATTTCAGATGTAGGTCCCAACGCTTCTCAGTGAGTAGGACGTTTATTTGGAAGGACAGCGAAGAAGATTTTTTATTCTGCTTTAATTTTAGACTCTCTTCTACTTTTGGAAACACTTATATTATGCACTCGTTTTAAAATAAAGACTTGCCTTTAGAGGCTTATGATGTATTTTGGAGAGATAGGTTATGTCTATCCAACTGTTTTACTGTTGTAACTCTAGCCAGCCTAATCTTCACGGGCCGAGACTAGCTGATACTTATATATATACTTATATATGTCTCTTTACTATTATCCTTCCGTCGAGCTTTTGATTATCTTCGTTCCCGACGCACTTATGTTTACTATCGAATGTGACGATTGGTGGATTGTCTTTCATTCGAGTTTTAAATCTTTTCATAGGCTTCTAGTATAATATTCCTCTCTCTCTCTCTCTCTCTCTATCTCTCTCTCTCTCTTTCTCTATCTCTCTTTCTCTCCCTTGCCATCCTCACCACATGTTTCCTTCCCACTCTTTCTCTATAAATACACACCCTCCACCACCTTCCCTTTTCACCCTCTCCACACTTCTTTTCTTCTTATACATTTCTACATTCTTCTTCTTGCTTGAGAACAAGCAACTCTTTAAGTTTAGTGTGGTTTACCGATTTCATTCATATTTACTCACTCCATGTTTTCTAACAATGATGTATCCTCCTCAAAGAAGAGAAAGGGAAAAGCACCCGCCAAACCCTGATATGATGAGGAAAAGTTCCATTCTTCTTTCTATGAGCAAACAAAATAGTGATTCCTGAGGTGTAATTTGATGTTCAACAAAACCACTATCCGGGAATATGGAGATAAATCCTAAGAAGAAAGTGGCAACTATTGTGTGATCCACCAAGGAGAGTGGGACTCTTTATTGTCTGCAAGTTCAATGCCAATGCCACTATAGACGGGCAAATAGAACCCACTTACATGAGTTATGTACGAGGACACCCTGTGGACTTCAGACCCGAATGTATCCGAAGAGCACTAAGATTAAGAGATTCTCCTTCTTTTTCTTCTTTTTCTTCTTCTTCTTCTTCTTCTTTTTCCTCTTCATCCATTATGAGCTATGAGCAAATACTAAGTGCCTACCCAAGGTACGATGATGTCCTCAATGATATGTATGTCCTTGGGGCTGAATGGACGAAGGATAAAGATGGACTCCCAAACCAATTAAAATGGAATGATCTTATGCCAGTTGCAAGAGTTTGGTTTGGGTTTATGAGGAGGTTGGTACGCGAAATCGTAATTATTCATTCCCTGGCTACAGCGCCAAAGGCTTGGTGTGGAAGAACATGATCTCATCTTTTACACAAATCCGTGTAACTAACCAGCAAGTGCACTGGGTCGTCCAAGTAATAAACCTTACGTGAGTAAGGGTTGATCCCACGGAGATTATCGGCTTGAAGCAAGCTATGGTCATTCTTGTAAATCTCAGTCATGCAGATTCAAATGGTTATGAGGTTTAATAATTGAAATATAAATAAAATAGAAAATAAAATAGAAATACTTATGTAATTCAATGGTGGGAATTTCAGATAAGCGTCTGGAGATGCTTTGTTGCTTCTGAACTTCTGCTTTCCTACTGCCTTCTTCCAACCATGCGTTACCTCCTTCCATGGCAAGCTGTATGATCCTCTCGGATGAAAACAAATCCATATGCGCTGTCACCGCACGGCTAATCATCTGTCGGTTCCCGCTAGCGTCAGAATAGGACCATTGTCCTTTTGCACATTGTCACTGCGCCCAACATTCGCAAGTTTGAAGCTCGTCACAGTCATCCCTTCGCAGATCCTACTCGGAATACCACAGACAAGGTTTAGACTTTTCGGATCTCAGAAATGCTGCCAATGGTTCTAGCCTATACCACGAAGATACTAATCTCACGGACTCGGTCCGTGTATTAGATATCCAAGAGACTATACTCCAGCTGTTGTCCAATGACTACGTTGAACATCATGTAGATCGCTTTGTGGTTGTCAGGCACGCGATCTTCGCTAAGCGAGTAACGAAGATTGGGTGATTGTCACGGGTCACCCCTTCATTCTGACTTAACTAAATTAAGAACAAGAGTATATATTAGAGAAGAAGTAGGCGTGAATTGAAGGAAAAACAGTAGTAATTGCATTAATTCATGAAGAACAGCAGAGCTCCACACCTTAATCTATGGGGTGTAGAAACTCCACCGTAGAAAATACATAAGTGAAAAAGGTCTAGGCATGGCCGAATGGCCAGCCTCCAAGGTCTAAGGAATAAACATCCAGAGATAAAAAAGGATCTAAAATAAATCTCTAAAAGTTGTTTTTATACTAAACTAGCTACCAGGTTTACAGAGAATTAGTAACTAAGTGCAGATAGTGTAGAAATCTACTTCCGGGGCCCACTTGGTGTGTGCTTGGGCTGAGCCTTGAAGATTTTTCGTGCATAGGCTGTTCCTGGAGTTAAACGCCAGCTTTGGTGCCATTTTGGGTGTTTAACTCCATTTCTGGTGCTAGTTTGGGCGTTTTACGCCAATATGTTTTAGGCTGTCTTTGAACGCCAGTTTGGGCCATCAAATCTCGAGCAAAGTATATACTATTATATATTTCTGGAAAGCCCAGGATGTCTACTTTCCAAATCAATTGAGAGCGTGCCAATTGGACTTCTATTGCTGTAGAAAATCCACTTCGAGTGCAGGAGGGTCAGAATCCAACAGCATCTGCAGTCTTTTTTCAGCCTCTAAATCAGATTTTTTTGCTCAGGTCCCTCAATTTCAGCCAGAAAATACCTGAAATCACAGAAAAATACACAAACTCATAGTAAAGTCCAGAAATGTGATTTTTTAATAAAAACTAATAAAAATATAATAAAAAGTAATTAAAACATACTAAAAACTATGTAAAAACAATACCAAAAAAGGTATAAATTATCCACTATTTACAACACCAAACTTAAATTGTTGCTTGTCTCCAAGCAACTGAAAACAAAATAGGATAAAAAGAAGAGGTTATTGATTCTCCTAGTTTAGTATGTTGATTCTTGAACATAGCTACTTTATGAGTCTTGGCCGTGACCCTAAGCATTTTGTTTTCCAGTATTACCACCGGATACATAAATGCCACAGACACATAACTGGGTGAACCTTTTCAGATTGTGACCCAGCTTTTCTAGAGTCCCCAGTTAGAGGTGTCCAGAGCTCTTAGGCACACTCTTTTTGCTTTGGACCACGACTTTAACCGCTCAGTCTCAAGCTTTTCACTTGACACCTTCACGCCACAAGCACATGGTTAGGGACAGCTTGGTTCAACCGCTTAGGCCAGGATTTTATTCCTTTGGGCCCTCCTATCCATTAATGCTCAAAGCCTTAGATCCTTTTTACCCTTGCCTTTTAGTTTAAAGGGCTATTGGCTTTTTCTTCTTTCTTTTTCTTTTTCTTTCTTTTTTTTTCCGCAAGCTTTGTCTATTCACTGCTTTTTCTTGCTTCAAGAATCAATTTTATGATTTTTTAGATTACCAATAACATTTCTCCTTTTTCATTATTCTTTCAAGAGCCAACAATTTTAACATTCATAAACAACAAATTCAAAAAAAAATATGCACTGTTCAAGCATTCATTCAGAAAATAAAAGGTATTGTCACCTCATCAAAATAATTAAACTAATTTCAAGATAGAATTTGAAACCATGTACTTCTTGTTCTTTTTCAATTAAAAACATTTTTTATTTAAGAAAGGTGATGGATTCATAGGACATTCATAGCTTTAAGACATAGACACTAGACACTAATGATCATGTAATAAAGATACAAACATAGACAAAACATAAAGCATGGAAATCGAAAAACAGAAAAAATAAGAACAAAGAAATTAAAGAACGGGTCCACCTTAGTGATGGCGGCTAGTTCTTCCTCTTGAAGATCTTATGGAGTGCTTGAGCTCCTCTATGTCTCTTCCTTGCCTTTGTTGCTCCTCCCTCAAGGCTCTTTGCTCTTCTCTAATTTCATGGAGGAGGATGGAATGTTCTTGGTGCTCCATCCTTAGTTGTCCCATGTTGGAACTTAATTCTCCTAGGGAGGTGTTGATTTGCTCCCAATAGTTTTGTAGAGAAAAGTACATCCCTTGAGGCATCTCAGGGTTTTCATGATGAGGAATTTCCTCATGCTCTTGTTGAGGTCCATGAGTGGGCTCTCTTGTTTGCTCCATCCTTCCCTTAGTGATGGGCTTGTCCTCTTTAATGAGGATGTCTTCCTCTATGACAATTCCAGCTGAATTGCATAGGTGACAAATGAGATGAGGGAAGACTAACCTTGCCAAAGTGGAAGACTTGTCCGCCACCTTGTAGAGTTCTAGGGATATGATCTTATGAACTTCTACTTCCTCTCCATTCATGATACTATGGATCATGATGGCCTGGTCTACAGTAACTTCAGACCGGTTGCTAGTAGGAATGATAGAGCGTTGGATGAACTCCAACCATCCCCTAGCCACTGGTTTGAGGTCAAGCCTTCTTAGTTGAACCGGCTTGTCTCTTGAGTCTCTCTTTTATTGAGCACCTTCCACACAATTGTCCATGAGGACTTGGTCCAACCTTTGATCAAAGTTGACCCTTCTAGTGAAAGGGTGAGGATCTCCTTGCATCATTTGCAAGTTGAATGCTAACTTCACATTTTCCGGAGTAAAATCCAAGTATTTCCCCCGAACCATTGTGAGCTAATTCTTTGGGTTCGGGTTCATACTTTAGTCATGGTTCTTAGTGATCCATGCATTGGCATAGAACTCTTGAACCATTAACATCCCGACTTGTTGAATAGGGTTGGTGAGGATTTCCCAACCTCTTTTTCGAACTTCATGTCGGATCTCCGGATATTCACTCTTTTTGATCTTGAAGGGGACCTCGGGGATCACCTTTTTCTTGGCCACAACTTCATAGAAGTGGTCTTGATGCACCTTTGAGATAAACCTCTCCATCTTCTATGACTCGGAGGTGGAAGAAATTGCCTTCCCTTTCCTCTTTCTAGAGGTTTCTCTGGCCTTAGGTGCCATTAGTGGTTATGGAAAACAAAAAGCTTTAGCTTTTCCTGCACCAAACTTAGAATGGTTGCTCGTCCTTGATCAAAAGAAGAAAGAAAGGAGTAGAAGAAGAAGAAATAGAGGAGATGGAGGGGGGGTGTGAATTCGGCCAAGGGGGTAGTAGTGTCTATGTTGTGTGAAGATGAAGGTGGTAAGGAGGGGTATTTATAGGATAAGGGAGAGAGGGTAGCCGTGTATGAGGGGGAGGGTTTGGGTGGGAAATGGTTTGAAATTGAATGGTGAGGTAGGTGGGGTTTAATGATGGATGGATGTGAGTGGTGAAGAGGTTGTGGGGAAGAGGGTAGGATTTGATAGGTGAGGGGTGTTTGGGGAAGAGTGTTATGGAAAGGTGTGAAGAGGAGAGAAGAAGAGGTGGGGTAGGTGGGGATCCTGTGGGGTCCACAGATCCTGAGGTATCAAGGAATTCGAGTCCCTGCACCATTCTGGCGTTCAAACGCCCATTGTGTGCCAAATCTGGCATTTAACGCCAGTTTTGATACCTTTCCTGGCGTTAAACGCCAGCCAGATGCCAGACAGCCCTTTCTGGCATTAAACACCCATAGTGCTGCCCATTCTGGCATTTAACGCCCATAATGCTGCCAGGCTGGGCGTTAAACGCCCATTCTGCTATCCTTACTAGCGTTTAAATGCCAGTAAGCCTGTCCTCCAGGGTGTGCTATTTTTAATGTTGTTTTTCATTCTGTTTTTTATTTTTCAGTTATTTTTGTGACTTCACATGATCATCAACCTAAAGAAAACATAAAATAACAAAGGAAAATAAAATAAATATAATTAAATAACATTGGGTTGCCTCCCAACAAGCGCTTCTTTAATGTCAATTGCTTGACAGTGAAGCTCCTAGAGAGCTTCACAGAGACTCAGAGCTTAATGATGGCCTCTCGACACCAAACTTAGAAGTTGAGTGTGGGGGCTCTGTTTGACTCTATATTGAGAGAAGCTTTTCATGCTTCCTCTCCATGGTTATAGAAGAAGATCATTGAGCCTTAAAAACAAGGTAGTCCTCATTCAATTGAAGGACTAACTCTCCTCTGTCCACATCAATCACAGCTCTTGCTGTGGCTAGGAAGGATCTTCCTAGGATGATGGATTCATCCTCATCCTTCCCAGTGTCTAGGATTATGAAATCAGCAGGGATGTACAGGCCTTCAACCTTCACCAAGACATCCTCTACAAGTCCATAAGCCTGTTTCCTTGAATTGTCTGCCATCTCTAGTGAGATTCTTGCAGCTTGCACCTCAAATATCTCTAGTTTCTCCATTACAGAGAGGGGCATGAGGTTTATCCCTGACCCCAGGTCATACAGAGCCTTCTCAAAGGTCATGGTGCCTATGGTATAAGATATTAAGAACTTTCCAGGATCCTGTTTCTTCTAAGGTAATTTCAGTTGAAACAGATCACTTAGTTCATTGATGAGTAATGGGGTTTCATCTTCCCAAGTTTCATTACCAAATAACTTGGCATTCAGCTTCATGATTGCTCCTAGATATTGAGCAACTTGCTCTTCAACAATATCTTCATCCTCTTCAGAGGAAGAATACTCATCAGAGCTCATGAATGGCAACAGTAAGTTTAGTGGAATCTCTATGGTCTCTATATGAGCCTCAGATTCCTTTGGTTCTTCATTAGGGAACTCCTTGGAGGTCAGTGGACGTCCATTGAGGTCTTCCTCATTGGAAATCACTGCCTTTTCTTCCTCTCCAGGTTCAACCATGTTGGTTATAGTTATGGCCTTGCACTCTCTTTTTGGTTTCTCTTCTGTATTGCTTGGGAGAGTACTGGGAGGGAGTTCAGTAACTTTCTTACTCAGCTGACCCACTTGTGCCTCCAAATTTCTAATGGAGGACTTTACCTCAGTTATGAAACTGAGAGTGGTCTTAGATAGATCAGAGACTACAGTTGCTAAGTCAGAGTGGCTCTACTTAGAATTCTCTGTCCGTTGCTGAGAAGATGATGGAAAATGTTTGCTACAGCCAAACCTGCTTCTTCCACCATTATTATTATTAAAGCCTTGATTAGGCTTCTGTTGATCCTTCCATGAGAGATTAGGATGATTCCTCCATGAAGGATTGTAGGTGTTTTCATAGGATTCTCCCATGTAATTCACCTCTTCCATTCCAGGATTCTCAGGATCATAAGCTTCTCCTTCAGGGGAGGCTTCTTTAGTACTGCCTGATGTAGCTTGCATTTCACTTAGACTTTGAGAAATCATATTGACTTGCTGAGTCGATATTTTGTTCTGAGCCAATATGCATTTAGAGTATCAATCTCAAGAACTCCTTTCTTCTGAGTTGTCCCATTATTTACAGGATTCCTTTCAGAAGTGTACATGAACTGGTTATTTGCAACCATTTCAATGAGTTCCTGGGCTTTTGCAGGCGTCTTCTTCAGATGAAGAGATCCTCCAGTAGAATGGTCCAATGACATCTTGGATAATTCAGACAGACCATCATAGAATATACATATGATGCTCCATTCTGAAAACATGTTAGAAGGACACCTTCTGATCAATTGCTTGTATCTTTCCCAAGCTTCATAGAGGGATTCACCTTCCTTCTATCTAAAGGTTTGGACTTCCACTCTAAGATTGCTCAACTTCTGAGGTGGAAAGAATTTGGCCAAGAAAGCATTGACCAACTTTTCCCAAGAGTTCAGGCTGTCTTTAGGTTGTGAGTCCAACCATGTCCTAGCTCTGTCTCTTACAACAAAGGAGAAAACATAAGTCTGTAGACCTCAGGATTAACCCCATTGGTCTCAACAGTATCAAAGATTTGCAAGAATTCAGCTAAGAATTGATGAGGATCTTTCAATGGAAGTCCATGAAACTTGCAATTCTGTTGCATTAGAGAAACTAATTGAGGCTTAAGCTCAAAGTTGTTTGCTCCAATTGCAGGAATTGAGATGCTCCTTCCACAGAAGTCAGAAGAGGGTGCAATAAAGTCACCAAGCATCTTTCTTGCATCTCCACCATTGTTATTGGGTTCGGTCATCTCTTCTTCTTTTTCAAAAAATTCTGTCAGGTCCTCTCCAGAGTGTTGTGCTTTAGCTTCTCTTAGTTTCCTCTTTAGAGTCCTTTTAGGTTCCAGATTAGCTTCAACAAGAACATTCTTATCCTTGCTCCTACTCATATAAAAAAGAAGATAACAGAAAAGAATAGGAATCCTCTATGTCACAGTACAGAGATTCCTTTATGTGAGTAGAAGAATAGAAGAGTAGAATGAAGAAGAGAGAAGATGAAGAATTCGAACACATAAAGGGAGAGAGGGTTCGAATTATAAGAAGAAGAGAAGTATTAGTAAATAAATAAATAAATAGAAAGAGAGGAGAGAGAGAGAATTCAAATTTTAAATTAAAATAAAAGAAAAATATCTTTGTTTTTATTTTAATTATTAGTTACTATTCAAAAATATTAAAAGGAATAAAATAAAATTAAAATTTAAACAATTAGTTAATTAAAAAGGAATTTTGAAAAATTTGTGAGGAGTTTTCGAAAATAAGAGAGAGAAAAGTAGTTAGGTAGTTTTGAAAAAGATAAGGAATAGTAAACTTTTAAAATCAAACAAAAAGTCAAGTAGTTAATTGAAAAAGATTTGAAAATCAATTTTGAAAAGATAAGAAGTTAGAGAAGATTTTGAAATTAAATTTTGAAAGAGATATGATTGAAATTCATTTTGAAAAAAATTTGAAAAGGAAATTTAAAAAGATTTGATTTTGAAAATTAAAGTTGATTACTTGACTAACAAGAAACTAAAATATATGATTCTAGAATTTAAAGATTGATCCTTTCTTAATAGGCAAGTAACAACTTGAAAATTTTTTAATCTAAACATTAAATGTTAACATTAACTTCGAAAATATGAAATAAAAATAAGAAAAAGATTTTGAAAATCAATTTTGAAAATTTTTGAAAATAAAATAAAAAAATGAAAAAGATTTGATTTTTGAAAAAGATAGAATTTTTAATTTGAAATTTTGACTTGACTAACAAGAAACAACCAATTTTTAAAACTTTTGACTAAAGCTCCGGTCCAAAAATTTAGACATGGCTTAATAGCCAGCCAAGCTTTATGTGAAAGCTTCGGTCCAAAAGATTAGACATGGCCAATGGCCAGCCAAGCTTCAGCAGAGCAATAAATACAACAGCCAAATTAATGGGAATCAAAAAGCTCCTGTAATGATAAGTGGAAGCCTCTGTCCAAAAGAATTTAGATATGGCTTGATAGCCAGCTAGGCTTCAACAGATCATGATGAAACTCTAGAATTCATTCTTAAAAATTCTGAAGAACAAAATAGAATATTGTATTATTTTTTTGAATTTTTTTTCGAAATTAAAATTTAAAAGCTTAAACATAAAATAAAATTACCTAATCTAAGCAACAAGATGAACCGTCAGTTGTCCAAACTCGAACAATCCCCGGCAGCGGCGCCAAAAACTTAGTACGCGAAATCGTAATTGTTCATTCCGTGGCTACAGTGCCAAAGACTTGGTGTGGAAGAACATTATCTTATCTTTTACACAAATCTGCGTAACTAACCAGGAAGTGCACTGGGTCATCCAAGTAATAAACCTTACGTGAGTAAGGGTTGATCCCACGGAGATTGTCGGCTTGAAGCAAGCTATGGTCATCCTTGTAAATCTCAGTCAGGCAGATTCAAATGGTTATGAGGTTTGATAATTGAAATATAAATAAAATAGAAAATAAAATATAAATACTTATGTAATTCAATGGTGGGAATTTCGGATAAGCGTCTGGAGATGCTTTGTTGCTTTTGTACTTCTGCTTTCCTACTGCCTTCTTCCAACCATGCGTTACCTCCTTCCATGGCAAGCTGTATGATTATCTCGGATGAAAAAAAATCCATATGCGCTGTCACCACATGACTAATCATCTGTCGGTTCCTGCTAGCATCGGAATAGGACCATTGTCCTTTTGCATACTGTCACTGCTCCCAACATTCGCAAGTTTGAAGCTCGTCACAGTCATCCCTTCCCAGATCCTACTCGGAATACCACAGACAAGGTTTAGACTTTTCGGATCTCAGGAATGCTGCCAATGGTTCTAGCCTATACCACGAAGATACTAATCTCATGGACTCGGTTTGTGTATTAGATATCCAAGAGAGTATACTCCAGCTGTCGTCCAATGACTACGTTGAGCATCATGTAGATCGCTTTGTGGTTGTCAGGCACGCGATCTTGACTAAGCGAGTAACAAAGATTGGGTGATTGTCACGGGTCACCCCTTCATTCTGACTTAACTGAATTAAGAACAAGAGTATATCTTGGAGAAGAAGTAGGCGTGAATTGAAGGAAAAATAGTAGTAATTGCATTAATTCATGAAGAACAGCAGAGCTCTACACCATAATTTATGGGGTGTAGAAACTCCACCGTAGAAAATACATAAGTGAAAAAGGTCTAGGCATGGCCGAATGGCCAACCTCCAAGGTCTAAGGAATAAATATCAAGTGATTGAAAAAGATCTAAAATAAATCTCTAAAAGTAGTTTTTATACTAAACTAGCTACTAGGTTTACAGAGAATTAGTAACTAAGTGCAGATAGTGCAGAAATCCACATTCGGGACCCACTTTGTGTGTGCTTGGGCTGAGCCTTGAAGCTTTTTCGTGCATAGGCTGTTTCTGGAGTTAAACGCCAGCTTTGGTGCCAGTTTGGGCATTTAACTCCAATTCTAGTGCCAGTTTGGGCATTTTACGCCAAGATGTTTTAGGCTGTCTTTGAACGCCAGTTTGGGCCATCAAATCTCAGGCAAAATATAGACTATTATATACTTCTAGAAAGCCCAGGATGTCTAATTTCCAACGCAATTGAGAGAGCACCAATTGGGTCTCTGTAGCTCCAGAAAATCCACTTCAAGTGCCGGAGGGTCAGAATCCAACAGTATCTGCAGTCCTTTTTCAACCTCTGAATCAGATTTTTTTGCTCAGGTCCCTCAATTTCAGCCAGAAAATACCTAAAATCATAGAAAAATACACAAACTCATAGTAAATTCCAGAAATGTGATTTTTTAATAAAAACTAATAAAAATATAATAAAAAGTAATTAAAACATACTAAAAACTATGTAAAAATAATGCCAAAAAGGGTATAAATTTTCCGCTCATCAGAGGTCTATCATTCCCTCCTCCAACAACTCCGAGGTGACTAAGGAAAGAGCTATTCTAATTCATTGCATTATGAGTTGAGATGAGATGGATGTGGCAGAAATTATTCCTCCTAACATCCAAAAGATAGTAGAGAGCATTCAAAAAGGAGAAGGCTTGGATTCCCAAGCCTCATTTATAGGTTATGTGAGCATGTTGGGGGTTGATTTCGATTTTGAAGATGTAATACTTAAGATAGACAATCCCATTACACCTGAGAGCTTGGAAAGGGTGATGCTCAACCAAAGAATGCCAAAACCTAGACCTTAACTAAAGAGGAATATTCCACCACTCTCGCCTCCTCCACAAACTCAGGAAGCCCAAATCTCCATGCTTCAAGCTTCATCTTTGTCTCCTCCTGAATATTGGCAACAACTAACCTCAGGCATAGATCAACTCAGAATTGAGCAACTCAATCAAGGAAGGCTCATTGATGATTGGACTTTTGTGTGGTCTAGAATTTCACAAATGAAGTCTCGTTGCAATATAGTTTCTAAACCAAGCAATAATCCTTTCATACAAAAGATTGTTTGTCACTAAAACAAACCCCTAAATTTATAAACCGAAGTATTGAACCTCGGGTCGTTCTCCCTAGGAATCGCAATAAAGTGTCTTATTACTGGTTATGAGGTATGTTTTGGGGGGTTTTTGGGATAAGAGACAAGAAATGTAAATGGCAATGAAAAATAAACTAGCAACTAAAAAGGTCTTGGCAAAGGTTGGTGGTCAAGGATCTCTATCCTTATCACTAACCACAACATGAGAATTGACAAGGATCAACCCCATTAAGTCATCCTCTAACTAATAAAGGAAAGTCAAATGAGCTATGTCAATCCAAGTCCATAAGTCCTAGTTCTACACCAATTCAATTAGTGAGATTTAGAGTTAATGGCTCCCAATCGTCAATCACTTGGACATTAGTAACTCAAGAGTTCCTAAGTTACCTCCCCAAGCCAAGAGCATAAAATTCTACTCTAAAATCCAACCAAGCATTTTATCAAACACTTGTAAGGCATAAAAGGAAAGCATAGTAAAATTACAAGGAATGTAAATCTACACTACTCAATTACAAGGAAAGTAGATCTACACTACTCAATAGCAAGGAATTAAGCAACAACAAATAAAATCAACAATAAAGGAACATGAATCATAAATTGCATTAAAGGAAAATGGAAGAACAAAAGTGCATCAACATAAAAGTAAAGGATTACAAGAATTAAATGCAAAACTAGAGAGAAGAAAGGTAGAAGAAGAAGAATTGCAAAAGGAAAAGTAAATCAAAGCATGAAATTAACCTAGATCTAAGAATTCCTAATCGAGATCTAACATACTCCTAATTCTAGAGAGGAGAGGGAACTCTCTCTAGAAACTAACTAAAGCATGAAAAAACTGAAATAAAACTAAACTAATGACTAGATGTCTCATCCCTCTTCAATCCTTGGGTTAAATAGTATTAGAAATGAGTTGGATTGGGCCCACAAGGCTTTAGAATTCGCTGGCCACTAATTTGCTTTTAATGAATCACGTGCAATTTGGCGCATGCGCGCCCCCATGAACGTGATGAAACTATAGCAAATTTTATATAATTTTGAAGCCCCGGATGTAGCTTTTTCAACGCAACTTGAACCGCATCATTTGGACCTCTGTAGCTCAAGTTATGGTCAATTATGTGCGAAGAGGTCGCTTGACAGCTTTTGCGATTCCTTCATTTCTTCACGAGTTCTCCATTTTTACATGCTTTTTCTTCATTCCCTTGATCCAATCTTTGCCTCCTAAACCTGAAATCACTTAAAAAATATATCAAGGCATCTAATGGAATCAAGGTGAATTAAGATTAAACTATTAAGGTCCTAAAAAGCATGTGTTCACTCTTAAGCACAATTAAAGGAGAATTTACAAAACCATGCTATTTCATTGAATAAATGTTAGTAAAAGGTGATAAAATCCCTTAAATGAAGCATAATATAAACCCTACAAATGGGGTTTATCACTCATCAACCATATGATGCATTAGTAAGAAAACCAATGTGTTACATTTAACAACTTGTAGTTAGGTATTGAGGATAAGTTGAATTATCTTTGTGTAGGACAACAAATATCAAACCCAACAATGGCCCTTGGTGCACGAAATGTGAATCGCATTTTTCACAACTCGTACCACTAACCAGCAAGTGCACTGGGTCGTCCAAGTAATACCTTACGTGAGTAAGGGTCGAATCCCACGGAGATTGTTGGTTTGAAGCAATCTATGGTTATCTTGCAATTCTTAGTCAGGAAGTCAATTGTATTTATCAGTTGAATTGCGAATAAACAAGAGAGCATGGGTTAAAGGTTACTTGTTATGCAGTAATGCAGAATATGTTGGAGTTTTGGAGATGCTTAGTCTTCTGAATCTCTGCTTTCCTCTGTCTTCTGATTCACGCACGCACGTCCTTCTATGGCAAGCTGTGTGTTGGGGCATCACCGTTGTCAATGGTTACATCCCCTCATCTTGTGAAAATGGTCCAAATGCTCTGTCACAGCACGGCTAATCATCTGAGGTTCCCGATCATGCTGGAATAGGATTCACCCTCCTTTTGCGTTTGTCACTACGCCCAGCACTCGTGAGTTTGAAGCTCGTCACAGTCATTCAATCCCTGAATCCTACTCGGAATACCACAGACAAGGTTTAGACTTTCCGGATTCTCATGAATGCCGCCATCAATCTAGCTTATACCACGGAGATTCTGATTAAGGAATCTAAGAGATATTCATTCAATCTAATGTAGAACGGAGGTGATTGTCAGACACACGTTCATGGATTGACAAAGGTGATGAGTGTCACTGATCATCACCTTCTCCATAGTTAGGCGCGAATGGATATCTTAGATAGGAACACGCATGTTTGAATGGAAACAGAAATACTTGCATTAATTCATCGAGACACAGCAGAGCTCCTCACCCCCAACAATGGAGTTTAGAGACTCATGCCGTCAAAGAGTACAAAAAATGAATTAAACTATGATGGGTGGTGCAGAGATCCACTTCTGGGGCCCACTTGGTGTGTGCTGGGGCTGAGACTTAAACAATTCACGTGCATAAGACTGTTTTGGGCGTTCAACGCCAGGTTTGGATCCATTTCTGGCGTTGAACTCCAACTTTTAATCCTTTTCTAGCGCTAGTCGCCAGAATTGGGCAGAGAACTGGCGTTGAACGCCAGTTTACGTCGTCTATCCTTAAGCAAAGTATGGACTATTATATATTGCTGGAAAGCCCGGGATGTCTACTTTCCAACGCACTTGAAAGCACGCCATTTTGAGTTTTGTAGCTCCAGAAAATCCACTTTGAGTGCAGGGAGGTCAGAATCCAACAGCATCAGCAGTCCTTTTTCAGCCTGAATCAGATTTTTGCTCAGCTCCCTCAATTTCAGCCAGAAAAATACCTAAAATTACAAAAAAACACACAACTCATAGTAAACTCCAGAAATATGAATTTTTTCCTAAAAACTAAAGGAAACAAACTAAAAACTCACTAAAACATACTAAAAACTATATGAAATTAACCCCAAAAAGCGTATAAAATATCCGCTCATCACAACACCAAACTTAAACTGTTGCTTTTCCTCAAGCAACTAGACAAATAAAATAGAAGACTAATAGGTTAAGAAGCAATAATATCTCAGAGTTTTTGAGTGAAACTCAGATTCTAATTAGATGAGCAGGACTAGTAGCTTTTTGCTTCCGAACAGTTTTGGCATCTCACTTTATCCATTGAAGCTCAGAGTGATTGGCATCTATAGGAACTTAGAATTCAGATAGTGTTATTGATTCTCCTATTTCAGTATGATGATTCTTGAACACAGCTATTTCATGAGTCTTGGCCGTGGCCCTAAGCACTTTGTTTTCCAGTATCACCACCGGATACATAAATGCCATAGACACATAATTGGGTGAACCTTTTAGATTGTGACTCAACTTTGCTAAAGTCCCCAATTAGAGGTGTCCAGAGTTCTTAAGCACACTCTTCTTTCTGCTTTGGACCTTGACTTTAACCGCTCAGTCTCAAGTTTTCACTTGACACCTTCACGCCACAAGCACATGGTTAGGGACAGCTTGGTTTAGCCGCTTAGGCCAGGATTTTATTCCCTTAGGACCTCCTATCCACTGATGCTCAAAGCCTTGGGATCCTTTTTATTACCCTTGCCTTTTGGTTTTAAGGGCTATTGGCTTTTTTTTTTTTGCTGCTTTTTCTTGCTTCAAGAATGTTTTAAAAAAAAGAGATAAAGATATGATAAAAAAGATTGATTTGGAAAAGATAAGATAGAAGATATGATAAGAGAAGATTTTTGAAAAAGATAGATCTAGATTTTATTTTTTTGAAAAAGATAAATTGGAGATTTTGAAAAAGACATTGATGAGTTGAAAAGGTAGATTTGTTTTTAAAAAGATTTGAAAAGAGTTGGATTGAATTTGCAAAGAGGGTTTGTGCTTATGGATTAAGATATATTTGATATTTTTAAGGTAGGGTTTTTAGAAATTAGGGATTTTAGAAATCAGGATTCTTAACATGTTTATGCAAGAAATCATTAATTGAAGTAAGAAAATCAAGATTGGAATGAAAAAATATGAAGAAAAATGAATTTGCCTCCTCCCCATCATCCTGGCGTTTGAACGCCCAAACACTGCCTGTTTTGGGCGTTCAATGCCCAAATGCTGTTCTCCTGGGTGTTCAACGCCCAGTTGTTGCCCTTTTCTGGCGTTGAACGCCAGATTGCTATCCTTACTGGCGTTCAGCGCCCACTGGCTGCCCCTTTTGGGCGCTGAACGCCCAAAATGGGCTCTTACTGGCGTTTTCTTGCCAGTGAGCTCTTTTTCTCTGTTTTGTGTGCAGATTCCTTCTATAACCCTGTGAACTTATGCAATTGATTCTTTACCTTGTTATCAATGAACTCTATATAAACAAATAAAAATAAAAATAGAAATGGGGTAAAATGCTTGGATGATTGATGCCCCATGGCTGGGTTACCTCCCAGCAAGCGCTTCTTTATTGTCTTTAGCTGGACCTTGCTGAGCTTTTAGTCTAGCTTCAGCCTTGAGCACTCTTGCTCAACGTTGCCTTCAAGATAATGCTTGATTCTTTGTCCATTGACAATGAACCTCTTATCAGAATCAATATCTTGAAGCTAAGAAGCCACATTGGAGGACCTTGGTGGTTGTTCGCTCACCTCCGAAATGGCCTCCATATTGAGATCCATGGCAATGCCATAGGATCCTCTGTGCTTCTTCTCCAAGCACACACCTACGGATTATTCCGTCTGCACATCTCTTAAAGAGATAGGGTTCATCCCACAAGTAGTTCTTTGCATCAGTAATTAATTTCTTCTTTTGTATCCTGTTGTATTCCTTGGGTATGAACCTTGCAGCTTTATAGTTTGCAATATCGGCAAACCATGGTGTTTCCTGAATGGCAAATAAATGCTCATCCAAAAAGGTCTCAGAGATCTCAAGAGAGGGAAGGGGCGTCCCTTCTACTGGCTCTATCCGGGATAGATGATCAGCCACTTGGTTCTCTGTCCCTTTTCTGTCTCTTATTTCTATATCAAACTCTTGCAGAAGCAACACCCATCTGATGAGCCTGGGTTTTGAATCCTGCTTTGTGAGTAGATATTTAAGAGCAGCATGATCAGTATACACAATCACTTTTGATCCTACTAAGTATGATCTGAACTTGTCAATGGCGTAAACCACTGCAAGTAATTCTTTTTCTGTGGTTGTGTAATTTTTTTGGGCATCATTTAGAACGCAACTAGTGTAATAAATGACGTGCAGAAGCTTGTCATGCCTCTGTCCCAATACTGCACCAATGGCATGATCACTGGCATCACACATTAGCTCAAATGGTAATGTCCAGTCTGGTGCATAAATAACTGGTGCTGTGACCAGCTTAGCTTTCAGCGTTTCAAACGCCATACTGAGAAGTCATCCATGAAGACTTCCAGAAATTTTTCAACCATATCAGAGAAAATAGAGAGCATGCATCTCTGGAAGGTTGTAGGCGCATTACACAGCCCAAATGGCATCCTTCTATAAGCAAACACTCCAGATGGGCATGTGAATGCTGTTTTCTCTTGATCATGAGGATCTACTGCAATCTGGTTATAGCCTGAGTAGCCGTCCAAAAAGCAGTAATAATCATGACCTGCTAGTCTTTCTAGCATCTGGTCTATGAATGGTAAAGGAAAATGATCCTTTCTGGTGGCTGTATTGAGCCTTCTGTAGTCAATACACATGCGCCACCCTGTAACTATTCTTGTAGGAACCAGTTCATTTTTTTCATTATGAATCACTGTCATGCCTCCCTTTTTTGGGACGACTTGGACAGGGCTCACCCAGGGGCTATCAGAAATAGGATAAATAATCCCAGCCTCTAGTAGTTTGGTGACCTCTTTCTGCACCACTTCTTTCATGGCTGGATTTAGCCGCCTCTGTGGTTGAACCACTGGTTTAGCGTTATCCTCCAATAAGATTTTGTGCATGCATCTAGCTGGGCTTATGCCCTTAAGATCACCTATAGACCACCCAAGAGCTGTTTTGTGTGTCCTTAGCACTTGAATAAGTGCTTCCTCTTCCTGTGAATTTAAGGCAGAGCTTATGATCACTGGAAAAGTGTCACCTTCTCCCAGAAATGCATATTTCAAGGATGGTGGTAATGGCTTGAGCTCGGGTTTAGGAGGTTTTTCTTCTCCAAGAAGAATTTTCAGAGGCTCTTTCATGTCCTCTGACTCTTCTAAATCAGGCTGAGCATCTTTAAAGATGTTTTCCAACTCTGATTCGAGACTCTCAGCCATGTTGATCTCTTCTACCAAAGAGTCAATAAGATAAACTTTCATGCAGTCTTTTGATGTGTCAGGATGCTGCATGGCTTTGACAGCGTTCAATTTAAACTCATCATTATTGACTCTCAGGGTTATTTCCCCCTGTTGGACGTCAATGAGGGATCGTCCAGTTGCTAGGAAGGGTCTTCCTAGAATGAGAGTAACACTCTTGTGCTCCTCCATTTCCAGCACAACAAAGTCAGTGGGAAAGGCGAATGGCCCAACTCTGACAATCATGTCTTCAATCACGCCTGATGGGTATTTAGTGGAGCCATCAGCAAGTTGGAGACATATCCGGGTTGGTTTAACTTCTTCAGTTAAGCCAAGCTTTCTGATAGTAGATGCAGGTATTAGGTTGATGCTTGCTCCAAGATCGCATAAAGCTGTCTTGGTGTATTGACCTTCTAATATGCATGGTATCAGAAAACTCCCAGGGTCTTTGAGCTTCTCAGGAAAGCTTTTCAGAATGACTGTACTGCATTCTTCAGTGAGGAGAACTCTTTCTGTTTCTCTCCAATCCTTTTTATGACTCAAGATCTCTTTCATGAACTTGGCATAAGAAGGTATTTGCTCAAGTGCTTCTGCAAATGGAATCTTTATTTCAAGAGTCCTGAGATAATCTGCAAAGCGAGCAAATTGCTTATCCTGCTCCTCTTTTCGGAGTTTTTGAGGATAAGGTATCTTGGTTTTATATTCTTCAATNTTTGGGTGGTTTGCTCATTTCTTAGCTTTTTGTTGCCTTGAGGTGGGGTATTTAATGTTTTCCCACTTCTTAGTTGAACTGCTTGGCATTCTTCTGTTATTTGCCTTGATAGCTGCTGCTTTGTTTGCTTAAACTGTTCATCCATATGTATATTAGCCATCCTTGTCTTTTGTAGTCTATCTTTGAATTCGGCTAACTGCTTTGTTAGAAAGTCCAATTACTGATTGAATTCCGCAGCTTATTTTACAGGACTGAGTTCAGCAGTTGCTGTTTTAACCTCTTCTTTCATGCTGGCAACTTTGCTGCACCATGATAATGAGCTGAGGATTCAACTCAAAGCTACTGACTCCAATGGAGGGTATGCAGATGCTACTCCCATATGAAGCAGTAGAGGGGTTAGAATATGACCCCAGCGTCCTCCTGGACTGTTCATTTCCACTTAGATCCATGATGGAGAAAGGGAGATGATGTCAAGTAAAAATTTTATTTTTATTTATTTATTTATTTCGAAGATAAAATAAATTAAAATAGAGTAAATAAAAATAGGTGAAGATTTTCGGAAAAAAAAAGAGAGAGAAAGTGGTAAGGAAGTTTTGAAAAAGATATGATTTGGAAAAGATTTTAAATTTTGAAAAAAAAATCTGAATTTTTAAAAATAATTTTCGAAAATTGTTTTAAAATTAGAGAGAAAAGATATTTTTGAATTTAGTGAGGAAAGAGAAAAACAATAAAATAGCACAAGATTTAAAATTTTTAGATCTAATGCTCCTTGTTTTCGAAAATTTTGGAGGGAAAACACCAAGGAACACCAAACTTAAAATTTAAAGATCAAAACACAAGGAAAACTCAAGAACACTTTGAAGACTCACAAGAACACAAGAACATAAAGAAGGGACACCAAACTTAAAATTTTCGAAAACCCAAGGGAAATCAACTAGAAAACACCAAACTTAAAGTTTGGCACAAAATTTAATAGAGAAAATATTATTTTTGAAAAAGATTTTAAAAAGAGTGTACCAAACTGCCATGGATTTAGACCAACGCTCTAGCCAATTGAGCAGTAAATGTAACACTTGTTTTGAAGAAGGATATTTTTAACTAAGAACAATAATAAGAGACTCTAAACCAAAAAGAAAAATTTTCCTAATCTAAGCAACAAAATAAACCGTCAGTTGTTCAAACACGAACAATCCCCGGCAACGGCGACAAAAACTTGGTGCACGAAATGTGAATCGCACTTTTCACAACTCGTACCACTAACCAGCAAGTGCACTGGGTCGTCCAATTAATACCTTACATGAGTAAGAGTCGAATCCCACGGAGATTGTTGGTTTGAAGCAATCTATGGTTATCTTGCAATTCTTAGTCAGGAAGTCAATTGTATTTATCAGTTGAATTGCGAATAAACAAGAGAGCATGGGTTAAAGGTTACTTGTTATGCAGTAATGGAGAATATGTTGGAGTTTTGGAGATGCTTAGCCTTCTGAATCTCTGCTTTCCTCTGTCTTCTGATTCATGCACGCACGTCCTTCTATGGCAAGCTGTGTGTTGGGGCATCACCATTGTCAATGGTTACATCCCCTCCTCTTGTGAAAATGGTCCAAATGCTCTGTCACAGAACGGCTAATCATCTGAGGTTCCCGATCATGCTGGAATAGGATTCACCCTCCTTTTGCGTCTGTCACTATGCCCAGCACTCGCGAGTTTGAAGCTCGTCACATTCATTCAATCCCTAAATCCTACTCGGAATACCACAGACAAGGTTTAGACTTTTCGGATTCTCATGAATGCCGCCATCAATCTAGCTTATACCACGGAGATTCTGATTAAGGAATCTAAGAGATATTCATTCAATCTGATGTAGAACGGAGGTGATTGTTAGACACACGTTCATGAATTGAGGAAGGTGATGAGTGTCACTGATCATCACCTTCTCCATAGTTAGGCGCGAATAGATATCTTAGATAGGAACACGCATGTTTGAATGAAAACAGAAATACTTGCATTAATTCATCGAGACACAGTAGAGCTCCTCAACCCCAACAATGGAGTTTAGAGACTCATGCCGTCAAAGAGTACAAAGTTCAGATCTAAAATGTCATGAGATACAAAATAAGTCTCTAAAAGTTGTTTAAATACTAAACTAGTAGCCTAGGTTTACAAAAAATGAGTAAACTATGATGGATGGTGCAGAGATCCACTTCTGGGGCCCACTTGGTGTGTGCTGGGGCTGAGACTTAAACAATTCACGTGCATAAGGCTGTTTTGGGCGTTCAACCCCAGGTTTGGATCCATTTCTGGCGCTGAACTCTAACTTTTAATCCTTTTCTGGCGCTGGACGCCAGAATTGGGCAGAGAACTGGTGTTGAACGCCAGTTTACGTCATCTATCCTTGAGCAAAGTATAGACTATTATATATTGCGGGAAAGCCCTGGATGTCTACTTTCCAACGCACTTAGAAGCACGCCATTTTGAGTTCTGTAGCTCCAGAAAATCCACTTTGAGTGCAGGGAGGTTTGAATCCAACAGCATCAGCAGTCCTTTTTCAGCCTGAATCAGATTTTTGCTCAGCTCCCTCAATTTCAGCCAGAAAAATATCTGAAATTACAGAAAAACACACAACTCATAGTAAAGTCCAGAAATATGAATTTTTTTCTAAAAACTAAAGGAAACAAACTAAAAACTCACTAAAACATACTAAAAACTATATGAAATTAACCCCAAAAAGCGTATAAAATATCCGCTCATCAGCCCTATATCCACAAGTTAGTGATTGGATCCACAATCAACTCTATCAAGGGAATATCAACATCACTCAACAAGCTCTTGAGCAACAGTAAGAGATATGGAAAACCAGAGAACCCCAACAAGATAATGATGAGGATGATGAGGGAGATGATGGAAGCGACAATTAAGGTGATGGAGCTCTGTTTACAGGTTTTCAATGATTTATTCCTTTAATATCATCCATATTTGTTATCTTCATCTTATATAATACATTTATGATTCATACCTCTCAAGTGCTTATCATGACTTGTCTATTACAATCCACAATTATAATTGTGCTTGCCACATAAAGCGAGCAAAGAATATGTGCCAAGAAAGAAACACAAAGGGATAAGGTGTGAACATAGAGAGCATGATAATATAAGTTTGAAAAGCCAAATTAACTAAGAATGTTTAACATAAATTGAGCAAAAAGTTGCTCAAGGCCTCAGTCTAGAGGACTATTATAGGATCCTTACACTTGACAAAGCCTTGGAAAAGTAAAATATAAGGAATGATAATTAACAAAAAGGGGTTGAAAGAGAAGCCTAAGTCTCTAAGCACTACTGACTAAGGAAATTGAAAGAAAAATAAGCTCAAAGAGCCTCCTAAGTCTCGTTCTTGTCGTGCTTATGTATCAAGCAAAAGCTTAAAAATAAAGCATTTATAGTCACAGTTAAGCTCAAAGGTGAAAAGAACTCCCCAAAGAAAGAGAAGCCAAAGGTTCTGAGCACCACTGATGGAGAATGTCAAAAGAACATTGTGGGCTCAAAGAGCCCCTCAATCAAGTGCTTATGGTGCTTATGTATCAAGCAAAAGTTTGAAAACAAAGCATTTAGAGTCATGGCTAGGCTCATGTTACAAAGCACCAAAGAAAAATAAGATGTGAAAAGAAAGTAAATAAGCTTGCTTCAAGGTGATGAGTTAAGGAAGGAATCCATAATCTAATCCGGATAGAGGCCTTGAAAGATTATAACCATTTGTGTTGAATTGTGCAAAAGTAAAATGGCTAACGAAAACCATTTGAATTGCTACCATTCACCTTTGCATTTTAAGCTTTAAGACTTTGATGATTAAGGTAGGATTCTTTGCTTGCTTGAGAATAAGCAAGAGCTTAAGTTTAGTGTTGTGATGCATGAGCATCTTAAGTACTTTTCTTAGGTATTTCTTAGGTGAAATTGATGGCTTTTTACTTGATTACGATGTGCTTTTACATGATATTCTATTAGCAGTTTGAGTCTTTTAATTTCTTGTAAATTATAGGAAAAGGATAGCAAAAGAAAAGCAAAGCACAAGCAAAGGAAAGCTACTAGGAAAGCTTCCTTCAAGAGGTAGAGAATTAGCAAGCATCACGCCAAACAGGAGGCATGCAACACGCCCATACAAGCCAAAGCAGAGGACCCGGCATGCAACAAACCACCATAAGGGTGTGGCACACCAGACCAAGAATCCAGGGAATCATTTTGGAGGCACAAAGTGGGCATGTCACACGCCAACTGTTGGGCGTGCCATGCGCCCAATAATTTAACTCCCAGGGGTGACTTTGGCCTTGGCGTGTGACACTCCACTTCCAGGATGGGATTTTATGACATTTCATTCTTCTTTGGCATTCTCCCAATCCTTTAGCATTGATCACAATTCTTTATAAACTCTCTTGCATCCTTGAAAAGTATGGGCCAAAAAAACCGCATTGAATGACCTTCGTTGCAATTCATTCTCCACCAAAATGCCTACCATACTATGAGCCATGAGGATGCCAGAAAATCTCTTGAGCATCTTCCTCTGAAACACACCTTCGAATTATGCCAATTGAACACCTTTTAAAGAAGTAAGGATCATCCTAAAGGAAGCTCATAGCATCATGATATAGCTTCTTGATTTGTTGCTTGGTAAATTCCTTTAGAACTATCGTCCCAGCTTTATAATTAGCCATGTTTTCAAACCAAGGTGCCTTGTGAATTTCAAAGAGTTGCTCATCAGGGAACTCTTCATGCAAGGGAGGTGGGAGAAATTGAGTTTCCAATGGTTCAAGTTTAGAGAGGTGATCCACTACTTGATTTCAGAACCCTTCTGATCCCGAATTTCAATGTGAAACTATTGAAGGAAAAACACCCACCTAATCAATCTTGGTTTAGAATCCTGCTTAGCCAAAATGTACTTAAGAATAGACTGATCAGTATAAACAATAACATTTGAACCAATTAAATAAGATCTAAATTTATTAAATGCAAAGATTACAGCTAATAGCTCTTTCTTTGTGGTGGTATAATTCTTTTGAGCATCATTAAGAGCTTTATTTGCATAGTATATGACATGCAAAAGCTTGTCTTATGTTTTCCCTCACAAAATAGCCTTTATTGCAAAGTCACTTGCATCACATATTAATTAAAATGGTGAGGCCCAATTTGGAGGAGAAATAATGGGTGCAAAGACAAGCTTAGCTTTGAGGGTTTCAAAGGCATGCAATCATTCATTATCAAAGTTAAAGGGTACATCAGCAACCAAGAGGTTGCTTAATGGTTTAGCTATTTTAGAGAAATCCTTGATAAATCTTCTATAGAAGCCTGCATGACCTAGGAAACTTCTTATCTCTTTCATATTCACAGGGGGTGGTAATTTCTCAATTATTTCCACCTTGGCCTTGTCAACTTCTATACCTTTGCCTGAGATACAGTGCCCAAGAACCATACCTTCATTTATCATGAAATGACACTTTTCCCAATTCAAAACAAGGTTAGTTTTTTGGCACCTTCTCAAGACCAAGGCTAGATGCTGTAAGCAAGCCTCAAAGTAATCACCAAAAATAGAGAAGTCATCCATAATAATCTCAATAAAATTTTCAATCATATTAGAAAAAATTGAAAGCATACACCTTTGAAAAGTAGCCGGAGCATTGCACGGTCCAAACGGCATTTAGGGATAAGCGAATACTCTAAATGGGCAAGTGAACACCGTCTTCTCTTAGTCTTAAGGGTCTACTGCAATTTGATTCTAGTCAGAATGGCCATCCAAGAAGTAACAAAATGCATGTCCAGCCAATCTTTCACGCATTTAATCAATAAGGGAAAGTGGGAAGTGGTCTTTTCTTGTGACAGTGTTGAGCTTCCTATAGTCAATGCACATCCTCCACTTTGTTACGGTTCTTATAGGAATAAACTCATTCTTCTCATTAGCTACCACTGTTACTCCTCCTTTTTGGGGAACAACTTGCACCGAACTTACCCAAGGGCTTGGGTAAATAATGCTGGCTTTCTATAGCTTCATAACCTCTTTTTAAACCACCTCCTTCATGACCGGATTAAGCCGTCTTTTCTGGTTGCACCATTGGTTTAGAGTCTTCTTCAAGCAGGATTTTGTGCATGCACATGGCTAGATGTATCCCTTTTAGATCACCAATTCAAGAGCTATTTTGTGGTCCTTTAACACCTTGAGTAACTCCTCTTCCTCACAAGTTCTCAAAAAAGATCTTATGATCACTGGGTAACATTCTTTCTCTCCAAGAAAGGCATATTTAACAGAAGGAGGTAGGGGCTTTAAAATAAGCTTTGGTGGCCCCTTCTCCTTAGTAGGAATGTGAATGGCTTCCTTGGGTCGTGGACAATCATCAATCTCAGCCACACCATCCTCAATAGGGGGCTCTAGTGAATCATTAAGTACCTCATCTTATAGTTCTTCTTGCACCAAAGGATCAATTAAATCAATTTTCATGCAATCTTGCGAATCACTCGGATGTTCCATGGCTTTGAACACATTGAGTAAAATTTGTCCATCATTAACTCTCAAAGTCAATTTTCCTTTTTGCACATCAATCAAAGCCCTCCCAGTAGTAAAGAAAGGTTTTCCTAAGATAATGGAAGCATTGACATCTTTCTCCATGTCCAAGATAACAAAGTCAACGAGAAATATAAAGGTTTCCACCTTCACTAGCAAGTTCTGAACAACACCAAGTGGGAATTTAATAAAATGGTCAGCAAGTTGTAGAAAAATTCTAGTGGATTTTTACCTCATCAATTTGGATCTTTTTCATCAAAGAAAGTGGCATCAAGTTCATGTTGGCCCCAAAATCACATAGAATTCTTTCAATAGTAACTTCTTCAATGGTACAAGGAATCAAGAAGCTCTAAGACAAGCAATGATCATCGCTGTTAAACAAATATATCCTTCTATAACAATTCTTAAACTCCTCTGGTGAGACCTTATG
This sequence comes from Arachis ipaensis, assembly GCF_000816755.2. Taxonomy (NCBI): domain Eukaryota; kingdom Viridiplantae; phylum Streptophyta; class Magnoliopsida; order Fabales; family Fabaceae; genus Arachis; species Arachis ipaensis. Next base: position 79,172,843 of record NC_029790.2, read on the forward strand.
GTTAGGTTCTCACCCCCTACAGCCTTATCCTTTTTCAGGAAATAGACAAGGAAACCGATGAAGATTATATTGTGTTTTTTATCGTGTTTTTATTTAATGTATTATCTTAGCTTTTGTTTTTCCTCGCCTTTATTATTATATTTTTGTAAAGAGGAATATGAATTGTGATTTGATAGTTTTATATATAGTTATATACTTGTAAAAGTTATTCTTGTGAATGTAAAGTGTGATGAGATGTATTTGAGTATATATATATATATAGACTCGGTCATAGGAACTTAGACCACCTACGCGCTGGTAAACGAAAACCACCTCGACCGGATCAGAGTAAACAACAATGTCGAATCAGGCCGCCCCTTGCCTTGAAAGAATTCACAGGCGGCCACCTGCTTTCCCAAAATCAATGAGGGGAGATCTGTTGCTTACTGATTACGGAAACATCCGACCTATACTATAGTCAAGTCGTCCGCGTATCTTTCTGATCTCTCTGCCTTCTATTTATCAGATTATTGGCTTTGACCAATTCAAGGTGGAGACCCTCTATCTATCATTCAGTGAGATCGCTCCTTGGCTCTTTAAACTGAACTAAGTCCAACTCCATAAGGAAAGCCTCTGAGGTATGTATGTATGTATGTATGTATATATGTATGTATAAAAGAAAAAGTATTTCCAATTTTTCAAAGAAAATTCGATGTAATTTTCAGTTAAAGGCTCCTACTAAGCTTGCCGCTCACTCAGCACTATATAGAAGGCTTTATATAGTGGTTTTTTTAAGTTAGTTTTAAATGTTTAGTAGTTGTTCTCAATGTAGCGGAATAATATATGGTTAGTGGATTGTTTAGTAAACTTGTCGTTCGCTCATCACTGTAAAAGAGACTCTATTTTGTTTTTCTAAGTGAGTTTTAAATGTTTAGAGTTTAGTGGTTGTTTTCAATGTGGTGGAGTAATAAATATTTAATGGATCATTTAGTAAGCTTGTCATCTACTCAACACTATAAAAAGAGGCTCTATGGAATATGTAAGGCAGATAAGATTTTTGTTAATTGTGAGGTTTCCTCTCTCGTTAACTTCTTCATAGAATTATCTAAATCTATCAAGGGTGTTCATCCTTATACCTTTCTTAACCTTATCAATATTTTAATTATGGCACTTTGTTCTATACAAATATATCGGTCCATAGCCTTGTCTATCTCTCTAAATTTACAACTCCGATTTTGATCATCCTTGAGTCTAACTTGTGATTCAAAATATGAGTTTTCTTCTTTTTATAGAATCATCAAATTCTAAGACCTATAGCATAAGATACAAGGTCATGATAAGTTGTGCAAAATTCTGCTTATTTCCAATCTTGATAGATCCTTTTTAGGTGATTCATCGAGTTTGAATCATATAAATGAGGTATAAAGTTAATTTAAGGGAAATATGGGAGTACATTATGAAATATCTCATCTTAGTTACCAATTTAAAAGCACAAGAGTTAGAGTTGTTTGAAGATATACTCATACATTGTATTCCGATCCTTTTTCTTGAGCACTTTGAGCAATTCGAAGTGAGTTATAAAATTTTAAAGGACTCTTAATCTCTGAATGCACTTTTATCATTGTGTCCAGGAAAAAGAGACAATATAGCAAGATAAGACTAAAAGTGGTCGCAAGGCTTTGTTTTCTTATTACAAGAGAAAATGTGATTCTATTACAGTGCAACTTTTTAGTTGAAAAATGTCAAAAGGATAGAGTCACAACCCATTTCTTTTGGAAGAAAGTGAGACATATGAAAAAAGATTGTGCTAAATATATCACTTGACATGCAAATAAGGGTATAATTCTTACCTATTTTAATTTTGAAGGTAATTTTAAGTTTAGCTCACATTGATAGTTGGTAGGTAGTACATTTTCTTGCTAATAATCATGTAAGTGTTATAGGATTGCCTATGGAAACAACGTCCAAGTTATGTTGAAAAATATATCATGGGATAGAAGGCAATATAGCTGCAATAAAAGCTATATGAACATTCAATTAATGTTTCAATATTAGATTTTATTTGGATGTAAGTGATGTTAAAAAATATATCATGGGATAGAAGGCAATATAGGTGCAATAAAAGCTATATGAACATTCAATTAATGTTTCAATATTATATTTTATTTGGATGTATTTGAGACATTTTATGTATTTATTAGTTTTTGTTTTCTTGTTTGGACAAATGATGATATTATTATTCATTGATGAGCAGATATTTTATACACTTTTTGGCATTGTTTTCATATAGTTTTTAGTATATTTTGTTTAAGTTTTATTAAGTTTTTATAGGTTTTTGTGCAAAATTCACATTTTTGGATTCTACTTTGAGTTTGTGTGTTTTCATGCAATTTCAGGTATTTTCTGGCTGAAATTGAGGAGCTGAAGCAAAAGTCTGATTCAGAGACAGAGAAAGCACTGCAGATGCTGTCAGGATCTGACCTCCGTGCACTCAAACAGGCTTTTCTAGAGCTACTGAAGTCTAAATGGCACGACCTTAACGGCTCTAGAAAGCTAACACCTAGGGCTTTCCAGAAATATATAATAGTCTATACTTTATTTTGAAATCGAAGGTCCAAAACTGGCATTCGACGCCAGCCACCAGCCTCATTCCTGGCATCCAGTGCCTACAAGGGAGCAAGTGGAGTTCAACGCGCAAAAGGGGGTCCCTAGCCAGCGTTCAACATCATTAAGGGACATTAGCACGTGGTAAACACTTAAGCTCAGCCCAAACACTCACCAAGTGGGCCCCAAAAGTGGTTTTCGCACTACAAGACTAGTTTATCTTATTTTTGTAATCCTTAGTCATTAGATTAGTATACATAGGTGAAGATCGTTTATGTTTAGCATCCTATCCCCCCTCCCCATTCGAATATTTCACTAATTTTGTATAGTATGAGTCACTAACCTCCTAAGTAAGGGTTAGGAGCTCTGCTGAGTTTCATGGATTAATAATATTACTGGTCTATTTCCAATACAATTCTGATTCTATTCTAAACACAATCAATTTGCCAATTTCTTGATCTAATTGTCATAAGAAGAGGTTAAGTGCATTTCTCTCATCCATACGCCACATAAGTTCTCAAGATCTCAATTCCTCCCGAATGGTTCGGTATTGATCAAGAGAGTTGTGAGAGATAGAGCTCCAAACTAATTTCTATAATTCCCCTTCCGAGGCTCACATAGAAATTCAATGGATCTAAACCCCCTTTCGGAGTGAATAGATCAAATGAACATGGAAGTTATCTCTTAGCTACAACAAGCAGATTGAGAAGAAGAAGAATTTCATTCAATCATGTGAATTACAATAGAGCTCCTCCCCCTAATGATTGGGGTTTAATTAATCATTGCTCTAAGAACAAGTGTAGGAAATTGAGATTGCATGAAATTAAACTGAACTTAATAGAAACTAAGATGTAAAATTGCAGAAAAGAAGAAGTGTTTAAAATGGCATTAAAATAAACTAAACTCAATACAAAACAAAAAAGAAAGTTGCAGAATGTAAAATCAGTACAACTGAGAAAATGCTAAACTAAGCTCTCTGGAGTCTCTAATCCTCCAGATGCTTTTCAAGTTCAAAACTCTTCCTATATATACTCCTCTTCTCATCTTCAAATGGGTCTTCAAGTACTTGGATGTGGGCTTTTGGCCTTGGTTGAAGTAAGTTTGGAATGACTCTTGAAGTTAACGCTGAAGTTAGTACACTAACGTTGCATGAGTGCCCCTGAAAAATGGCATTGGTGCTGGCGTTATCATGCTAACGTTATCACTAACGATTTCCAAGTCACGCGTACGTGGCGCCCACGTGTACGCGTCAACGCTGTTTTTGGCCATGTCACGTATACGCATCGCCCATGCGTACACGTGACTGGCGTTAGTGACACAACGTTAGCGCGTTAACGCTCTTCTCACGCGTGCGCGTCGCCCATGCGCGCACGTGAATTGTCAATTTCTACGCTCACGCGTACATGTCGCCCATGCGTATGCATCGCCCACGCGTACTTGTCGTCACCAATATTTTCAAGCTTCAATTCATGAATTTGTTGAAGACGTTAGTGTGTTAACTTGAAGTAACATTACCACACTAACGTTGGCACCCTTTCTTGTGTAGTAAAGTTGGTGAGCCAACTTTGGGCCACCAACGTTGCTTGTCACCTTTGCAACATTAGTGGGCAACGTTAGTGAGCCAATTAGACCACTAACGTTTCTCCCCTCTTCTTTGGCAACGTTGATGGGCAACGTTGGTGAGCTAACTTGGGCCATCAACGTTGCTTTCTCCTTCCTTGAGCCAACGTTAATGGGCAACGTTGGTGAGCCAACTTAGGCCACCAACGTTGCTTCCTCCTTCCTTGGCACCGTTAACCATAGCGTTAGTGGGCTAACTTTGGCCACTAACGCTATAACCTCTTCTTCTTCCTTGCCTTTGCTTTGCTTCTCCTTACCTATCATCAACCAAACAAATGCATCAAAGCCTTGCCATAATCACAAGATAATACACTATTCATTGCATCAAGTAATTCTTGCATCAATCTCATGAAAATATTTGTAAATCACAATGTTTGATTTAATCAAGACATACATACATTACTCATCCAAATACTTGCTTATTACCTAAGAAATGCATGAAAACCAAGTAAAACCTAATGAAAAAGGCTTGTGAAACTAGCCTAAGATGCTTAGGCATCACAACACCAAACTTAAATCTTGCTTGTCCCCAAGCAAGCAGTAGAGAATAAGAGAATTGAATGAAAACACAGAGAGATACAAGCCCTTATTGACAGATATTCAATCCTGGTTAATGGGGTTTTATGCATGATATCATAGTGATTCTTCTTTGTGGCTAAAGTGGTGACACTCCTTTGGATCCTTATTTTGTTTGAACCCTATGAGACTTGTTATTGTTGGAATTTGTGCAAGTGAAAGCGTAAAATGAAAAGAAAATGGCACAATCAATAATAACCAATTCAATAATGAGAAGAAGACTACTTATTCATCATGAAACATAATGAGATAGTCACATGGTAAAGGTACTTGTTGCAAAAGGTGATAAGCTTGATAAGAGTCAAGTTAGATAACTCAAACAAAAGCAAAGCATTTAAAACAAACAAGTGCCTTGTAATGTCATGAATTTGAAATGAAAATCATGATGAACAAGTAATTCAATTCAATTAACTAAAGTAAAAGTGCACACTTCATGATTAGGATGCCAAACAAGGATATAGTTTAATGCATATGGTAGCTTCAACATATGAATCAAACTCAAACTTCATATAGGCAATAAAACAAAGACTTGATGCTCAGTGCACATATTCATAAAAAATTAAACCAAAATTGAAGCAAGAAGCAACACAATCAACATCAAGCAAACACGTGCAACTTATTTAATTACAAAAAACTAAATCGAAACTAATATAATTACTAAAATGAAAATTAAATGCAAACAAAACTAACTAGGAAAAGTAGGAAGCAGGGTAAAAGTAAGAGAAGAGAAGGGTGGAGGGGGTGGAAGTGCGTTAGGGCTGAGGGAAAAGTGCAAAAGAAATTTGCTCAAAACAGCACTTGTGCGTACGCACACGTATGTATGTGCACACACACAAGGTGGAACAGGGGATACATGCGCTTGCACAAGTCGTGCGAACGCTCTGAATAGAGAGGGGAGTAAGACGTGTGCATCCGCACAATGGTGTGCGCACGCACAAAGGATTTTTTTTTTAAGGAAGGATCATGTGTGCGCGCGCACACAGGTCCGTGCGCACGCACAAGAACAAAATTGGACAAGAGTTCAGACGCACAGAGCATGCCAGCGCTCCCAACAGAATGGGTGTAAGGAAGTGTGCGTACCCATAAAGTGCGCAAAAAGAAGGGTGCGTGCGTACGCACACATGCCCGTGCATACGCGCAAAGCACAAAACACAGGGGAATGCATACGCACAACGCGTGCGAGTGCTCCCAGCAGAGGGCATACAGGCTGGTGTGCGTACGTACAGGATGCAAAATTTTTATGTTGTGTGCGTGCGCACAAGGGTGTGCGCACGCACATGCCCTGTTTTTCCCAAAAAATTTTCTTCAAAATCTAAGGCCTTAAGTCTTAACTCAACAAAAGATCAACCCCAAAATATTCAAAAACCCATAAATTCATGATCCATACAGAAATTAACCTAACAAATCTCAAAATTAAACTAATTCTTAGCTAACTAAAACAATCAAAATGCAATAAAGTCAAAATTATAAACAAGGAAAGGGTAAGAACAATGTTACCATGGTGGGGTGTCTCCCACCTAGCACTTCTATTTAGAGTCCTTAAGTTAGACTTTATTGGAAAGCTCTCATCAAGGAGGCTTGTGTTTCCAACCTTTTTGAAATCCCACCCAAGCTTGTATTCTCCAAGGCTTTTGAGATTCTAAAGCTTGTGCACCCAATTCTTGTTGTGAATTCCTTTCATTCCATCAAGGTAACAAGCATTTGAAATTCCCAATTCCTATAACACAATAGCAACAAAACTCATAATGCAATGGGTGAGAATTCAAAGAATAAAAAGAAAATAAAAATTAAAGGTAACAAGAACAAATAAAATGAACTCCTAGAACTAGCAAAAACAAGCAATCAATCAAAAATAAACTATTCACATATTCACATATTAACATATTCACAATAGCCAAAAATAAGCAAGCAACATATGCACAATCAACCAAAAATAAGCTATTTACAATATTCAAAATATGCACAATAGCCAACAATATAACACCATTGCAACTCCATGGCAACGGCGCCAAAAATTTGATAAAAGAGAATTTGTGTTGGTCTAGAATTTCTTAATAGAATTCCTTCGTTGCAAGTATAATCCAAACCAACAACTAATTCTCAAATCAAATTTTAAATTCAAAGAATGTCACAATCAATACAAATATAAAACGAGAGTCTTTAGACTCCCGGGTCGTCTTCCCTAGGAGTTGTAATTAAATGCTCAATCATTGGCTTTGGGGGATTTTGGGGTTTTTGATTATAAGAGGCAAGAAATTAAAATGAGAATTAATTAAATGAAAGCAATTAAAGCAATAAAAACGGAATTAAAGTGACAAAAAGGACTCTTGGCAATAATTGGGGAATTAAAGATTCCTATCCTAGTTATAGACCACAAACATTGTAATTATATGGAATTAATCCCAATTAGTCAATCCTAACATTGAGAATTAGTCAAAAGGGCATAATTGATCTCAATCCATAAGTCCTAGCCAACTTTATTAATGGAAGGCTTAGAGTTAGTAGAAATCTAATCAATTAACAATCCTCACATAATGTGGAATGGACATCCACCATTCAAGTTCACCTAATCATCCAAATTCCCAACCAAGAGTGTGAAAAACTAGGCAAAAATACAACCAAGTATTTTATCAAACACTTGGAAGGCATAAAAAGAAAACATGATAAAATAACAAGAAATAATAAATTCTACAACTACCAAGCAAGAAAAGTAAGAATAATAACATAATTAAGCAATAAAGGAACATAAAACATAAATTGCATTAAATGGAAATCAAAATAACAAGAATGCTCATAAACATAAAAAGTAACCAAAATGAGAAATTAACAATAAAAACTAAGGAAATTAAGATAACAGAACAAAGAAAGGTAGAAGAAACTAGATGAAAACAAGAATTAAAAAGAGAAATTACAAAGAAATTAAACTAAGAAACCCTAATTCTAGAGAGAATGTGGAGCTTCTCTCTCTAAAAAATGACCTACATGTTGCTAAACTAACCCTAATTTCTCCCCCCTTTCACATGGAATGATGGCCCTTTGATAGAGCACTCAATCAGCTTCAGAAAGTCCTAAAATCGGGCTCTAAAGGCCCAAAAATTGCCCCCAACAATTGCATTAAGTGAGTCACGTACTGGGACTTGTGCAGACGCACAAGGTTATGTGCGTATGCACACATGCTGATTTTCTTCTCGTGCGTACACACAGGTTGCTGTGCGTGCACACACATGCTGTTGTGCTTCTTGTGCGTACGCACAGTAGGTTATATGCACGCACACTCCAATGTGTGCTTCTCCTTTGTTTTCTTCATGTTTTTTCCGTCTTGCATGCTCTTCTTCCATCTTTACCAAGCCATTCCTACCTTCTACATCTGAGATCACTCACAAACAATATCAAGGTATCAAATGCAATGTAAATAGAATAAGATTGACTAAATTAAGCACAAAAGAGCATGTTTTCATAATTAGGCGCAATTTAGGGAGAGAACACAAAAGTATGATATTTGGATGAATAAATGTTGGTTTATATGATGAAATACACTAAAATAAAACCAAAATATATCATCCAATATGGATTCATTAACTCCCATGATCAAAGTTTAAATAAAGGTTGTCACTTATGTTAAACCAATATTAAAAATCGAAAGTACTAAACATCGGGTCGTTCTCCCTAGGAATTACAATTAAGTGCTCAATTATTAGCTATGAGGGAATGGGGGTTGTGATAGAAATTGACAAGAAAATTAAAAGTCAAGAAATTAAATAAGCATGCAAGGGAAGTAAAACTCAAAGCAAGTAAATAAAAAAAATGGAATTCAAGTGGCAAAAAGGAACTCTCAGTAAGGGTTGGGAATTAAGGATTCCTATCATAATCATAGACCACAAATATGGTAATTGCAAAGAATTAATCCCAACTAGTCAATCCAAACATCGAGGATAAGTCAAAAGGGCATAATTGATCTCAATCGACAAATCCTAACCAACTCACTAATTAACTTAGCGAAAGTCTAGCGTCAGTGGAAACCAAACCAACTAACAATCTTAACACAATATCGGATGGACATCTATGACTCAAGGTCACCTAATTATCCAATTCCAAGCCAAGAGTGTGAAAAAAACTATACAAAAACTCGAAGAGACATTTTATCAATCATCGAGCATGCATAAAAGGAAAATCATGATAAATTGCAATAGAAAAAAAATCTACACTACCAATTGCATGAGAATAATGATAAAAACTCAACAAGCATCCAAAAATCATAAACTATCAAAATTACATTAATGGAATCAAAATTGACAAAAGCATATATAACTAAGAGTAGCAAAATTGAGAAAATAACAAAAGAAACTAAGAGGATCAAGGAAAGAGAACATGAAAATATAAATGAAACTATATTAAAACAAGAATCAAAGACTAAAATTGAAGAAAAACTAAGCTAAAAATCCTAAATTCTAGCGAGAAGAAAGAGCCTGTCTGATAAACCACTATTTTATGACATATTTTGGACAGAATTGAGTGGGTTTTGTCAACTATTCTAACACTTATTCATGTAAATCGCATGTTTTTAAGTTTCTTTCCCAATTTTGTGCTATGATTGAAAACATGTTTCCTAAGCCTTAAAATTGTTAATTTTTAATTCTCCTTTATTACCATTTAATGACGTGATGTGTTTGTTAAGTGTTTTTAGGTTTACAGGGCATAGATGGCTTAAAGGATGAAGATGAAGCATGTTAAAGTGGAAGGAGCACAAGAAATTGAACATTTGAGAAGCGAGGATCGACGCGCACACATCGCCGACGCGTGTGCGTGACCAGGAGCGTCATTCAGCGACGCGTACGCGTGACTGACGTGTATGCGTGGACAGGTGCAAGGTTTGGCGACGCATACTCGTGACAGAGCGTCACGTGCTGCACTTAACAGAACTCACTGGGGGCGATTTCTAGGATGATTTGGACCTAGATCCAAGCTCGAAAACACAGACTAGAGGCAGGGATGGAGCTGAGACTGAGAGACTTCACTTTTTCACTTTAGTTTTTATTAGTTTTTAATTGTAGAGAGAGAAACACTACTTCTCCCAGTGTTTATTGTAAGAACTGTGACTAATTAACTGCCTAATTAGATAATTAATTGCCCCAAAATAGAATCCGAAAAGTTAGAACACGGATCAGAGGATTTAAATATGATTTTTGGACTCAGTGGCTTTTTCTGAGTCAGAAAATGTATTTTCTGCGAAAAATCGAGAAAAATCGCGAATCGGCAGTCGAACCGGTTGAACCGGTTTATGTCTGCTCGGTACTGCATGAGAAAAAGTGAAAACAGTCAAAATCCTTAGAAAAATATTAGAAGTCGAAAACCGGGCGTTAATTTTAAAGGTTTGGCCTGAAGTTGCGCCAAACGGGCTAAACGCTAACGGATTGGATCGGGCCCAAGTGCAACATATAAAAGGTTCGTTAATGAACCAATTTCAGCAACAACACACATAAAGACAACACCACCAGCTGAGAAAGGAAGGAGAAGAAACCCTCTATTAACACTATTCATCTCCATCTTCACAAGCTCATATCTTGAGCTATAGATCTCCGATCGCCGCACCGTTTGCGGCCACGCGTTTCTTGCAAAGAGCTCTACAAAACCCACCTAATAAAATGGTAAGAAAAGCTCAAATTCCTCTCAGTTCTTCTCTTCAATATTTTGAGTTTTAGCGCTTTTGATTAAGTGAGGTTTTGTGATTTTTGGGTATTTAGGTACACTCTAACCTTTGGTTAGCATTGGATTTGACATCCAAAACTATTGGGTAAGGTAAGATCTCTTGAAACCCTTGTGTGATTATGATCAAATTGAGCCCTAGGTTAATTAGTCATGATTTATGTGTATTATAGCTTGATTATTGTGAGTTTGGGAGCTTTTGGAGCTTGTTGGTGCTTGTTGGAGTGGAATTAGAGGTTTGCTTGTGGTTGAAAGTATAGACTGGGCTCAATTTTGAATTTTTGCATATTGGAAATCGGTCAAAGTATGGTTTCGGTTTGCTCTGTGTAGTATATAATATTCATGGACACTTAGGCTAGTGACCCATAGGATAGGTTTGGATTTATGTGATTGTTGATGATGGTTGGTTGATGATGGATGATGAATTGACATGGTTAATGTTGATAAATAAAGATGTTGAGGTATGATGTTTGATAAACTTGAATGAATGTAAATTGTTGTCTATTGATATAAAGCATGAATGAGGTTGATGATGAGAATTGATAGTGATAAAATGATGATTGATGAATGTGTTGGTAAAGGATTGATTTTAGTGTCATGTAATTGATGTTTGATGGTTGAGAATGGTGAATTGTGACCCAATAAGGTAGATTGTGCTATAAATGGGGGTTTGGTATTGTTTTGGTTGGATGTGGTTTGAGAATTTGAAAAAATTGAGTAATTGTTGCTTTTGGTAAAAAGGGTATTTTGGTGAACTTTGTCTGATCATAACTCATGCCTCAGTTTTCAAAATTTATTGAAATTTGTTTAGAATTAAAGTCCATTGAGAACTTTTCATATTGATTTAAAGTTTGTAAAATTTGAATTTTGGTAAAGGAAGTTATGATCATTCAAAGTTTGATGTTGAAAATCTGAAATTCTGCAAAGTTGCAAAATTTTGTGATTTCTGGTATGTACGCACGCACAGCCTTGTGTGCACGCACACCCCTGCAAAATTTTAAACCTGTGCGCACGCAGAGACCTGTGCGTACACACACGCAGGGGAAGGCTTCCTATTTAGAGCATTCGCACAGCTTGTGCACGCACATAACCAATAAGGATTTACAACTCGTGCGCACGCACAACCCTGTGCGCACGCACAAGTTGGAAAGGGCAGTCTGTTGAGGGCGCTAGCACAGCTTGTACGAGTGAATAGACTTCTGAGTTTTTGTACCTGTCCGTATGCACACCTCTATGCATACGCACACTTTTTAAAACTTCTCCTAGGGATGCGCGTGCACACCCTTGTGCGTACGCACACGCCCTGTTTCTCAAATTTAAACTTTCTTTTTAACTATTTCACCTTCCCAACAAGCTTGTAAGCTTCTGTGACACCATTTTAAGAATTTTGGGCTTAATTTTGGATATTAAAACATGGAAAAGAACCGAAGGGATTTAGTTGATATTATTTTGAAAAGTTAGAAAATAGAGGCCTAGGTTTATGGTGCACTGAGGATGGTTTGACGGCGTGTGAAGGTAGACTGGTACGTGAAATGAGAACTGATGAACTGTTGAGTTTGGAACTGAAATGTGAATTGACAGTAGTTGAGATGAGTTGAGGGCTCTGAATGAGATGATGGATCCATGTTTTACTGAAAATGTTTTTTGAAAACCACTGAAGTACTGATTTATACTGAGATTATGAGACACTATGCGCCTGGCAGGAACGTTGGTTAATCCCGCCTGTCGAGGTTGCAGCGGCGGCATAAGAACGGTGGTTAATCCCGCTTACGTTGAGATGTGAGGTCTATGGCAAGAGTATCCCGCTTGCATCCCAAATGATGATTCCAAAGCGCGACATCTCTGTGGAGGTGTGTCGGGTTGAAAGTTGAACTGACAATGTGATATCACAGCCAGTAGGACAGGCATTCATCATATGCATTTTCTATCTGTTTGTATGCTTTAACTACTTGTAATGGTTTGCCTATTTGTATAACATGCCTAATTGCTTACTTGAATTACTTGTCTTACATGCTTCTACTTGTGTTTTACTTGCATTGAAATTATTTGTGTTTCCTACTGGGATTGAGGAGGTTCAGAAGGCGGTGGCAATGGGATCGCATGGAGGATAGGTTGGTGATGGCTGTGGGACAGCAGAAATTGTTAGACCAGAGAATCCTTTAAGTTAGATTTCCTATTTTATATTGCTAAGGCTTTAAGTTGTATTGAGGTTTAAATTATGCTTTATTGTTCAGTATGCTTTAAGATAAATCTTGTGATGGATATGAATCTAGGATTGCCTCTGCCGTCCCGGGGTCTTATATCCTACATCACTGGGCACTGTTACCATACTCACAACCTCCGGTTCTCATACCATCTTTTTGTTGTGTTTTTCATATGCAGGTCGCAACACACCTCGGTGAGTTGCTGGGATGGTGACAGAAGAGGAGGATCCTATTACTCTTGGAGTCTTTTTGATTTATTTTGCTTATATAGCTCTCACTTTTGTATTTTTCTTTGCCTAGAGGCTTGTATTTGAGAGAAAAAATTTTGTATAAGCTAATTTTACTATCTGGTTCCGTATGTCTGTATATAGCTAGCCAGCACGAATTCCGCGGACTATGGCTAGATTCTTATGATATTATACTATTATCTTTTGTTACATTATATCTGTTTCTTGAGCCTTATGTTAGAAGCTTCGTTAGTACGTTTTGCGCTTTTCAAATCCTGTTTTTGAGCTATATCCTTCATCGAGCTTCTAGAATATATTAATTCTTCCTATATATTATATGTATGAGCTTAGAACTATCGTAACCTTTGATTAACCCTTGCTTTACGATGAGAGGTAAGGCTTAGGCTAATTAGGGTATTTCATTTATGATGTTCTTAGTTTTACTTTGTATTGGATCTTGAGAGAGCTGCTACTACCTTCAATTGGAGTCATTGTTCTTATAGTTTTCTTCTCTATTACTTCTATTACTTTTGTTTTTCCATTTAATTGCTCGAATTCATATTTGGATCTTGTTATTTTTTAATTTTATTAATGCATTGAATTATTTTTATGTTTAATTTTAGTAAGTGTTTGATTATGCTTAATTATTAATAGTGCAAATTTTGATTTAATTAATTTCTCATAATTAATATGCCTTTTTTTACTCCAATTATATATTTATGAAAATGGCATTCATGTTAATGGAGTAGACCTTCCAAATTTTCTTAGGGGTTGATTAATTGGGGTCCCTTGAGTTGTGATACTCAAGTATTATCTGTAATTGGGAATTGCTGGCTACCTCAACTCACACCAACTCTAGTCCTTCCCCATGAAGTGACTAGGACTCGTGGGCTAGAGTTAGTGATAACCACTTGACTTTGCTTTAATTGCTAGAGGATAACTAAGTGGAAGCAATGAACATTTACTATTCTACTTGGGCAAGACAACAAGGATAGAAACCCCAATTCTCTCTCCTGACTAAGGTCTTTTATTTTAAATGCATAACACCTCTTATTAGTATTCATTGTTTTAATTCCTAGCCATTTATTTTTCTATTCTCAATTTCAAAAATATTTAGGAAAATCCTGACCAATAATTTACATCCTGTGTCAACTCTTAGGGAAACGACCCGAGATTCTACTCCCGGTTATTTATTCTTAATTGTGACATATTCTAAATTGATAGTGAAATTTTCGTCAATTAAGGCTGTACTTGCAACGCTATTTTTATCAAAAATTCTTAACTGGCATCTTTCCACCCATCAATTTTCGGCGCCGTTGCCGGGGAGTTGCATATGTGTGCTAAATTCTTGGTTGGTGTAAATATATTTATATTTACATAATTGCATTTTTTCTTTTATTTGTGTGTTTTTCGTTTAGAAGTAATATTTATTATTTATTTTTCTTAATAAGTTTCTTTTATTGAATGACACGTTCATTACCAGATCCGAGCCTAGTAGCATTTGATCTTGAAATTGAAAAAACCATTTCACATACTAGGGGAGCTCAGTGTCAGTTAGCCTCCGAGGGTGGTGAAGGGATTTCGCCCAATTCACCAACCTTACCCGAGGTTGAGTCTGAAGCGTCATTTGAGGAAGAATCTAACTCTTCTCCTACTCAGTCCATTGACACCTCTTCTATTGATTTAGGTGCAGATACTATGGCAGTTCCTAGAAGGATTACTCTCAAAGAAGCGGGAGCTCCGGATTTCACTCTTCAACCATATCAAGTGCGTCATCCGAATCTAACTGCTGGATTTGAACTGAAGACCGCATTGATTAATCTACTACCTAAATTCCATGGTTTACCCGCTCAAGAGCCCATCAAGCACCTTAGAGACTTTCAAACAGCTTGTTCAACTACTAGGTGACATGGGGCGGATGAGACTGTTGTTTGGTTATATGCCTTCCCATTTTCTCTAGAGGGAAAGGCAAAGAAGTGGTTCTACACTCAACCTGAAGCTATTGTTACTAATTGGGATTTGCTTAGAAGGGAATTCTTGGACAAGTTCTTTCCACCAGAGGTCACAGATAGATTGAGGAAGGAAATTTCCTGCATCATTCAAGGTGAATCAGAGACTCTCTATGAGTATTGGAAACACTTTAGGAATCTTCTGGACTCCTTCCCCCATCACATGATTGACCATTTGGTGTTAATTAGCTACTTCTGCCAAGGCATGAAGCCTCGAGATAAGACCCTCTTGGATGCTGTGAGTAATGGCTCTCTGACAATGTACAAGATGGCGACAGAAGCGTGGCAACTGATCACTGATCTAGCTGAGTCTACCCAACATGCAAGGCAACGGAATAATCATCCCAAAGCTATTGTCGAAGTTTCTTCTAGTAGTGAGACTATTTCTCTCACCAAGACATTAGGAGATATGACCAATATACTCAAGCAACTCCAACTCAATAAACAACAACCTCTACATCCTTCACAATAACACTGTCAATAGTTAGTTCCTCAGAGAGTATGTGGAGGTTGTGCTTGCTACTCGCACTACACTGATGAATGTCTACAACTCCAAGAGGACAACACCTTGGCGGCTACCAATGCTTATTACAAACGTCCAAATCAAGGGTACTATCAACAAGGCGGTAACTACAATTAAGGTGGTAATTACAATCAAGGTTGGCAAGACAATCCCAACCAAGGATGGAGGGACAACTACAACCAAGGAGGCAAAGACAATGGTGGAAATCAAAGGTGGAATAATAACTACCAACAAAACTGGTATCAATAAAACCCTCAATAATAAGAGCAAAACCAAGGCCAAAGATACCAACCACCTCACCAAAGGCAAGCTCAAGCACCTCAACTCAACCAACCACAAGCCCCCTAAATTACATACCCTCCTTCTTCCTCCAACGATGAGATGCTTCGCTCTCTTATGCAAGGACAAAAAGAGCTTCAAGCCATAGTTGCCTCTAGCATAACCGGTCTTACCTCTACCATCTAAGCTCTTCTCTTCCGTATGGACCCACCCTCTATCTCCAACGCTCAATCTTCAAGCTCTAGTGTACTTTCCTCTCAACCTTTACCTAACTCCAAGGGTGGAATCAATGACATCACCTTGAGATCCGGCACTACATTGCAAGAGAGGAGTCCCATGGAGCTAAGCTCAAGAGAAGACATTCAAGACGAAGAGGTTGTTGAGGTAGAAGATGTGGAAGACGAGGATGAGGTACAAGAGACGGTTGAAGAAGAAGTTGCTCAACCAAGGGATGGAGTATCTAAGGAAGACAATGTTTTGAAAGACGCCATTCCCATTCCTTTTCCACACCTTCCTAGGAGGACTAAAAGGCAAGTAGAGCTAGATCCTAACATGGTAGATATCTTCAAAAAGGTTGAGGTAACTATTCCCCTTTTTTATGCTATTCAACAAGTTCCTAAATATGCTAAGTTTCTAAAGAATTTGTGCATGAATAAAGAGAAGATTCATGATTTAGAAACTATTCCTTTGGGTAGCTCGATTTCTAATTTGATGGGTGCTATACCGGAGAAATGTGGTACTCCCGGTCCGTGTATGGTTATATGCACTATAGGTGGTGTGCAGTTTGTTGATTGCATGTGTGACTTAGGTGCATGTGTCAGTATTATGCCATTATCTATTTATGATACTTTGAAGCTTCCACCATTGAAAAGGTCAGCAGCCCGATTTATTTCGGCAAATAAGAGCATAATCTCTGTAGTTGGCATTGCGGAAGATGTCTTGGTGAGCATTAAAGGGTTGACATTTCCTATTGATTTCTACATTCTAGAGATGCCCCCTAATGACTCAGGAAGACCATCATCTATCTTTTGCAAGGCCATTTTTGAAGACTTCTCGGTTTAAATTGGATGCCTTCTCGGGTACATATTCCCTTGAGATAGATGGAAGAGCAGTGAGTTTCAACCTTGATGAAGCTATGAAGCATCCACCGAAAAACTACTCTATCTTCCGGTGTCATATTATTAATGAGACTGTGGCTGAAGTTCACCAAGAGGCAGTTGATGAGAAGAACGTTGTTCAAGGTTCAAGTGTGGAGAAACCCTCTGAGTAAACTAAAGACACCTTGCCCTCAAGTGGTTCCAGATGATCAAGTGCAAAGACATGAGCTGAACATGGAGTTGAAGCCCTTTCCACCTCACCTCAAGTATGCTTATTGATAGTTGAATATTGTCGTATGGTTAGAAATTTCACACAAAAGAATTCTCATTGATAGTATAGTTTCCAACCAACTAACAATACTCAAATAAAAAATTTAGTTGTCACAAGTACAAACCCCAAATGAAAATTTACCGAAGTATTTAAACCTCGAGTCACCTCATAAGGAATTGCATTGAAGTGGTCAATTATTGGCTATGAAGGAACAAGGGGTTTGATTTATAAATGGGCAAGAAAGTAAATGACAAGAAAATAAAGGAAACAAGCAATTAATAAAAGAGAGACATTCATGGCAAGGATTGAGAATATAGGCTTTCTATACTAGCCACTAATAACAATAATTAACAAGAATTTATCTTATTTCGTCATCCCCAACGATGGAAGAAGGTATAATGTTATCTTCACACTCGAAGAAAGTCAAATAAGACTATCTAATCTCAATCCAAAAGTCCTAATCAACTTACTAAATGAATTATCAAGAGATTAGAATCAATGGAAACAATACTAGCTAACAACTCTAGATCACCAACATAAGTTGGGTCTTAATGACTCAAGATTGCCTAATTCCTCTTTCCAAGCCGAGAATGCTGAAAAATCTACTCTAACAACCAACCAAGAATTTTGTCAAACACTTGGAAGGCATAAAGGGAAAGCATGGTAAATTGCAAGGAAAGATAAATTCTACAACTACCCAATGCAAGAAAAGTAAGATCAACAACTCAATTCAACAATAAAAGGAACATAAAACATCAATTGCATTAAAGAAAATACAAATCCAAAAAGAGTTCATCAATGATTAAAAGAGGCATAAAAGGAGAAATTAACACTACAAACTAAGAGAATTGAGATGTAGAAACAAGAAATTTTAAAGGAAACAAGATGAAAACAAGAATTAAATCCTAGACCTAAGATGCAATTACCCTAAGAACCCTAATTCTAGAGAGAAGATGGAGCTTCTCTCTCTAGAAACTAACCTACATGATGCTATCCTACAACTAAGTTCTCCCCAAATTTGCCCAAGCTTGAATTTTGCATGAAATACCCTCAGAAACGGGTTGGATTTAGGCCTGGGCAGCTCAGAAATCGCCCCTAGTATTTTCACTTTAATGAGGTCACATGCGAGCAGTGACGCATATGCGTGCGCGTCGCTTGGCATTTTTCCATCCATGCGTGCGCGTCTGTCACGCGTGTGCGTTGGCGTATGCACCCCAAATCCTTTTTTTTCCTTGAGTTCTCCATTTTGCATGCTTTTCTCTCCCCTTCTTCCATCCAATACTTGCCTTATGAACCTGAAATCACTCAACCAACACATCAAGGCATCGAATGGAATTAAAGTGAATTAAATTTAGCTATTTTAAGGCCTAAAAAACATGTTTTTACACTTTGGGGCAAATTAAGGGAGAATTACAAAACCATGCTATTTCATTGAATAAATGTGAGAAAATGTGATAAAATCTCCCGAAATAAGCACAAGATAAACCACAAAATTGGGGTTTATCAAACTTTTTCACACTTAAACCAAGCATGTCCTCATGCTAAACTCAAGAAAGAAGCAAAGGGTATCAACATTTATTCAATGCAACTAACTATATGCAACCTATCTACATGCAATCTATCTATATGAATGCAATTACTTGGTCAAAATAAATCAACTCCGAAGAATACATATATAAGTACAAGGGCTAACGTTATAGCAATCAAATCAAACCGACAATTGAATTGAATTATTTAAAGATTTTACAAACTTGCAAGAAAAGATGATCATGGGTGGAAACATGTAATTGAGAGATCGAACCCTCACTGGATGTGTATCCGCTCTAGTCACTCAAGTGTATAGGGTCGATTCACTCAATTCTCTCCTAATCATGCTTTTCAAGATTTATTTTTCATCTAACAATCAACAATTATTTCATGCATGCATACAATTATCATGAGGACTTTCCCATAGGTTGTAATGGGGCTAGGGTCAAAGTAAGGATTCATATGGTCAAATGAGCTAGAATTTGAATCTTTGATTAACTTAAACTTCACACCTAACCTATGACAACCTATACAATTTCAAAGCTAACCTAACTACCCATTCTTCACTTTTTCACACTTATACATTCTCTTTTTGATCACCACACATATGCATTGATTATTATTGAGCTTTACTTTGCGGCATTTTGTCCTCTTTTTATTGTTTTTCTTTTTCTTTCTTTTTTTTTCTGTATTTGTTTTTCTTTTGATATATATTATTCTTTATTTTGTATATATATTTTTTTCTTTTTGTAATAAAATATATACAAAAGTATCAATGCATATAGTTTTACCTTTAATGCATGAGTATGTATCCAATTCCCAATATTTCCAATAAAAATACAAAAAACACTCTTTTATTCCAACCAATATTCCCAACTCTTCCAAACTTGAATGATAAGCACTCTCACTAGCCTAAGCTAATCAAAGATCCAAACAAGGGACATTTATTATTTTTCCCTTAGGGCTTGTAATGTGCTAAAATTAAGAACAATTGGGTTAAGCATAGGCTCAAAATTGGCTAACAATGGAAGATAAAAGGTAGCTATTTGGGTAAGTGGGCTATTCAAAACAATGGCCTCAATCCTATAAGTACATTCATACACAAAATAATGGACATAAAGAATCAAACAAATCAAAGATTACAATTATAGGAAGAGAATAATGCACACAAGAATGAAAATAAGTGGTTATGTGATGTAACTACACAATTAGGCTCAAATCTCACATGCTTGTATTCTTAGCTCAAAAACATGATTATAATGTATAATTCAAGCAAGTTCTAAGAAAAAAAATTTTCAATCAATTGGGGTGCCCTATAGATAAATTTCTTGAAAATTTTCATTATTTTGACTAAGCTTACTATATATAGATGCAAAATAAGAAAATGCAGCAAAATATCCTAAAAGACCAAAAAAAAAATGAAATGCAAAAGTGTTAGGATTAGAAACTTGTCACCCAAAAACGCCGACTGGTCAGACGACCTCCCCACACTTAAAAGTTTGCACCGTCCTCAGTGCACTCAAAGATGAGCAAGGGGGTACGGCGACTTTCCGGATTGCTACCTTCAGCAGGTAGGTCAACCGGTTACTGCGTGTTCTTTCTCCCGCTTCTGTTTATGCTTACGGTGACTTATCCTGAAAATAGAAAACAGGATAGTAAGAAAAGTAAATGCAAAATCAATGAAGCATAAATTGTTAGAATAAGGTAAGAATCACTAGAATGGAGTGAGTGAATTAGTGTGACATTGATGAAAATTAGGTGTGTGAATTCTAAATTAGGCGCCGTTTAGAACACACACACCATCATAGAGAGCTGTGTCACAATTACACAAAAAAAGCATGCACTTCACTCATTTTAGTGTGCTTGAGATACTTTAAAAGACTTGTAGGTTAAGATACAAACAAGTAGTGAAGAAGCATGAAAGCATTCAAGAAAAAAATCAAGCAATTGTGAAATGGATATTGAATGATCATTAATTGATGTCTAAGTGAAGTTAGTGAACCGATTGCAATATAGAGCTCACAGATCAAACAATGACACATCTTAAGTTTTTGCAACACCTAAGTGACATGGAAGTGGAACACATGGGTGCTATGGAACTTAAGACAAAGAAGATAGAAGTTCAACTCAATCACATAGCAAGCATGGTCCACAAAGCTTTACAAAGCTCAAAAATATGTCACTAGGTAAGTTTTCGATCCAATTTCACAATTCTAGAATCTCAATGCATGAAATAGGTGATGTAAATAAGGGTCAATCATTACAAGCGCCATCTAAAAAATGCATTGATAATATACAATTGCCTAATCATGGATGATGAATGCACGGTGGCCAAAACATGCGATTCAAAAGAGTTAAGATGCTTGAAGGCAATGTACAAGTACTTGGTATGCAAAAAGGATAAGCATGAAGCACTCAAAACCATGTAACCACATACAACCGCAAGCAAGAAATCCAACAATGAATATAAACAGCAATGATGTTAAACTAACAACCTATTAGTAATCAGCAGCAATAAACAGTAAACAATATCAATAATCCAACACTTATAATTAAAAACAAGAAAATTAACATGAATCAAACTAACTAATGGTTGATGGTGTACGATAGTGTTGGATGATGGGTAAGAGAAAGGAAGAGGAGAGAAAAAGAGAAGAAATGGAAAGAAGAGAAGAAAAGAAGAATAGTGAAACAGGGAAACCCACGCATATGCGTGGAGTGATGCGTGCGTGTGGTGGTGTGAAAGGGGATCGATGCGTACGCGTGAGTTACGCGTACGCATGATGGGTTATTTAGAAAGGTGACGCGTACGCATGGAGTGATGCATACACGTGGGTGGGTTTTGTGCCAAAGGCACAAATCCAGCACACTTCACGTACAACTCTCGGGTTTTTGGCTGGGAAGTGAAAATTTGGGATCCACGCGTATGTGTGGGTGATGCGTGTGCATGGATGGTGGAAAAACTTGGGGTCACGCGTACGCGTGGGTGACGCGTACGTGTCAATTGGTGCTCTGTTTTTCAAAATTTTTCATGTTTTTACACCAAACCAAGCATTCCAAACCTCCAAACACCTACCAAAACACCATAAAACCTTATTTAACCTACTAGACTCCCAATTAAACTCAACAAACCAAACAAACACATGAAATTTAACTTATTTTTACCAATATTTACAAAAAAGAAAAGGGAAAGATGTTACCATGGTGGAGTGTCTCCCACCTAGCACTTTTGTTTATTGTCCTTAAGTTGGATTTATGGAGAGCTCTCATCAAGGTGGCTTGTGCTTGAATCCATCCTTGAACATCCACCAATGCTTGGACTTCCAATAAGCTCCATCATTCGAACTCAATAGCTCCAAGCTTTGATGGAGTTCTCCACAAACTATGAGCTCCCAAAATTGATCCTCTTCTAGTAAGCCGGGATCCCATACTTTGTTTTGACACCCATCTTGAATTTGATCATAATAATTCCCTTCTGGTGGCAGGCACATAGAATTCTCCTTAGAGAACAAATTTCTCCTCCTGGACCCATACAATTTTGCACTCCTCCAACCATGGGATCTATACCTTGACGATGCAACCCTTATGAGCGTAACATTTTTTTTCCAACCACTACATAATTCTCTCCTACTCTTAACTCCACAAAGAGCTCTATGTTGACCATCATTTTCAATCAAACCATATTCAAGTGAGAAAGTAAAGCTTAGGGATAAGAATTTTACCCACTTGAATGTTGTGTAGGATGGTGTTGCAAGTGTCATTCCCTTATGCTCTTCCTCAATTATCTCCACCTCTTTACAAGCTTATTCAATTTTCATTCCTTGCTCACCAACTTCTTTTATACACCCTTCATAGCTCAAACCATGTGTTGAAGGTTGTACACGATCCTTCTTGTCATCAATTTCACAACACAATGAGGGAGGTTCATCAATTCCAAAAGATACATTAGTTGGTGTGGAATTATCTTTAATGACGGAGCTTGCTTCTTGCTCAACCTCTTCCTCTTGGTAGCTTCTTTCCAATTCAATCTCTTCTTCATTGCTTACCAAGGGTATGGGAGGTGAGGTATCAATGGTGGAGGATTCAATTGTACATAAAAATTCATCAATGGTTGAATCCATCTCTTGATCAACCTCTTTAAAGTTTTCTACCGCGATATGCCTTGGAGGTTGTACACCCCCCTCAACATCAATATCAAGCTTCATGAAAGAGGGCTTTCTAATGCTACATTCCCATGGACTTCCAACATCTCCTAGGTTTTCAACCACTCCTTCCTTTTCAATCATCTCTACCCTCTCCTCTTGTTGCACTCCTTGCTTCAACTCCTCTTCTTCACCTTGAAGCTCCAAACTCACTCCCTCACTATGCTCCTTAATATTTTCTCCACATTCAACAATGGGAGTGCCTTGGTCATGCAAGCTTAGGTAGGATGAGTACATGTCGCTAACGGCTTCCGCCACAATAGCAATCTTGGCTTTTATCTCCTTAAACTCCTTTTGTGTCCTTCTTGCCTTTGGATGTAAGAGCTAATATCTCTTTGTTGTGCTAGCTTGAAGGCATGGAGAGATTCATCCATTGGAGGTGGTGTTAGAGAGAGTTCATTATTTGGGAGAAAGGACTCATAATTGGAAGGTGGTTCTTCTTGGTAAGGGTATGGAGATGGTGTATATGGAGGTGGTTCTTCGGAGTAATTGTATTGGAATTATTGTGGTTCCATGTATACCTCATATGGTTCAAAAGGTGGTTGGTATGGTGGATAAGGATTAGGGTCATATGGAGGTGGTTGGTGGTACGGGGCTTGTGAGTATGGTGGTTCAAAATTATGTTGAGGGAAGGGGTCATATGTATGTGGTGGTTGTGGTTGACAATCACAATGAGGGTCACAACATACATTAGATTGGTATGCATTAGGAATGGAATTATACTTATAAGAGATCGGAGGAGGTTGTTGCCAAGAAGGTTGATCAATCCCTTAAGGCTCATCCCATCTTTGATTGTTCCATCCTTGATGCATATTGTCATTGTTCCCATTTTCTACAATATAATTTGAGCCAAACTCATAGCCAAAGGGATGAGAATTCATAGTAGCAAATAAAAATAAAAGCTAATAAAAATAAGCAACAAAGTCCTAAGCCTAACAAAAACTAACAAACAAGCAAAAGGCAAAAATATTCACATATTTACAATAGCCAATAATATAACACCATTGCAATTTCCTAGCAACGGTGCCATTTTAATAGTTGAATATTGTCGTATGGTTAGGAATTTCACACAAAATAATTCTCGTTGATAGTATAGTTCCCAACCAACTAACAATACTCAAATAAAAAATTTGGTTGTCACAAGTATAAATCCCAAATGAAAATTTACTGAAGTATTTAAACCTCGGGTTGTCTCACAAGGAATTGCAATGAAGTGGTCAATTATTGGCTATGAAGGAACAAGGGGTTTGATTTATAAATGGGCAAGAAAGTAAATGACAAGAAAATAAAGGAAACAAGCAATTAATAAAAGAGAGACATTCATGGCAAGGATTGAGAATATAGGTTTTCTATCCTAGCCACTAATAACAATAATTAACAAGAATTTATCTTATTTCGTCATCTCCAACGATGGAAGAAGGTATAATGTTATCTTCACACTCGAAGAAAGTCAAATAAGACTAGCTAATATCAATCCAAAATTCCTAATCAACTTACTAATTGAATTAGTAAGAGATTAGAATCAATGGAATCAATACTAGCTAACAACTCTAGGTCACCAACATAAGTTGGATATTATTGACTCAAGATTGCCTAATTTCTCTTTCCAAGCCAAGAATGCTCAAAAATCTACTCTAACAACCAACCAAGCATTTTGTCAAATACTTAGAAGTCATAAAGGGAAAGCATGGTAAATTGCAAAGAAAGATAAATTCTACAACTACTCAATGCAAGAAAAGTAAGATCAACAACTCAATTCAACAATAAAAGGAACATAAAACATCAATTGCATTAAAGAAAATCCAAATCTAACAAGAGTTCATCAATGATTAAAAAAGGCATAAAAGGAGAAATTAACACTACAAACTAAGAGAATTAAGATGTAGAAACAAGAAATTGTAAAGGAAACAAGATGAAAACAAGAATTAAATCCTAGATCTAAGATGCAATTACCCTAAGAACCCTAATTCTAGAGAGAAGAGGGAGCTTCTCTCTCTAGAAACTAACCTACATGATGGTATCCTACAACTAAGTGCTCCCCCTTTTTGCCCAAGCTTGAATTCTGCATGAAATATCCTCAAAAACGGGTTGGATTTGGGCCTGGGCAGCTCAGAAATCGCCCCCAGCATTTTCACTTTAATGAGGTCACGTGCGAGCACTGACGCGTACGCGTGGGTCACGGGTACGTGTCACTTGGCATTTTTCCATCCACGTATGCGTGTCTGTCACGCGTGCGTGTCGGCGTATGCACCCGAAATCCTTGTTTTTCCTTGAGTTCTCCACTTTGCATGCTTTTCTCTCGACTTCTTCCATCCAATACTTGCCTTATGAAGCTGAAATCACTCAATAAACACATCAAGGCATCGAATGGAATTAAAGTAAATTAAATTTAGCTATTTTAAGGCCTAAAAAGCATGTTTTTACACTTAAGCACAAATTAAGGGAGAATTACAAAACCATGCTATTTCATTGAATAAATGTGAGAAAAGGTGATAAAATCCCCTGAAATAAGCACAAGATAAACCACAAAATTGGGGTTTATCACTTTTCTTGAAGACAATCAGAAGCTTCCGATGATTATTGCAAAGGAGCTTACTTCCCAACAAGAGGAGCGTCTGCTTAATGTACTGAGATGAAACAAGAAAGCTATTGGGTGGAGTTTGGCGGATATAGTAGGTATAAGCCCTCAAGTCTGTGAGCACCGCATTTTTCTGTAGGAGGGAGTCAAGCCTATCCATCAACCTCAAAGGCGGTTGATCCCCACAATTCTGGAATTTGTGAAGAAGGAAGTGACGAGACTGCTTGAAGCTGACATTATCTATCCAATCTCGGATAGTGAGTGGATTAGTCCAGTACAAGTGGTTCTGAAGAAGTCTGACGTCACAATAGTGAAGAATGAGCATGGGGAACTCATGACTACAACAGTGCAGAATTCCTGGAGAGTGTGCATCGACTACAGGTGCTTGAACTTGGCCACTCGCAAGGATCACTATCCACTACCTTTCATCAATCAAATGCTTGATCGCCTGTCAGGTAAATTGCACTATTGTTTTCTAGATGGTTATACTGGTTATTTTCAGATCCATATTACTCCAGAAGATCAGGAGAAAACAACTTTTACATGCCCCTTTGGAACGTATGCATATAAGAGAATGCCTTTTGGTTTATGTAATGCACCGGCTACGTTTCAAAGGTGCATGATGAGTATCTTCTCAGATCTTCTTGAGCATTGCATGGAAGTCTTTATCGATGACTTTAGTGTCTATGGTGATTCCTTTTACCTTTGTTTGGATAATCTTGCTAGAGTATTAGAAAGATGTGCTAGTTCAAACCTTGTGCTTAATTTTGAAAAATATCATTTTATGGTAAAGCAAGGTATTGTTCTAGGCCATGTTGTTTCTAATTTTGGTATATCTATTGATCCTGTATAGGTTGATATTATTTCTGGTTTACCTTACCCCTTCTCTGTGAGGGAACTCCGTTCTTTTCTTGGTCATGCAGGTTTCTACTGGCGTTTTATCAAGGACTTCAGTAAGGTTGCACTACCCCTCTCCTGTCTGATGCAGAAAGACGCAGAGTTTGACTTGAGTGAAGATTGCATGGAAGCATTTAACAAGCTGAAGATTGTCTTGACCCAAGCTCCTATTGTGAGAGGACCAGACTGGAGTAGGCCGTTCGAGATCATGTGCGATGCATCTAACTATGTGGTAGGAGAGGCGCTGGCTCAGCGTGAAGGTAAGGATCCATATATTATTGCTTATGCTTCTAAAACTTTAGATGGTGCCCAATCTATTTATACTACCACTGAAAAGGATCCATATATTATTAGCCATTATTTTTACTTTGGATACATTTCGGGCTTATTTACTTGGAACAAAAGTGGTAGTATATTCAGACCATATGACTTTGAAATACTTGTTAGCTAAGAAAGAGTCTAAACCAAGATTAATCTATTGGATATTTTTATTGCAAGAGTTTGATTTAGAAATCAAAGATAGGAGTGGTTCCCAAAATTTAGTGGCAAACCACTTGAGTCGCCTATAACATATTAAAAGTGACTCCACTCCTATCAATGATGCATTTCCACTTGATAGCTTGCAAGAAATATCGGAGGTGGTTCCTTGGTATGCACCCATAGCTAATTATTTGGTTAGTCGTACCTTTTCTCCAAATTTTTCTAAGCATCAAAAGGACAAGCTCAAGAGCAAGTTCAAGTATTACATATGGGATGACCCATATTTGTGGAGATGTGGTGCTGACCAAATAATTAGAAGGTGTGTTCCACAATCCAAAATCCAGTCTATTTTAGAGGCATCCACTCTTCTGAGAGTGGTGGACACTTTGATCCTCAGATAACTGCAAGAAAAATTCTGGACTATGGATTTTGGTGGTCCACACTCTTTAAGGATGCTAATATTTTTTGTGACTCTTGCCACCAATGCCAGAGGTTTGGAAACATATTCAAGAGGGATAAGATGCCCCAACAACTCATGTTGTTTTGTAAACTTTTTATGTTTGGGGTATTGACTTGATGGGTCCATTTCCAAATTCTAATGGTTTCTTATATATTCTATTAGCTGTTGATTATGTTTCTAAGTGGGTGGAAGGAATTCCTACCCGTACTGATGATGCTAACGTGGTTATTTCTTTTCTTAGGAATAATATTATTTGTCTCTTTGGATCACCATGAGCAATCGTGAGTGATCAAGGCTCTCATTTTTGTAACAGAAGAATAACAGGTTTGCTGAAGAAACATGGCATCATTCACAAGGTGGCGACGGCTTACCATCCTTAAATGAATGGCCAAGCTGAGGTGTCTAATAGAGATATCAAGCAAATACTGGAGAAGATTGTTAAACCTCATAGAAGGGACTGGAGCTCTAGGCTTGGAGATGCGCTATGGGCTTATTGGACAGCTTACCAGACACCCATCGACATGAGTCCGTTCCGCCTAGTTTACAAAAAGGCTTGTCACCTTCCGGTAGAAGTGGAACATAAAGCTTACTGGGCTATGAAGGAATGCAACTCAGGATTGGAAGGAGCCGAAATTGAAAAAAAATTGTAGCTGGAGTAATTGGAGTGCCTTCGGCTAAAAGCGTATGAAAACTCAAGGTTCTACAAAGAAAAGGTGAAGGCGGTACATGACAAGAATATCAAGAGAGGAAAGTTTAGAGCTGGGGATCAAGTCCTTCTCTACAACTCAAGGTTGAGGTTAATGCTGGGCAAACTGAGGTCAAGGTGGGATGGACCTTACGTGGTGGAGAAGGTGGAACCGTATGGAGTTGTCCATCTAAGTCACCCCTCAAGCCCTATCTTCTTCAAAGTCAATGGCCACCGTTTGAAGCTTTATCATGGTGAAAAAGTGAAGAACAACAAGGAGCTAGTGATCTTCCTCTTGAAGGATCTAGCAAAGGAAGAGGACTAAGCCTATGGACCGTCCAACTTAAGGACGTTAAAGAAAAGTGCTAGGTGGGAGGCAACCCACCATGGTATGATCTTCCATTTTTGTAGTTCTATTTTATTTCTTTGTTCATATTTGTTTCATTAAGTATCTTTGTTAATTCTCCCATAAGCAAATTTCCATTTTGTTTTGAGTATTTAAAAAAAAAAAGCATCCTACGCATAAGCGTCAGCGACGCGCACGCGTTGCATGGATGCTGGCACTCTCTGGTACATTTTCCCGAGAGTTGGGCTGGAACTGTACGGGTGGGGTGCCTGGTGCACAACCCATCCCACGCGTACGCATGCCCCACGCGTACACGTCATCAACAATTTCAACATCTCACGCGTGTACGTGAGTGACGCGTACGCGTCGTATGTAATTTCGGCGCACTCTGGTACAAAAACCCCAGACTTGTGTTGCCACTATGCTGGAATCGTGTGTTTAGCACAACAAATAGTCACGCGTATACGTGACCCATGCTTACGTGTCACTGAGATTTCTACCCACTCACGCATATGCGTGGGCAACGCGCACGCGTCACATCGCGACTCTAATTGAATCAGCGCGCCGCCCAGACCCCATTCTTCTTTAATCCCTCTTTTCTTTTTCTAATCCTAATTCTTCTCTCTTCTTCCTTCCTTCTTACTTCTTTCTTCTTCTTCTTCTTCTTTCCACCACCACCGTCGGACCACCAACTTCGGCAACCATAATTTCCTTTCCTTTTTTTTTTCTCTTCCTACCCCTCTTATCTCATTCTTACTCCCATTTATCTCTCTCTTTTCATCTTCTTTTCAAGGTTTCTTTTCTTACTCTCTTCTACTCTTTAATTTTTCTTTTGTTTCTTCCATTCAAATATTTTAATTATTTTCAATTGCATATTAGTTTTGATATTTGTAATTTCTTTTTCATTCTTTTCTCTTGCATTTTTATTTTGGTGTTGGAATTTTATTTGGGTGATTATTTGCTATTTTTTAAATTGTGTGTGTTATGAGGTGTGCTTTGACCCTTGGCATTCTATTTTGGGTCTCCTATACACATGGATTGATTACCTTACATCCTATTTTTAATTTGCACACCAAGTGTTTGTGAAAAAGCTCTTATGGTATCTTGATTTATTTTCTATTTTACTCTTGCACCTTAATGCTTCTTTTTCACAACCCTTGTAATCCATGTGTATTGAGTTTCGTATTCATTACTTTTCATCATAAAAGTGCTCATTATTTTGTTACATGTGATTTTTCTTGTTGGTATTGATGCCTGAGTTGTTCTTCTCATGTTGTTACTTGCATGCTTTTATCCCTCTTGCATCTAGTTGTTAGTGATATGCCTTTATGATTTTAAGGCACTGTGTATTTAACGCACTTTCTTTCTCTCTGACATTCATTATCTCTTGCACTTTTTTACTTCCAGTGTTTAGCTCTATAAATTTATATTCCTTCTTTTTCTTCCTTTTTTAGGATTGCCATCAAGAGGGGAACAGAGAAGGCTTCTACCAAGACACCGGCAAAGAAGGGAACTAAAAGAGCACCAGCTAAGGTGCAACCATTCTTAACGGTTAAGCCACCTACTAAACGGGTGAAGAGGATCATCTGAGTTGACAAAGTGGAGAAGGCATTTCCCGCATGGGACTCTGCATGATTTACTAATTGCTATTATGAGCGGATGTTTCCCGTCTTAGCAGAGAGAAACTACCACAATGAGCACCTCCACATTCTTCCAGCACAATTCGTTGACTTTGTGGTGCCCCGCATTGAAAGGAGACAGTAGGAATTCTTAAAGAGGTAGCCACGAGAAGCTAATCTCTCTTGGGTAGTTGCATTCTACGCCAACTATCACTTGCCTACCCTTCATTCAGTCTTTGTGTGCCAAAAGCAAGTCCCTGTCTCAGAAGGTGCCATTCAGAAAGTACTAGATCTCTTACCTAGTCCAGAGGGGACGGATGCCTATCAAGAGGCATAGCTTGAGCACCAAACATTCTAGTTTGACTAGCACAACGTCCATAGAGTCATCGCTCACCCTAACAGCGATTGGATCTATGGGCAATATCAGAGTCAGCCCATGAGCATCTCCTCCCAAGCACTCACTTTGGAGGCTCGAGTGTGGGTACAGATCATGTCTTACTACATATTTCCGAGCACTCATGAGTCCACTTTCACTGCTAATATGGCCATTCTCGTCTAGTGCATTCTCACAGAGAAACCTCTTATCCGACAGGCTATGGGCCGGGTGCAAATCGTAGGCAACTTATCTTTTCCCGTGTTGGTTACAGACTTGGTCTCTGCATATGAGTCTCCTATCAGGCTGGGGATACGAGGACCATGATTCCCAGGGATGGCAAATTTATCCCGAATGGGAAATATATCAGACCTTCAACGCCATATATGAGCTGGACTGAAGACCCATCCTTCGATGCCCCTTCATCTTCCGCTCCACCATCATCCACACCACATACACCACCCACCAATCAGTTGCTACTTGAGATCCTTGAGAAGTTAGACCGGTAAGGCCAGCGGATTGAGCAAATTGTGCACCACAACAAGCGCCGATACAACTACTTGAAGGAGCTCATTAGTTGTACTCACCCACCTCCAGAAGAGCCCAATACCCTGGAATACACTTCAAATAACAGCATGGAGAGCCATAACGAACCAGACAGTGAGAGTGATAATTCCAACCCCACTTTGCTCATCACTGATGGAACGGAGGACTGTACCAAGCATTAAGTGTGGCGAGGAAGGTAACTAACTTTCGAAGGTAACAACTCTTTCTCTCAGCTCCAATATTTTAATTTTCTTTTGTTAGATAGGATCACTTGCATGAGTAGTTAGTTGCTTGCATTTAGGTACTACTTGGTTGAAGTAATAAATTCTTTTTCAAGACACTGATTTAAAGCATTTCACTAATTTGAATTAAAAATTTTTGAACTTTCTTGATGGATTTATTTTGGAACATGGTTTTAGAGCTCGAACACACAAAACTAGTGAGATTTTGAACCTATTTGATTGGTTGCATATTATCAACCAATGTTTTATTTTGGTGTGTGTTGTTCTCTCTAAAATTGTGATCTTTGTCTTGCTTGATTCTATATTTCCATTGTTTGCTTTATGCATACACTTACGTGATTAAGGCCTTGTTTCACTATAGCTCACATACCCATATGGCCTTACCCTTTTATTTTCCTTTGCAACCCAATATTGAGCCTATTTTACCCCATTTATTCTTTATATTAGCACATCATTAACTCTAAGCGGAAAATAATAAATGTCCCTAATTTGAATCCTTGGTTAGCTTAGACTATTGAGATGTACATGAATTAAGTGTGGGGAAATTGGATTTGGGAAATACTTGGTTAGGGAATTGGGTATTTTATATTCTTGAATAAATGACCATTTGTACCCATAAAAGATGAAAATGTTGACATATGTATCTATACTAAATCGAAACTAAACTTGTACCCACGCAAGATGCCCTCCGTGTGACAAAAGTACCCTACATGGCACTCCAACCCTCTAAAGACAGGATACTTTTGTCACACGAAAGGCATCTTGCATGGGTACAAGTTTAGTTTCGATTTAATGTGGATACATATGTCAGCGTTTTCATCTTTTATGGGTACAAATGGTCATTTATTCTTATATTCTTATATGAAAATGTGAAAACAGTTTGGGCACTTGTTCATGCATCCAGTACATTAACCATATGCATTAATTCATTGAAAAAAAAAGAGCAAAAAAATAAAAAGAAAAAAAATATGAATAACAAGGAAAAGAAAAGAAAAAGAGGAGCAATAAAAGGGAAAAAATGCACCGAGCCTAATAAGTGAATTAATGCATATGATTTATACTCAAAAGTTATCAAGGTGCATGGATTTATGGAGAAATAGTTAATGGGTGGCTAGGCTTTGTATTGTGATAACATGGAATGTCTTAGGTTAGGTGAGAAGTTTGGGTTAATCAAGGATTCGGATTTTAGTCCACTTAACCAAATACATTCCTACCCTGACCTTAACCCCATTACAACCCTTGAAAAGACCTCTTGATATGTGTATTTGTGCATTAAATTTTGTTGACTAGTAGAAGAAAAGCAAGTCTTAGAAAGCAAGTTTAGTAGAGAACCGAGAGAATCGACCCTTAAACACTAGAGTGATTAGAGTGTATACACTTCCAGTGAGGGTTCGATGCTCGATTCTTTGTTCCCGGCTTTCATGAGCTTTCTTCTTGCAAGTTTACTTGTCCTTTATTGTGTGATTTGAATTAGTGGAATCCAGTTATGTTTGTCTTGGAGAATTTGCTTACTTTTAACCAAGTAGGTAGAAGCATTTAGCATATAGTTGCATTCTTATAGATAAATTGCATTGCATAAGTCTCACCATTTTCCCTTTATTCTTTTGTTTTCATTAAGCTTAGCATGAGGATATGCTAATGTTTAAGTGTGGGGAGATTTTATAAACCACTATTTTATGATATATTATGGACTGAATTGAGTGGGTTTTGTCAACTATTCTCGCACTTATTCATGTAAATTGCATGTTTTTAAGTTTCTTTCCCAATTTTGTGCTATGATTGAAAACATGTTACCTATGCCTTAAAATTGTTAATTTTTAATTCTCCTTTATTACCATTCGATGCCGTGATGTGCTTGTTAAGTGTTTTCAGGTTTACAAGGCATAGATGGCTTAAAGGATGAAGATGAAGCATGTTGAAGTGGAAGGAGCACAAGAAATTGAAGATTTGATAAGCGAGGATCGACGCACACGCATGGCCGATGCGTGCGTATGACCAGGAGTGTCATTCGGCGACGCGTACGTGTGATTAACGCGTACGCGTGGACAGTGCAACGTTCAGCGACGCTGATGACTTGCATCATCTACCCTTCTTTCTTGCATAAAGAAGACCATAAAAGAGCATTAATCTCATTTGATCAGTACAATTCATGCATTATTTGATGAATATTATGGTACACTACTTTGAGATGAGTTGTGCTAAATTTCAGGAGAAAAAGGCATCAAAAATGGGTAGAAGACAAACAAGAAGTTGGGTGTGTGAAACTGGCGTGCCACTTGGGAGCAAATACCATAAAAATGCACTGGCGTGGCACGCCAGGAGCTAGGCGTGGCATGCCAGTACTAAATTCCAGAGGGGAAGTCCAAGCATGCATGTGGGCATGGCACGCCAGGGACTGGGCGTGGCACGCTAGTACAAAGTTCCAGAGAGCAACAATGGAGGACACAAAAGGGGCGTGACACGCCAGGTTAGGCTGGCACGCCTAACCCACCAACTACTATGGGCGTGCCACTTGAGCAAAAGGGGCGTGGCATGCCAACTCACCATTCCAAGAAGAACCTCCACTATGGCGTGCCACTTGGTATCGAAGGTGTGGCACGCCAACTCCAAGAAGTCACTTGGGCGTGCCACTTAAGAACCCAGGCATGGCACGCCAAGCTTGAAGAGTTCACAAATCCATGGGCGTGCCACTTGAACAGCATGGCGTGGCACGCTGGTACAATAATCCAGAGAAGGGGATGAAGGCAATTGAAGACTGGGCGTGCCACTTGAAGTCGAAGGCGTGGCACGCCAACCTCTCAATCTCACTTAGGCGTGCCACTTTAGCAACCAGGCGTGGCACACCAATGCACAAAGATAACAAAAGAAAGGACTTTGGCCATGTCTAGTGTTTTGGACTGGAGCTTTCATTGAAAGCTTGGCTGGCTAGTGAGCCATGTCTAATTCCTGGACTGAAGCTTTTGACTAACATGGCAAGATTCCTGGAATTCATATTAAAAATTTTGGAATCCTTATTTTCTTTTTTTCAAATTAATTTTCGAAAAAAAAATATTACCAAAAAAAAAATTAGAAAATCACAAAAATCAAAAAAATATTTTGTGTTTCTTATTTGAGTCTTGAGTCATATCATAAGTTTCGTGTCTTCCTCCTCAAAAGCTGAGCAAGCTTAGAGCTGATGTTCAAACCTTCAGACAGAAAGAGGGTGAATCCCTCTATGAAGCTTCGGAAAGATACAAACAGTTGACTAAAAAGTGTCCTTCTGACATGCTTTCAGAATGGACCATCCTGGATATATTCTATGATGGTTTATCTGAGCTATCAAAGATG